>NC_142684.1:208043369-208354673 GCF_056320005.1 Nelumbo lutea
GACTATCTGGCCTAGGTCTTGAGCCTGAGCTCGAGAGGGTGATTCCAATAAGGGAATTCTGATGATCAAGTCAGTACTATTGCACTAAGCTGATGAGGTGAATGAGAGCTAATTGGCAGGAAATCAGAGTAGAGAAAGTGCTTAAATAAGTGAGCATACCATTTGAGGGTGAAGGGTCACCCTTAGAGACTTTGAAACTCGGCTGAGGCGTGTTTGACACGTTTGAAAGTGATAGGCCTTATCCGTCTGTTGCTTGTGAAGTATGCTTGCATGGCGTTGTGGTGGCTCTAATATAGTTCTTCGTAAAGTAGAAGAAATTGAGTTTATTGTTGCTAGGTGGCCATCGTGCCTGAATACGTTTCGGGGCCGCTAAGTGGTGATGTGCTACATAGGCGGCGTGACACCTCAGGTCGTGTTTTGCCCAGGTTGGAGAGGTAGGCCGATGTTTGGAGCAATCAATGGACGTGCATCGTAAAGGTCTTGATCTGTCAAAGAGCATTCAAGCAAGGTCGTGCCACATGTGAAGCTAAAGTATTGTAAGATGGTTTTGGTCACCATGTGGCAGCGCATAATTGGAGGGTCATTTTACCCCTTATCAAGTGTTATTGCTGCTCGCTACATTTTTGTGAGCCTTCCTCCATTAGAGAGTACTAGAAAAATAAGTCTTCCACGAGATGTTTAGGCTGTATTTGGAAGCGATGCAAATAAGTGTGAATGCAAATTTGTAGAGTGTAAAACGGTTCATATAAATTGCAAAGTTGGATTAGTTTTTCATTGACAAATTTACCTTCTTACCAAACAGACTTTTAGTATAATGGATGCAAACATGAATTCTAATAAAACATATGTTTTTATTTTTTAATCAAAAGCCCACTTGAATGCAAATTTACTTTTTTTTTATTGATATATTTTTACATCTTATTATCAATATAAATATGCATTGATCTGTCATTTGTCAATGCATAAATGTAATGTTGTCAAACACAGGCAAAAGTGAACTAGATTGCAAATTTACCTTGAACTGGGATTTACACTCCATTTGCATCATTTCCAAGCGCAGCCTTAGTGAACTAAAATTTTAAAGTCATTGCATTTAAAAAATTTGCCACCTAAACAATGCTATCATAAACAAACCATACTTTTCCCTATTGATGCTCATCTAGAATTTCATGTGAAGAGGGAGGTTTATTACAAAAAGACCATCTTGACATTTTTATAATTGGGGATGCTACAACAACACCCCTTTGATATGGCACATTGAGAAGTAAAAAAAGCAATTAGGGATGGCAATTTTCCCCATCCCCGATGGGGACCCGACTTCATTGGCCTGATGGGGTCGGGGATGGGGATTGAGGTCCCTAGCTCGCCCCAACCCCAAATATATATATATAGAAAAATATATTAAAAAAATTATTTATAATTTAAAATTTTTATTTATTTTAAGTAAAACTATTTTTCAAATAAATACCATTATCTAAAAAAAGTTTGGGGATTCAGGTCCCCACGGGGAACCCATTCCCATCGGGGATCGGGGATGGAGGACAAATTTTATCCCCAACGGGTATCGGGGATGGGGGTGGGGGTTAATTTCATAGTCGGGGTCAGGGATGGGGAATATGATTCCTGCCTCATTGCAATTCCTAAAAGCAATATGCTTTTAGGGTGTGTTTGTTGTAAAATCATTAGCTATTTGAAGGAAAAGGCCTGGGATGTTTGGGAGCTTCCTCTACATGACATATTATACCACTTAGTGTTAATGTGTTCAAAACAAAACAACTGCTGCATCAGCAAAATCATATTATTTTTGCTAATGTGGCATTTTTTATTTTGAAAAGCAAAATCATATATATTGGTAAAAATCCATTTAACTAGTTAGAGAAAAAAAATCAGTAATAGAAGTATTCAATTTAAATATCATTACGGTTAACCAAAATGAAATTTCATTAATTATTGGGTCCCTTAATTATTTTGACTACCACATCAGCAAAATCATATTGCTTTTTTTGCTGATGTGGCAGTTTTTCTTTTTTTTTTTTAATTTTGAAAAACAAAATCATACATGATACATATTGGCAAACACCCCCCTAAAGTAGTTAGTCAAAGCTTAATTGCAAAAAAAAATATAAAAAATCAATAATAGAAATATTCAATTTAAATGCCATAGTGGTTAACCAAAATGAAATTTTATTAATTATTTTGACCATAAAAAACATAGCAATAAAACTTAAGAATATTTGCACATAAAAAAATAAGGGTAAAATACAAAAAACTCCCCTAAAGTTTCTGACAATCATAAAAACCTCATCTATAGTTTCATTTTAACAAATATCTCCTCTGAACTTTTGAGACCTTCCTTCCGTTACCTTTCCAGATGGAAAACGTTAGACTAATGCACCAGCTTCTTGAAATACCCATTCTACCATTTTATAAATTATTTTACGCATAAAATTACTGAAATAACCATATTTTAACTCGACAAAAACATTAAAAGATGACTGTTAAAGGAGGTTTTTGTCAAATTAAAACAGAGTTATTTAAGTATTTTTACATGCATCAATCTAACGTTTTCTGTCTGAGAAGGTGGCAGAAGGGAGGTTTTTGTCAAGTTTCTCAAGAGTTCAGGGGAGGTATTTGTTAAAATGAAACTATAGGAGAGGTTTTTATGATTGTCAGAAATTTCAGGGAAAGTTTTTGTGTTTTACCCAAAAAATAAATATCATTAAAATAATTAAATCAATGAAACTCCAAATATTTTGAAGTCTCTATTAAAAATATTCTAACATAAATTGAATCATTTGAAATTTTAACCAAAATGAAGATGGCAAAATATTCAACTTTACATTTCAATATAACTCATAAAAACTGAAACAATCTGAAAATATGAGAAGTCTAAAACCATGTTCTCATGTCTCAAATATTATAAGAAATATTGGTTGGCATTTGGGTGGTTACAAACTCTGTCTCCTAATCCATTAATTCAGTTTCTGCCTGAGTACAACAGTCATGTGCTCCCACGCGCAGATGTATACATAATCATGTGAAGGGCCTTGCCTTAAATATTGGGTAGCCCTGGCACAAATAGGAGTATGTTAGTAGTTACTTTCTTTGAGACAACTTGTTAAAATCCTTCTTAATCTCTCAAGTACACACAAGACATAGCTTTGATCAGAAAACTATAAAATAAATAACTACTTCTGAAGAATAGTATCCATGTTTTTTATAACTATTAAATAATTATTCATCTTGTACTTGATTAAATTTGCCCAATTGAATTGAGTTTTGGTGTCAAAAATCTAGTAAAAATTTCGACATTTTGTGTTGTATATGTAGTGATCCAATGTACTATGTTTGGATTTTGGATGCCCAAAGTAGTATAAACTTTATACTATTTACAGGTAATAGTTAATACAATTTCAAAAGATCAAGTGGACAGTTGATGGAGCCTCTGAGAACTGTCTCCATTCACAATATACATGAAAGACCAAAAATCCTGCCTTCATCACTTCCATTGCCTTGGAGATGGATATGGGGAAATTAATCTGTGTAATTAATTGTAATAAGTTGGGTCAATAAAAATAGATAAAAAAACAAAAATTCAACTACGATGAATTCATTAATATTGATTGCATATTGAATCTAGATTTCAACCAATCATATTAAAGGTTTCCTAATAAAATAATGCTTCATGTTTCACAAAATGTATAATAATCGATCACGTCTTTTGCTGCATGGTACAGCTCATGCATTATAGATTTTTCTAAAAAATTAATAGAAAAAAGAAAGGGATAAACCTATTGCCACTCCCCTAGTTTCCAGTTCTCACTCTATATTTTCATTGAATTTAGCCTTTCAAGTTATGTGGCGTTCGATAAATCTAAAAAGTTAAAAAGATATTATTTGTGTCTGAAATCTGAAAAGCAACATGGATGCTTTTCTACTTTTTAGAGGTTCTGAATGGTTAAGTTTGTTTGTATTGGATCATTCCTTTAGCATTTGAAATTCCCTAATTTTATTATTTTACCCCTAGAATAGACAATTTGGTAATTTTGAGTTCAATTTGCACGAGTTCATAAAATAATTTATTAAATTCAAAATAATATTGAAAAATACGAATAAATAATAATTAATACAAATATTTAATAGTTAAAATGATCAATAAATAATTAATAAAAACTATTAAAATCATTAATAATTAATAAAAATTTTAAACAATTAATAGTTAATACAAATAACAATTTAAAAAAATAAAAATTATTAAATTCAAACTAATATTTAAGTTTATGAATAAATTATTAAAAATAAAAAATAATTTAAAAATACATATAAACTTAAAAAATAAAAAATGAATTATTAAAAAATAAAATAATATTGAAAATACAAATAAATTCCACAAATCCATTAAACAATATTTAATAATTAATAAAAAATGAAGTAATCAATAATTAATATTTTTAAGACTAAAAGAATTGTGGAATCCCATCACCATTGTTCATCAATCCTTTTTTCCCAAATAGAGACAACACAACAAAGTACAACACGTTAAACCCAAATCAAAAAGTCCAAGTACTAGGTGAGGAACACCAACACGTACAACTCCTATGTCTTAAGCGAAATCCCTAATTACAACACTAAGATTCAAGAAGAAGAAGAATTCAGCTCTACCACCTGAATCAACTTAACAAAAACCTAGAAAACATTGAGGGATTTCACTTTGGGAAAAAAAATTTCTCTAGTCCAAATAGAGAAATTTGCATCACTTGAACACAATTTGGTAGTGTAGATTTTGAGAAGCAGCACCAGGTTACTGAATAAATGCGTACGTCTATCTCTTGCAAGTCGAAAGATATTCATGGCTATAGAGATTGAATCAACTAGTTTTGTGCCCTAGATTTCAAAATTGGAATTGAAGGAACGAAAAACATCAGGACCAAGGAAGATTGTGAAACCAGATTGAAGAACTAAAAGTGCAGAATGACAAGAAAACCGGATGCAACAAATGCTTTTCTACTTTATGAAACTTTGGATTGAAAATGCAGTGTGGCAAGTTCCCTTTGTCATTCAAGAGGAAGAACTCGAATGAGATAATTTGGGGTTTAAAACATGGACATACCGTGTCTTTTTGAAATTATTTAGGCTACGTTTGGAAACGATGTAAATAGAGTGTAAATATCAATTTAGGGTAAATTTGCAATCTGGTTCACTTTTGCTTATGTTTGTCGACATTACATTTATGCATTGATAAATGACAGAAAACACATTTTCCAATGCATATTTACATTGATAAGATGTAAAAGTACATCAAGTAAATTTGCATTCAAGTAAGATTTTGATAAAAAAAGGCATATGTTTTATTGGAATTCGTATTTGCATCCATTACAACTAAAAGCCTATTTGGTAAGAAGGTAAATTTGTTAGTGCAAAATTAACCCAACTTTACAATTTATATGAACCATCTTATACTACATATTTACATTCACACTTATTTGCATCATTTCCAAACACAGTCTCATGGGCATTTTGGACTTTGCACCAGGTCTGAAACATGTCCAAACATGTTAAGTGTTGGACTACAGCCTTAGAATTTAAGATATGAGAATATATTTCAGATTCAAACACAAAAATAGGTGATATCTAAAAAATAACATTTTTAGACTTCAAAGTCTGAAAAATATTATCAAATGCCATCTTAGTGAAAGGGGAGTGGTAATAGCAAATAGGGTTATTATAAAATTATAATAAAAAAGATAACGTGAGAAGGAGTAGAAGAAGAAGCTCTGTGATTGGGATAAGCATTTGATTAAGGTATCATGGGAACCTAGGTAGGAAGTAGTTAAGGTATCATGGGAACCTAGGTAGGAAGTAGGGGACCCTGGAAAACACTGCACAAGCTTCTAATTTATTAGAACTGAATCATGTTACTGCAATTATGATGGGTGTAGATGGGGTGAGGGCGTACGATAGCACATTGATTTTATAAAAAAACGGGTAATAGAAAATGTGGTTTACTTCACTAAAAAAATAAGGGATTGTTGATATTATATTGTTTGGATTTTAAGCTTTAAGTTGTTAATTAATGCTTTTAATTAATGGGCATTCAAGCCATCACTAAACAATTAAAAGCTTAAAACCCTCGTGTTGACAGAGCCCTAATCATGGATTCAAAGAGCATGCCTTGATTGCAAAACACGCAATTTGGACAGTAGAGAGAGATGGTACCAGTGTACCATCGCCACTACAACCAACAAAATCATCATCATCATCATCATCGTGATCATCATATTCTTATAAAAAATAGATGGTGGGCTAGCTGTGGTACTACAATATTATAATACCACAAGTCTACCGGAACATACACGCACGCTTGCTGCCCTAACTTCAGGTAACAATCTGATCTCATGGGTGATCATTCTCTATCCTTTTGTTTAATTCAGGGTGAAAATTACTTAAACAGCCTTTTGCCCATTTAGTGGAAACACTTCCCTTGAAGGGGCACTTCAATTGCAAGTTTCAAGTTTCGACCGCTGGATTGGTGTCATCGAACGGGGATATGGATGTTATATAGATTCAATCTGACGATATACAATGAGCCTCCCTGCGTAAGGAACAAATTTGTTAGAATACAAAAAACAGAATGATCCTTGGTTAAGACTAAAAGAGTACATACATGCAGCCAAACAATAACTTTATTTGAACATTATCTTTAGTGTCTGCTTGGCGCCATGCATTATTCCATGGATTCTCAACTACTCAAACTCAAATAAGGGCCCACAGATATCCGACAGCCCAACTCCATAGCCCATAAAGTCTTTGTGTGCAGAACAGCAGAAGCAAGTCATTTACCAATACCACGATGGTCACCATCTCTCTCTCTCTCTCTCTCTCCATTACTGGTTTGATTAACCATTGAAGATGTTGATCTGAATAACTGAATTTGCTTTTGTTATAAAGAATTAAGGGTCCGTTTGATTCGCAGTTGGAATTGCAATCGGAACCAAAATCCTACAAAATCGAAATTGGAGTGCTCCATTCTCATAATCTGTTTGGTTCAGACAAAAATGGGAATATGAATTTAAATCAATAAGAATAGGAATTCATTCTCAAGGGAGGGAAGAAATGACTATTCCCTCAAATAGGAGAATGCCATTCCAGTAGGAATGGGAATGAGATTCCGATTCCATCCAATTATATAGTTGGAATCGGAATAGCCCATTCCTATTCCGATTCCAGACCCCTATTCCCACAAACCAAATAGGCCTAAGATGTTTTGAGATTCCTCATGAGGTGCTTATCAATGGAAGTAGTGTTGCCGATGGATTGGGTTTGGTTTAGGTCAGGCCATAAATAGACCTGACCTAGTAAATGTGTAGAACCAGTTCCAAACCGGACAATATTGGACCAATAGTTGTGGTCCGATAAGACCCGATTTTAATTATTTTGATAAATAAAGACCCCTATATATAATTTTTAATAAACTTACCTATTTGTTAAATTGATGCATTGGACGTATAATATAATAACATTACGATTAGATTGTGAGAAAAAAAAATATCATGGTAAAAGAGAAAGTATAAATTGTATAGTAACACAGACCCAAACCCTATATTAACTGGGTTGGTTCAATTTGGGTCTTTTGGGAGAGATATGATTAGCTGAACGCAATAGCTATGAAATCAATAATAATACACCATGCCAGTCATAAAATACATGAGGTTCACAACTATATTTGTCAGTGTGGGGTTTATACATTTTGTCACAGCCATGATTTTCAAAATCGGATCGGATCGGACAGTGAGATCAGAAAACTAGGAATCGGTCAGGTCCATTTTACCTTAAAACCATTATTTCTCCTAAGACTATTGATTTGGTCAGTAAACCATTGACTTGGGAGATCGAATTATTCAAACTGTTCAATGGTTTAGCTAATTTTTATTTTTTAATTATTTTACTTTTATCAGAACAGTCCATTTGTTTGATTTGAATCAGGAATCAGACTCCTGATCCATTCATTATATGAGTCGGTTTTAAAAACCTTGGTTACAGTCAAACATTATCATTCATTCCACAGCGTACTATACACAGTTAAAACGTTCAACTAATCCAAATTCTTTTCGCACTGTCCGGCCATTGACAGCTTTATTAATTGTTTTTCAATTTCTTTTTATATACGCAGTAAAGAACTGTAGTGGGCGGCAATAGGAATATTAGAATAAGAGGAAGAGGAAATATACGAAGAAGAAAAACCAAAGATTATTAATATTTTACCTGTTTGATCAAGCGTAAAATATGTCTGAGACTCTGTAAGTTAGTTTTAGGAATCCAACGAGTTAATAAGGATCAGGTCAAGGTAAAATATTAATTGTTTGACCATTCTCTGTATATTTTGAGGGCCTGTGGATTCATCCGAAGTGTGAAGTGTTTGAATTTGGGAGTGATTTAGGGGTTATATTAATAAAAAAATAACGCTTATTGCCCAACTTTAGGGTCTGAGACTGTAAGGCTTTTTTGTTTATTAACCCTCGAGTAGGGGGATTTTGAAGTTGCTCTTCTTCTTTCCATTTACATCCGAAGGAATAGGAAAAGTGTGAAATTTTCTTTCCAACTCAGTTGATTGACCTGATTTTGTCTTCTGTTTGCTGTCTTCGTCACTTTCTCTTTTGTTTTCTTTAGTCGGGAAGAATGAAAGACATGCTTTGGGCTGATGATCAAAGTTCAACATGAGTGAAATTTGAGAAGAGTGGTCCAACCCCGTTTTACTTGGCTCTATTTTTTTAATTTTATTTTTTTTTTTGTTTTTTTATGAAGTGATGGGGTGTTTTTGAAATTATAAACAACCATGGGATTATGTCTTTAAGGCTGCGCTTGTAAACGTTGCAAATAAGTGTGAATGTAAATATTAGAATGTAAAATGGTTCATACAAAGCTGAGTTAGTTTTGCACCGATGAATTTATCTTCATACCAAATAGACTTTTAGGCTGTGTTTGGAAAAGATGTAAATTTACCTTGAATGCAAGTTTTGCATTGACAAATTTACCTTCTTACCAAACAGACTTCTAGCTGTAATAGATGCAAACATGAATTTCAATAAAGCATATACTTTTCTTTTTTATCAAAAACCCACTTGAATGCAAATTTTGCACTGACAAATTTACCTTCTTACCAAACAGACTTCTAGCTATAATAGATGCAAACTTGATTTTCAATAAAGCATATACTTTTTTTTTTCTTTTATCAAAAACCCACTTGAATGCAAGTTTACTTCTTTTTTATAGATGTAGTTTTATATCTTATTATCAATGTAAATATGCAATTGATCTGTCATTTGTCAATGCATAAATGTGATGTTGCCAAACATAGGCAAAAGTGAACCAAAATGCAAATTTACCTTGAACTGGGAATTACACTATTTGCATCGTTTCCAAACGCAACCTTAGCTGTAATGGATGGAAACATGAATTCCAATAAAGCATATGCATTTTTTTATCAAAAGCCACTAATGCAAATTTACTTCTTTTTTATTGATGTACTTTTATATCTTATTATCAATGTAAATATGCATCGGAAAATATGTTTTTTGTCATTTGTCAATGCATAAATGTAATGTTGCCAAACACATATAAAAGTGAACCAGAGTGCAAAATTACCCTGAATCAGGATTTACACTCCATTTGCATTGTTTCCAAACACAGCCTAAACATTTTCCACTTAGTTTAGGTGATAATGGTACGACTTTCAGATGGCGAAATAAGGGTCCGTTTGGCTTGTTGGAATAGGGGTTTGGAATCGAAATTGGAATGGGCTATTCCGTTTCCAACTGTTTGGTTGGGTGGAATTAGAATCCCATTCCCATTCCTATTGGAATGACATTCCCCCATTTGAGGAAATGGCCATTTTCTGAAACCTCTCTTGGGAATGAAATCCCATTCCTTCCTGTTGATTTTAATTCTCATTTCCATTCTTGTTTGAACCAAACAGACTATGGGAATAGACCATTCTGATTCCGATTATGAACCAAATGGACCCTAAATACTTTCTAATGAAAGATGGATTAAGTAAATAAGTTATAAACTATAAGAGATATTTTAGTAAAATAAAAACTATAAGATAAGTTTAAATAAATCCGTTAAATTATAAAATTTAAAGGATCAAAAATTTTAGTTCTATCAAAAATTTTAAATTAAAAAAATGGAGAGAAGGATCCACACTAATCACATTGACAAATGTTGGTCCCAACTGTTGCCTAACTCACTAGACAAATGGTCCCTAGCTAAAGCAAATTAGACGAGACACTTTGCCCTCTCTGAATAGATTGCTTTTCAGATCTCCTTGAATTTTGAGACAATTTAGGGCCAGTCAACTTCAGGATCTTTAATTTTAGCTCTAATGTATTCTTTTCCTTCTCCGAGAAACAAAGTGGGTGCTGTTCTTTGAGTGAGTCAAGATAAGTATTAGTTATAGTTTGAATGGAAGAAAGTATGAAAAGATTTTGTATACAAGCGATGTGACAAGACTTAATCCTATATGGCATTTAGGTTTTATTTAATAAGTAAAAAGAATCCTTGACTTTTCATAGTTTAAATCCTCTACAGTTCTACTTGTAACATATGGCCAAATCACAATACGTTAAGTCAGCTTCCAAATATGGGTCCCACTCTTATGTGAAAGAAGTTGATTTATGGGTTATTGGTTAGGTCACCTAAAATTATATAGAAAGATAGCAAAACAAGCGCCATGAAGAATTGAAAATTGAAAAGTGAGAGCTCGGGTAGATGGTGCAGATGCCCAAACACCCCCCAACATTGCTTTCCAAAGCATATCAGCATCAATTGCGTTGATAATTGGACAAAAGCTACAGTGGTTCTAGCAAAACTCCCATGTCGATATTACTAAGAGGGTTTCTAGAGTTTAAAGTCATAGAAACCCTCCAAGTATATACAGCATTTTAATAGAATGAAAACCTGATATGATATATAATGATACGTTGTGAAATTTTTATCTTATTAAGATATGAAAATCAAAGATATTGGTAATTAACAAAATATTATGATTTTTAAAATTGATTCGGAGATTGAACTAGTCAGGGGTTCGGTTATTAGGTCGAATGGTCTGACCATTCGAATTAAACAGTTGGTCTATTCTAACAAAAAGTAAAAATATTTAAAAAATAAAAACAGTGAAAACCGTTTAAATGATTAACTGCCTGGGTCAGCGGTTTACTAACCAAAATCAATAATTTTTGGATAAAATCCAGTTTTGGGGAAAAACAGAACCGATCACCTGACCCGATTCCTAATTTGTCCGGTCTGACCATCCGGTCCGATCTGGTTTGAAAACCATGTAAATCACAGATTAGTTTAATGTATAGGCAAACGGAAATTAAAACAAAACTAGTCGTCATTGGTCATGAAAAGGGACAACTACACACCATGTGTATAGCAGGGCTAATTGATGAAGGGGATCCATCATCCATGCTCAGGTTCAACGTAGAAGATGCTAAGAATGTGCTTTCAATGTAGAAGAGCTAGAGACAAGAATCAGCGACAATAAGCTTGGAATCCGGGACCCTAGTAGACGTCGCACTCTTTGGAGACTGTTTGTGGTATATAGCTGCTGAATAAATGATCAATCAAGGTCAAGAATTTGATTTGATTCTATACGAGAGATTGGCCGTGCCCATTAAATGACTCAATCCAATCCTTTGAACTTTCAAAAAAGAAAGCTAGGGATTAATCAAACCGTGAACATATTTTTGAAATGGAACCGACTCCAATGGTTTTTTGTATTATGCCGAATTGAATTTGATGAAAGGTTTTTTGGTCGATGATTCAGAGGTAGAAGTGGAAGATTTTTGCTGGATGAAGACTTGAATGTCGAGTTAGGAGTAGATTGGGTGCCAAGCTAGTTTGATTGTTGAGCTGGATAGCTCTTTAGAGAAACCTACAAAGAATCAATGTTAGAGGACCCAGGGTGGCTAACCCAGTGAGGTCATTTCGATGATTAAGTTAGTACTCTCGTAGTAGATCGCGAGCTAAAAAATCATAAAGTACGAGAACTAAAATGTACTTACTCACCTCTCTTGTGTCATTAGGGTTGGTGCCTTTATATAGGCATTGTTTGGTTTGGGCCTCATGCACTGCATCTAAGATTTCCAAGAGGTCGTGCCTAACCGGTCCGAGATCCTCGGAGGTAACCGCTATGCACGTTGACCATTCTCTGAAACATTTGATACATAGGCCAACTTCTGAGAAACTTGGGAGCATCGGGATATGCATGCCGAATTTGTCGGTGAGCACATCTCGTAGGTCATCGCCTGGTCCCCATTCAGGTTGGCAAGCCCTTGATGGATGTCGCTCCTCTAATTGAGGTCACTTCGGCTGGTGACGAGGTGCTACAGGCTAACCTTGGACGAGGTGCTGCAAGCCAACCTAAGTTGTGGTCGAAGTTGCTAGGTCGGTATAAAGGCAAGTCGCCAGGTCAGGGTAAAGACGAATCGCGATCTAGGACCCCAAATCATCACTTTGGTGGTGTTTAAGTGTCATCTAGCTATTCTGAGATGCCATGTGTCACAATGTCATTGGAGGGCCAAATCTGCCTTCATCAGAATTGATTGGTTAATTGATGATTAATCAAGTCATTTCTTTGGTTCTTCACCTTTCATATTTATAATATATATTACAAATAAATATATAGTTGTTGGGGGGGGGGGGGAGTCTATTGCTCCATAATCTTCTTCAGGCAAGCTAGTTGTACAATGGGTTGGGGGTAGAGGTGTCAATTGGATTGGACTTGGTTCAACTTAGTCCAGTCCAATGCGATCAAGTCCACTTACGAATGGACTGGACCCAATTTAATCCAAATCCAATACAAACTAAATCCAATCTAAACTGAATGAAATATAAAAAATTATATAAAAAACAGAACATATAAATAATTATAAAAATATATTTAAATGAAGAAAATATGAAAATGACAAAAATATATCCTTTTGGTATTGAAAAAACATTTTTGTAAAAGCAATTTTATGAAAGTACTTCGTAAAAGTGCTTTTGTAAAAGTACTTTTATATAAGTGCTTTTGTAAAAATACTTTTGTACAAGTGCTTTTATAAAAGTACTTTCATAAAAATATTTTCATAAAAATGCTTTTAAAGAAGTGCTTTTGTAACAGTGCTTTTATAAAAGTACTTACATAAAAGTGTTTTCATAAATGCATTTTTATAAAAAAGTACTTCCATAAAAGTGATTTCATAAAAGTGCTTTTGTAAAAGTATTTTTATAAAACTATTTCTGTAAAAGTGCTTTCATAAGAGTACTTTTGTAAAAGTATTTTCATAAAATTATTTTTATAAAAGTGCTTTTGTTAAAGAAATTTCATAAAAGTGATTTTATGCTGGCTTCAGTTATGATTGATTTCAATTTGGATAAGGATTTATCATTATGATTAAATTATTGGAAATTTGGTTTAGATCCAATTTATACAAATAAGAATATGACCCAATTTATTTTAAATTGGCCCAATCGGATAGACCATTCAAATACGATTCGATAAAGTTTGGATTGGATTGCATCCAATCGACACCCCTAACTGGGGGTAGGCTATCCCCGTGGGCGCATATTAGTCATATCCCCTCTTAAAATTGCCTCATAGAGTTATAGTAATTATTCTTTTCTATGTAACCTTAGGATTCACGTCCCCTGACGCACTGTTAATTGCTCGTAGCCCTAGCATACTGAGTAGAAGGGAGAAAAAGCATCTCTCTCACTCGTGTATAATTATGAAGTTATAAGGTTGATGGCACGTGCGGAGCAAAACTAAGCTCGTGTAAAACTTAAAGCGAATAAACAAACGCTATCGACCAGAGTCCCAACCCTTAAATGGCGAAATGAATTGAAGGCTGCGCAGCATTTAAACTCATATTCTCTCTCTCTCTCTCTCTCTCCCTGCAATTGAAACTGAAGCTTTGAAGCATCATAGCTCCATCCTCTTCTCTTTCACACTGGATCTTCGCGGTCGAGGCAATTAGTTTCTGCTTCTCGAGCTTAAATGTCTCGTCGGCTCGATATCTTCATTTTCGCTCCTCTCCCATCGCCACCGCCTCCACCTCCGCCATTGCAGGATAATGTAGCAAGAACGGGAGAAGCAACCTTCGATCAAGCTCGCAGTCATGGAGGCGATTCTTCATCCAGTAACGTGAAACCTAGCTTTGAAATCCTGTCTCTCATCCTTGCCGTTGTCATCTTGGCTTCCTTTTCTCTCCATCTCCTGCTCCGCTGCCTTAAGCGATCCTCTTCTTCCGACGATGCTGTCCTCGCGTCCGCCGAGCCGCATCCGGTTTCTCGCGTCTTCAACCGCCAAGTGTCGCCGGCTAATCAGTCGCTGATCGAGTCACTCCCTCTCTTCTCCTTCGATTCGGTCTCTGGACTCCGCAGCTCTTCCTTTTCGCCCGAGTGCGCCGTTTGTCTGTCGAAATTCGAGCCGCACGACCTGCTCCGCCGTTTGCCTCTCTGTTTGCACGCATTCCACTCTGATTGCATTGATACGTGGCTCGCCTCACATCAGACCTGCCCCCTGTGCCGATCTGCAATCCACGTGTCCGAATCAGAACTTGCTGCCAAGCTGTCGTCTTTGTCCGCCCGCGGCGATAGTTTCCGGATTGAGATTGGAAGCGTCAGCCGCGACAGAACGCCGACGGATCACAACGCCTCCCGGCGGTCGTACTCGATGGGAGAGTTCAACTATGTGGTGGAGCAGGAGTGTGAGGTTGTGGTGCCACAGACGCACAGGCGGGGAGCTTCGGAATGCATTTCAAACGTGAAGGAGAAAGATAGCGGAGGTGGAGGCAGAGAGCCTCCTGTGAATACGCCTTCTCTTGAGCTTGCGCTTGCACATGCTCCTGCTTCTGCGCCTGCTCCTGCGCCTTTGTTTACGCCTGCACCACCGGGATCTGAATTGGCAGCAGAAGTAGCAGGCGGGAGAGCTTGGTTGAAGGATTACGTGGATAGGTTGGCTTCTTCGGCCTCGTCTTCATTCTCCTCGCGCACTCTCTCATTGGGACATTCCGGCAGGTTTTTTAGCGGAAGCAGCAGCCGCCGGAGCGAAGGCTTCGGGGGAAGTAGTCGACGAAGTGACGATGGTGCCGCTGGTTTTGGCGGCGGGAATTGGGATTTGGAGGGAAACCGGGTGGGCGAAGAGATCAGTAGCTTTTTCCGGTGGTTATCGGGGGTATGATTCGTAATTTCCTATCAACATTGGAGCAACTTCAATTCGAGGTCAAAATGACGGAAATAGCCTCTTCTCGAATGGTTTTATTATCCTGTACAGAGGTTAATTAGGAAGCGAAGGACAGTGATGGCACAGAAAAGCGAAAACGCCCTCAATGGTCTGGGAGACTTGGATTGGATCATTGGAATTGGAATCCTACTTTCATGGGCATAATCGCCATAACAACTTAAGAGGTGAGCATTTCAATGATTTTACTGAAATGCCCCTATAGGACAGAATTGTATTCTTAAACTTGTAAAAATTAGCTTGCGAGTTGCGACAATCAAACGGTTTGCATTAAAAGTTGGGAGGATTAGGTCAATAAAAGGAGCGAGTGAGATCATCATTCATCAAACATTAATTGGAGTGATTTGAGTGGAGTAGAGAGAGCGACCAAACCAAACTCACTTTTGCTAGGTCCAGAGAGAGAGAGAGAGAGAGAGAGAGAGAGAGACTGTTTAATGAATTATATGGATCACAGAGGAAGGGGTATGTATTAAATGGGCCCCCATTTATGAGAAGTCACAGATAACTGGTTTCATTACGTGACCTCTCATGGGAGATAGGCGGCTTTATCAATTTATCATATTCATGTGTGTGATTTTCTAGCTTGTGAGTTGTTTAAATGTGTAGTATATGTGTTAGAAACAGGACCCTCTACGTGGTGGTCCAAATGGGAGGTCCCTAACAATTTGTCTGGATCGAAGTTTCCCAAATGAATGATCAATTGCTTGTTCCTTTTAAATTTATTTTTTCTTTGGCCAAACTTAGAAAGTAGAAACTGTATATGTTTATTGATATCAACTCTGTAAGTGTATCATATGTCGTATTTCTGTACATTTAGTCTGTCTCTATGTCGCCTTGTAGTCGTCCCTACCAAGCCAAGTCTTCACTCTTCGCTAAGGAACTTTCAGGTGAACAGTAAGGAAATTGAGGCTGTCGTCAATCTATCAGCTTCAATGGGGGTGGGGGAGGTTTCTTGGTAGTTGGTCAAGAAATTCCGGGATAGAACCCTGGTATGGATGCTATCAAAAGGTCAGCTTTGAGGGGGGTCGAGGAATTAAAATACGTATTTATTTGATTTGATCTGTGGGAAAGTTCCAAGCAAGGGTCCTCTAGTCACTATCAACCTACTAATCTGTGTAATTTTGTGTATAAATTGATTGCTAGTTTGGGTCAATAGCATTAGGTCCTTGTCCTTCCCTTGCAAATGGAGTTTGTGCTTTAATGAGCAAATAAATAATAAAAATATAGCCTATAAAGCGTTGAATTCTTTTAGAATAAAGCTAGGTATACTGTTTACGAGCTAAACTTGATGTTGAAAAGCTTATAATGGGCTGGAGTGAGGCTTTTCCTTTTCCTTTTTCTTTTTTTTAAATACCACTTTGGTGTGAAAGTAGGGTTTATTAAAACTTGTTATAGATGGATCATAAGATGCATCCTAATCCATTTTATTCAATAAATTATAAGTGATATTAGTATATATCGTATACCATATATTATATGCTTATTTTTTGTTGTCTGCAATATCTTTGTCTTTACTCCTTAGTGAGGAGTAAAGAACTTGCAGATGAGCTGCTACGAAGCTATCGATAAGCTTCAAAGCTTGAAACCTTTCAGTATTTGATAGCACTGGAACCTTGGTATGGGTAGCTATTGAAGCTTGTCTTGGGGGATGACCAAAGAATGAAATTAAATAATCAATCGTTTAATCCATGAAGGCACCGATCTAGAGTCAATTGGCTCATTAGTCTATGTAACTTCATGTATAAGTTGGTTCGTAGACCCGTCAATCACTTTAGGCAGTTACTGGATAAAATAACTTTTCCTTGAAAAGTGTAATTTAATACAAATTAACAGATGAATGATAATATTCTTGAAGAATATGAGGCATTGAATTCTTAAAAAAATAGAAGAGAGAAAAGATATATGGAACGATTTGCGTCTTACGAGCTACGCTTGAAAATGTATGATAGGCTGAAGTGGGATTTTGTTCCTAAGACTTCAGTAAATTTAAGTTTTAATGAAACTTGATACAGATGGATCATAAATGCACATTAATATCTTTCTTTTCGATGGGGTAGTAATATGGATTAGAATAAAAAGCACAAGTCAAATTTTGGTAAGAGAATTGCTTAAAGCCTCTAGAGTTATCACATTACAATGGTCAAGATAGCTTCATTTTACGTGCTTAATGCCTTGTTCAAATGAACGAGGAAATATAAAAACTGTATTGGTATTGATGAAATCAAACTAGGGCTACGAACAGCAAAATTGGTGTTACCATTAACATGCTTTTCGCCAGAGCTGGCGCAAGCTTCTCGCACTGTTCCCGGGGCTTTGTTGTATCTTGAAGACCTACTCTGACTCTCTGAGCCTGAGGTCTCTGTGCAACAGTCGATTAATGGCTTAATTCGAAGGGCACAAAGTCCTTTCTTCTGCGTCGCAAATGCATTCCAATTCTCTAGAGACAGAGGAGGAAAAAAAGAAAGACAAAATGGTTCCCGTTTTCTCTCGTCTTTTTGTTGAAATCAGAATACGATACGACTACAAGGTTGCCGACTTGACACTTGGCCATAGAGTAGTTACTAGTTAGGGTCTTTAGGGAAGACAATGCCACTCGAGTCTTGGAGTCTTGAAAATGCTGGGGTTACGGTATTGCTTTTGCAGATAATAATATTGCGTTAATGTGAAGCTTCTGTTTAGTTTATTACAATATGGTCGGACTTAAAAGTCTGAAACACAGCTTTTTTACAACATCGAACATTATATCACTCAACTTGCCCTTTTCAATGAAGAGATTCCATGCCGAAAACGTTTTAAAAAGCTACATCGGAAACCGCAAGGCCCGGGGGGACTTCCAGATAGGAGCTGGTGGATTAGCTTCCGCAATACCAGCAGATTCGTGTAAGATTCTTGGGGTTTTTATCAAATTTCATAGGTAGGGTACCCTGACAGTGGAATCTATCAGCGATGGATCGGGAGATGTTTTGTCTTTGGGGGCCAACAACCATGTGCCCTTTTCAGCGCTAACCTTCCAAATTGTGTTAATAAGGTCTGTTTGATGGAAGCAATGTGAAAAAAAAGGCTGTTGAAATATCACCAATCCCAATGTCACGGGATAGCGGCATTCCTTGGTGTTCATTTCACATATACGACATACTTGTCGATTGCCTTGTACAGTTTATAAATGCCATCATAAAACACTCTTAAATCTTGGTAAGAAGAAAAAAAAAAGATTATTAAAAATCTATTACAGAAAATTGAGATCTTACATAATGGTAGATCATAGAATGATAGAAATTCTTCTAGTTTGAATAAGCTTCATGCTCATAGACTCGCAAACATACCCAACTTTTTCATTACAGCTCAATCAAATTGCTAATGCACCATAAATCCTCAGCATTTTTTATCATATGTAAAGGTATCCTGGTAGAAAAAAATATATATGAAGGTCAATACAATGGATGGCTACAGGTTGTCCAGTTAATTTGTGTTCTTTATCTGCTGGCAGATTGGATGAAAAATGACTGCCCGTTCACTCATAAATTAATAACTAGTGAAAAAAGAATTTTGACCTTTGAGTTCTCTTCTACCTACTTATTCACATGGCTTTTTCTTCGAAATCCCTTAGGTGGTAATACAAGCTGAACAGAAAGAACCCCACGCAATAACAAATGCATTTTACAAATTTAGACATATTTACAGTAAGGATGATATGGTTGGGCTTGAAGAAAATTCTCCACCTTCATTTGAATCTTTTAGACTGTATGGTCATGCTTGCTAATTCATTCTGAAGCCTCTGATTCTGCCATGCTACGAAGGATTCTCATGGAGCCAGAAACTCTCAGGATCTCTACTGAATAAAGAAAAATCCTCAATTTCCAGATTTGCTATATGCCAGTCAACAAAGCGTGCTTGTACTGCCTTGACCAGAAGAAGGAAAGTAGGAAGAATCCACCATTTATCATCCTCCCTGTCCATAAAAACAAGACACAACATGAGACAAAAAGAAATGGGAGTAGGACTATGTAATATTAAAAGTAACATGTACCTTCGTAAACTCTAGAAGGGCTAGGGGCAGACAAGAAGGACATGGGTCGAAGTAGTAAGAAATGATTTACACGCTCATAATTTAACGTTGGATATGACATTAAATAGAATGGAATGGAAAAAATGGATTTGTGTTAGAATAAGGCTTAGATGATAATGATGACAAAGGTCAGCCAATAAGCTAGTGATTTTTTTTTTTTTTGAGGAAAATAACCTAGTGGATGAATTGGCTCAAAAGGGGATGAACATGAATAGTTTGTATTGGGGAATTATCCCCCATGGAGGCTGAATGTAAGACTTAAATCATGATGAAAGGGGGATTAGGTAGCTGGGTTAGCGTAACACTTATAAGGGTGCATTGTTACCCATTCTTTTTCATAAATTGATAAAGTTTATGGTTAACAATAAAATAAACATGACCTACCAAAAAACAATAAATAAATATGGTAGTGGTTGTCTCGACATTGAGGTATCTAGTGCCGCAAAAATGTTTACATTAAGGAATATATGGTTTGCCACAAGTTGTGTTATCTATGTAAAGTAGGCTAGACCATCAAATGAAGCAATATTATTAACTTCAGAAGGCTCTTTTACAGAAATCTCTTTGAAAGTTCTACCATGTATGCAAGCTAATATAACTTGGTCAATCAGCCTCAAAATCTAAATCTCACATCATCTAAAGAGAAGTTGAAGCAACACCTTCTAAGGTTCCATGAATTTTCCTTTTGTGGTGGCTGGGAAGAGGAGAAACCATAGTGCAAAATGCCACAGACAAAAGCCACAGCCTGCAAGATTACCACAGCAATCTCATCAAACAGACAAATATGTACCCCAAATAAATACTGAAAATTAACCATGGGAAGCTGTAAGATCCTTATCACTATATCCATACTTCCCAAGATACAAAAAGGTCGCCAACAATGCCATTGCAACTTAATCTAGAGAGATTTGTACTTGATTTTATGGTATTTTCATGATAAAACATCAACACACACCTTTATGCACAACTGACAAAATAAACAGTGCATACGAGGAAATAACTAGGGGTGTCCATGGTTCGGTTAACCGAACCATGGGCATATTTTGCAAACTGAACCGGTGGTACCTGTTTTTCCATTTCTCCAAACCGAAACCAAACTGGTACCACTGGTTAACCGGTCCACCGGTTTCAGTTTTTGACCGGTTCGGTTCTTCGGTTTTTTATATTTATAATATATATTATATAACTATGTGTATAATATTATATTATAAATAATAAATGATATATAATATATTATAAATATTTTAAAAATATATAATATATAATATATTTATAAATAGATTATTATAAATATGATATAAGTATATATTTATATATATATATAATGAATATATATTTATATATAATATATAGAAAATATGTGACATATATTAAAAATTATATAAAATATACATATAAATATATATACTGGTTGGTTCAGTTAACTGCCAGCTTTTTTGTAGGTTAACCGAAAACCGAACCAGTCCTTCGGTTTTTCAAAAATTCCAAACTGAAACCGAACCGATCGGTTCGGTTAACCACATTTTGTGGTTCAGTTTTCTTGGTTTGGTTCGGTTTTTTGGTTTTTCATGGACACCCCTAGAAATAACAATCCACCTTAGAAGAAGAAAAAGTAATTCAAGGGGGGAAAAGTAGTTGAAAAATCATATATGTTCTTTCAGCTAATCAAAAGTGGTAATGAATATTCAGTGAGTTTCTTATTTTTACTTCAAAACAAACATTTATGAAAAAATATCACTGAAAGGTTTCATGGGGCTTCTTTCTTGAAAGAGATGCAACCTCTAAATAGGCCTATGCAACTGAAAATCATACCCTATTTACAGAAAAGAGAAAAGGGAAAAAAGAGAAAAAAGAAACACGGACACCAAAGAAGGTTAAATGAAAACATGTCAAGTAAAATATGTTTTTCTTTTTTTCTTTTCTTGCATAACATTTTATATGACAAGAAAAAGGGAAGAAGAACAATTAGCATCCGACTAAACACTCATAGGACGCAGGAGCAGCAGACATCTCAGATACCAAATAAGAAATAAGAACGCTCAGAAATAAAATCAGGGCAGAGAGGCCGACTAGAAACAGAAAGTTAAAACAGGATTCCATAAAAACCTAGATAGAAAGCATAGGAAATTGTATGATACATCAACTAGAATTACACTCTAACATGCAGAAACAATGATTTGACACTTCTCATGTCTATTGAGGTAACAAACTTAAGATATAACTTACAATGTTGGACAGAGATGTAGCATTCCACAATGCATAAACACGCGAGAGTGAAGCTCTTTTAGGACCTTGACTGAAAAGACCATTCAAACCAGCAGGAAATGTAGAGAGCAAAGACAGAGGAAGAATAAGAAGGACAGCAAGAAAGGCTCCAAGAGAAATCCAGTAGAACTGAAGCAATGTAAGGAGAGTGATGATAAGATCTCCTAAAAGCATGATAGAGATCAGGAATTGAAGACTTTCCTGAAACACAGAGATATCCAAATATTAAATGAGTAAATAACAGAAATCCGATTACCCATTTTATTATATGAAAAATACATTAGCTGCATCTGCTTACCTGAAGACCAACAGGTCTGGTGTTGTGTAATAAAAGAGAAAATGGGAATAGGAAATCCCTTTTATAATCCAAGGATTTTAATGTTGCTTCATTTAAAATCCCTCCACTCACTCCTCCAGTGATTCTTTTACGAGACAATGCATGGCCAATGAATGGCTGACCCTGTGGCAATTGCTTGAGGCTCTTCCGTGCGATAGCAGAACTTTTCCTGAGATGTGAAGTCCATTCAAGTCAACCATAATTCTTATTGAATATATTTAGCCACATGAACAAAATCAACAAAATAAATAACAGCTTCATCACTTAAGGAATAAATAAGAACCAAGGGGATTAAAAGTGTCTACATGGGGAAGAAAACACAGAGAACACAATCAAGACCCAACTTGCATGAGATATATTTCCATCATTTTACAGTAACTTTATTTCTGGAGAACAAAACTTCCATGTTACCTCTTTTTTGTTTTGGTCAAATATATTAAGAAAGCATATTTACAACGAAATGAAGACCATTGGGCATAAATTTTGGAAATGAGGTTTCCATGTGCTCATTCAAAACCAGATGTACAATGTATTTTGTTCTCTTTAATAATAAAGTGAGACTTTTCTTTACAAGGCATTCTATTTACAGTTAAGGTTTCAAATTTCAACACGATGCACCCAATACGGGGTGTATTGGTGTTGCTAGCCCTTGGAAACTACGAATTTCAGTTAAGGTCTTTGGTGTTGGCCACTCTTGAATAGCTTGAACTTTTTCTTGATCCACTTCAATCTCCTTGGCTGAAACAACATACCCCCAAAACACCAACCGACCTGTCACAAAATTACACTTCTTCAAATTTATATATAGCTGATTTTGTCTCAAGACTTCTAAGATTGCTCTCAAGTGTTCTCAGTGGCTGTCATGATCTTTGCTATGGATGAGTATGTCATCAAAATAAATTACCACAAACTTCCCCATAAACAGCCTTAAAACTTGGCTCATGAACCTCATAAAGGTGCTAGGAGCATTAGACAACCCAAATGGCATAACCAGCCATCCGTAAAGACCTTCCTTAGTTTTGAATGCAGTCTTCTACTCATCCCCCTCTCGGATACGAATTTGATGGTATCCACTCTTCAGATCTACCTTCGAAAAGACTTGTGAGCCAGCCAATGTGTCTAACATGTCATCAAGGTGGGGTATGGGAAACCTGCATTTCACTGTAACCTTGTTAATGACACAACTGTCAACACACATTCGCCAACTACCATCTTTCTTTGGTGTGAGCAAAGCTGGTACAGAACATGGGCTTAATCTCTCACGGATCAGCCCCTTCTTCAACAACTTTGTTACTCTTTGGAGCTCCTCGTGCTCCTTGGGGTAGGTTAGGCAATGCTTCTCCTGGTATTAAATCTATACGATGTTGTACATCTCTTAGGGGAGGAAGACCATCGGGTAATTCTTTAGGCATCACATCAACATACTCATGAGCTTCTTCACCAACTCTGGAACATGTGTTTCTTTGCTTTCTTTTGTAACCAGCAAGTAAACAACACCCAAATTCCCATCTTCTTGAGCCAATTTATTTGAGGTGAAGAGAGTAGTGGTTGACTTTGTTTCCTTCTTTGGAAATGAATCAAGTTGCATTGGTTTAAGAGTTGTCTTCTTATCGTCTTTCACAAAGTTGTATGTGTTCTTGTCTCCATAATGAATGGTCTTACAGTCATATTGCCAAGGGCGACCCAAGAGAATATGGCATGCATCCACTGGAACAACATCACACCGTACCGATTCTTCAAATATATTACCAATAGAAAAATGAACTAGGCATTTAGAAAAATCTCTTACTTCACTTCCTTTGTTAAACCACAGAATACGATATGGTTGGGGGTGTTGAACAATCTTGAGCTGTAATTTATCCACCATCTCTTAAGAAACAAGATTCTCACTACTCCCACTGTCAATAATCAGGTTACACAACTTCTTGCTAGCTGTACAATGTGTTCTAAAGATATTCTTTCTCAACCAGTCCCCTGGTAGTGGTTCTTGAGGTGAAACCATAAAGTGTCGTATCACTAGAGCTTCACCCTCAATATCCCCATCCAAGTTTTCTTCCTCTGAAGCATTAGCTCCAGTAGTTTTAGCCACTTGCCCATCCTCAACATGGCCTATATTATCTTGTTGTTCATTAGTGACTTCATTAACCAAATGTGTTTGCCCTTCAATCCTTCTCTTAGGACATTCATTTGAACGATGTCCAACTCCATACACCTGAAACATCTAATAGTAGGCTGCCCTTGACGGCTCTTTTTTGCATTTGAAGTCCCTTGGACTGTAGGTCATGTTTTGGTTGATCCCACAACCCCTAACAGCCCCAACACTTCGACCTACTGATGAAGATGTACCTTGGACAGAACTTAGCCTCTGCCCTAAGCTCCGACTCAATTGAGCTTCAACCTTTAGAGCTAGCTGATATGCATCCTTTACCTTATATGGGCAATGTAGGCAGACTTGATCTTGTATTGGCAACCTCAAACCATTGATATATCTACTAATTTTTTGCTGTTCAGTTTCTGACATATTACTCCAAAGAGTTAATTTATTAAACTCTTTTGTGTACTCCTTCACACTCTTTTCCCGTTGCCTTAAATTCTGCACCCTTTGGTAAAGAGTTTGCTCATAGTCTGATGGTAAAAATTGGGATTTCAGCTTCTCTTTCATTCTTCCCCAGGAACTAACCTTTCTTTTCCCCTTCCTTTCTCTGTCCCTTTGGTAATTTTTCCACCAATCTTAGGCTGTCCAACGCATCTTTGCTGTTACAAGCTTCACTTTTCTTTCTTCATTCATTTCTTTCCAATCAAAATAATTTTCAATGCTGTCCAACCAGTCTAGAAGCTCTTCAAGTTCCAACTCACCATCAAACTCAGAAATATGAAGTTGAACACCATGACCTTGATTGGATTGTAAAGCTTGCACTATTCGATCTTCCTACCACTGGTTGTTATTACTTCCATGCTGATCACCTTCAGGTTGTTCAATGTCTTCACTTGATTCTTCACTAATAATGTTAGTGAGTTGTTCATCAACTCTAGGAGCTTGTCTTCTTCTTTCTAGCCCCAAATCATTTGCTACGTTACCATCCCTAGCAGCATTTTGAGCTACAAGTTGAGCAGATGTTCAATCTGTTCTTGCAGTCCTCTTATAGCCTCTTGGAAAACCTCTACAGTAACATGTTGTGGACTTCTACCACTCCTACCACGTCCACCCCTTACAGCCATGATAATATAGAAAAACAGAAGAAGGAATGAACTTTGAACCAAACCCAAGGAACGAACTTGCTCTGATGCCACGATGTGGACAGAATTACATGCAATACCTCAAGTATACAGCAATAAGCACAAGAAATACCAAGCTGAAAACAACAAAATAAGTTGGAATTTTATGGATTTCAAACCTGAACCTGAAGTAAAATTCCTCCTGGAACAGTTTCGCTACAGTAACAATGGCAACGGGTTGGCCTCCCATGTGGACATGCAGCGCTAGAGGGATTGGAAGGTGCCAAAATGGGTTGACTCCTCAAAACCCAGCTCCCAATACTTGAAAACCCTAATCGGGGCTGAGCTACAACTCAAACAAGAGGGAAAAAACCAAAAAGACCCCTATAGAAACAGCCCCCTTCTCTTTTATAAGACTTACTGGCTTTGCTGGACAAGCCAGTTAAAATATTTACACAAACCCCCTAGAATGTTTCCCTCTCACAAGCAACTCCTTGGGAACAAAACTAACTTCAAATGAACCCTCAAAAGATAACTTTTGTTACAAAAAGACCCAAGAGACCAAAACCCAACAGATATGCACCCAACTGCCCCCGACCAAAAATCTGACTTATAAAATGACGAAAATATCCCTGATCCCGAACTGTCAACAAAGCTACCCAAAACAACAATTTGGGGTCCTACTAAAAAACATACAAAACAGAATATATCTACACATTTTTTTGTTTTGTTTTTTTTTTTTTTTTTTTTTTTTTTTTTTTTTTTTTTTTTGCCTCGTCATAGTTAGACCAGGACTCTAGTAGAGGAACCCCAGTGAGGCTAGGATTCCTGCATAAGTCTCAAAGTAACATCAAGAAGAATCTTAATTGAACTAGGACTCTTGGGGAGGAGCCCTAGTTGCACCAAAATTCTAGTAATCTGGTTCTAGAGGAGTCTAGAGTGGATATGGGAAAAGCCTTTGTGGCACTAGTAGTCACAAAAAAGTTTCTTAGGACTTGTCTTGTAGTGTCCTGATTGAACTGGAATCGTTAACATGCCTAGGTGATCACATTCTAACAATAACATTGAAAGAGCTTCAAAGCAAAAGACTAAGTTTTAGATGGTTTCCCCATTGGAGTATGACTATTGATTAAATCCCATTTGATGGTGATTGATCTAGACTATGATTGTACGACATCCCAACCAAATTTGGACATTGTAATGCAAAAGGATTGCATTATAAATTTACTTTGCATGAAAGGGCTCATGTGATAATTTCCAAGACTCGAGGACTTAACTACAAATGTGTTGTTAGACTGCTTTGCAGTTTTAGGAAGTCTTTCTAATCCTGACCAAAGATTAGAAAGAGTAGTTGGAAGATTCCAATCCAAGAGTAGAGAGAAGCTATCTCCTGGGAAACCCTAATAGGATCTCGCACCCCCCTTATATTTTTCTTCTCTTAATATACAAGTTATTAGAGAGCTCAAAGGAGTGCAACTCAACCATCCCTCTTAGGTGACCTCAATCTACACTTTTTGGTGTCCAATAGATCTAGAACTGAGTGTTGAAAAGTTGTAAAGGAAGTAATGTGACTTCCATTGGGGGAATTGATCTGGCTCGTTGGATCGAGCAATTTAACAGTTTTTTTCAATGTTTTTAAACCACCATTGATCTGGATGGTTGAATCGTTCAACCTGATAACCAGTCACTAATCTGGTTCCATTTGTCTTATAACCCAGTATTATAACAAAAACCATTGACAATGTCAGAAAACCCTTAACCCAGCCATTTGAACTGTCAAATCATTTGGCCCGAACAATGGTTTGTAGGTTAAAAATGAATTCCCACCCCACTACACTTGCTTCCTCTCTCAGATCAAAGACTAAAATGGCATCTGACAAAAAGTCGAAAAGGTGAAAAGGTTGCAAGACTCAAAATTTGACAAAACCCATTAACCATATTACAAATTTTAACTAAATTAAAGGAATTATTCATTGAAGATCATTGGAACAACCCTTTACACTGCCATGTCTTTATGAGAACCATGTCATGAATAAACAAATTATTTATTCAGTTAATCCAATTGTTTAGCAAATTCTAACGAATTGTACTTTTTCTCTTCTGATGTACAAGGAGGCAAACCCCATTGCGCTTTTAAATATTTTTATTATATTTATTTCATCATGGGGTAATCCGTTCAACCTAGACGGTTGAACTGCCAAACTGTGACCTAGAAGGAAAAACGGTTCCATTTGTGGATTGTTTTTAAAGCATTGGTTTTTTCTATTCAAGAATTCTGTTTCGGATGTGTTAAACAAGTTTGTATAGGCATGAAATAAAAGAAAAATTAAAAATAGTCAAATATTTTTAATTGATTACTTTTCTTTTCTATTATTTCATTTTCAATAGATAGTGGATTTCTAAACAAAGCTAAACACCAAATAAAAACTGAATACATGAATAATTTGATTAGAAATATCATGCAAAACACACAAGTTTTCTTTATACATAAATGTAGACAAGGAAATAGGGTAGCTGATGTTTTAGCTAACTTGGCCTGTGAGCTTTAGGACAATTTATTTTTTCTGACTTGAATTCCTTGCTTGTTCATGATGACAGGTTGTGTTTGTCCTATATTCACATTAGATCTTACTGTTCTTTTCTTTAGACCTTCAAACGTTTTATTGTATATTTTATGAGTTGGAAGATCTCCTTGTATAGCTTTTTAGAGGTAAGGTTTTTCCCCTTGTAGAGAACACTGATATGGACCCCACATCTATAGTCCCACTGTGTTCATAGGGTAGAATGTGTTCTAGTCATCCTAGGGTTAACTGGTGGTCAGTTGGTTATTTCAGTTTTATTTTACTCTATTTGTTATGTAAATACTAAGGGCAGATCTGTCCTTTCTATGTAATGAGCATAACCTATAAATACTAAATAAAGTGGCGGCGGCAAAACATTAAGATTCTGTCCCTCCTTTCAACTCGTGTTCTACTGCTCTCTCTTCTCTATACTTTTTCTTCTATTTTCGAACCTGAAATCTATTAGGGTTCAAGACTGATAGCAGTCTTGAACATCCACTTGGTATCAGAGCTAGGGTTTCTCATGTGAGTTTAGTCCAGCCGATCACATGAGAACCATCTAAGGCTGGAAGCTGAGAAAGTAGAGTTCATTGAATGATTCTTGGAGATCGCCAGAGAGTTTAGCAGCTGTTTGAAGATTTTCCACGGTTGCAGAGTGTTGGTGATCAGGAAGAATCAGAGAAGGCTAGGTTCGGGTAACCTTGGAAGGCAGCGAACAACATTCTCTTGTAAGTTTCTTATTTTCTGAGAGAAGTACTATCAGAGAAGATAGGTTGGACCTATCTAGAAAGGGCAGACGAACCACTCTAGGGTTTTCTTCCTTCTATTCTCTAGGGTTTTGTCTTAACCCTGCGCAAACCCTAATGCTGGGCCGAACCTTGTGATCTACCTGTGAAGCTTTTTTTAAGTTCTCTCCTCGACATTGATCAGTTTTAGGGTTTCATATTAACCCTACTACAAGTTTTATCCGTACAATACTGCCTAGAATGTGCGGCTGAGAATTTTCTTTTAAGGACTAAAACCCTAATTCTGCTTTAGCATATCAGATTATTCTCCAAGCTGTTTTCAGATCTTTTTTGGGGTTTCGAACCCTTCTAAGGGGTGAAAACTGTACGGACTATTGCTGTTGTGTTTGCTAATTGGTTTCAGATCAAACTTATACCTGTTTCATGCACATATACCATGAATACAGATTGGTTCTATACTGATTTTTTATTGTGATTGATAGTCCAAGTGCCGTTTTTTACTGTAGTAACCCTATTTTTTTAGACTACTGGTTCTTGACCGAAATGGAGTTTAAGAATCAGGTAGAAGGCAGTTTTGGGAACATGAGTTATGGTGGTGTTTCTGAGACAGGTTTTCAGATTACAACCGTAAGATTTGATGGATCAAACTATTTGGAATGGGCCCAATTAGCCATGATGGCTATTGGGGGAAGGGGTAAAGTAGGGTATCTCTTGGGAGATGTGAAAGAACCCTCCAAGGGAGACCCCATGTATAGCAAGTGGGTCCAAGAAAACTACTTGGTTATGACATGGCTGTGTAATTCTATGCAGACTCATATCAGCCGAAATTACTTGTGGGCAAAGACAGCCAAGGAGATATGGGATGCTATGAAAGAAACTTACTCCCAACCCCTTAATGTTGCTAGAGCATATGAATTGAAATGTGAAGTGAATACTCTTAAACAAGGAGAGAAACCGGTTTCGGTTTACTTCTCTACCTCGAAGTCCCTGTGGCATGAGATTGATCACTTAGAAACTCTTGAGTGGGAGAGTCCCAAAGATGCACAAACCCATAGAAAGTACATTGAGACAAACAGGGTGTTTGAGTTTCTGGCAGGCCTGAATTCAGAGTATGATATTGTGCGGCAACAGATTTTGACCAGAGATAGTGTGACCCTCTCTCAGGCATACTCCTTAGTGCATAGTGAAGAGACCAGGAGGAAAGTCATGATGCAACCTCAGCCTCTTTCACTGGCCCTTGTAGCTGTTAAACCCAAATCAAGGGGTGATTCAGAGAGGGACAGGAAGAAGGAAGATAAAATGGATGTGGTATGTGAGCATTGTAAGAAACCTAAACACACAAAAGACATGTTGGAAGCTGCATCCTCATTTGGTCCCGGCAAAGTTGAGAAGCAAGAAGGGTAATGCTCATGTGGCCGTGACTACTGATTCAGCATCCTTGTCTGGCACAAGAGGCACACCCTTAGAGACCTTAGCTGCACTTTGGGCTGCTCTAATACAGTTGGAAAAGGAGGTTGGGAACTCAACTCAGTCACCGCAGTCACCATCAGCCCCTGCCACATCTGCTTTCGCACATTCAGGTACTCGAGCCTCAGCTCTAGGTACTACTGAACCCTGTTGGGTAATAGATTCAGGTGCATCCAACCATATGACTAGCTTGCCTTCATTGTTTACCACTTATCATTTATCTTCTGGTAGGGATAAAGTATCTATTGCTGATGGCTCTCTTGTCCCCATTTCTGGCAAGGGTGACATCAAACTGTTGGATACTATCTCCTTGTCTTCTGTCTTGCATGTTCCTAAGCTTGATACTAACCTTCTTTCAGTTAGTAGTATTACCAAACATATGAACTGCTCAGTAACTTTCTTCCCTAACCGATGTGTTTTTCAGGACCTGGAGATGAAGAAGGTGATTGGGATTGGCCGTGAGACGAATGGGATCTATCTGCTCAGGGAGAGTTCTCGTCGGGAAGAGTCGGTGGATAAGAAGTCACTTGTTTCTCAGATTGTGAGTCTGGTTATGCTTTGGCAGAACCGATTAGGTCATTTGTCTTTTCGGTCATTAAAGAGTCTGTTTCCTACTTTGTTTGAGTCTGTTGAGTTGTCCCAGTTGAAATGTGAAAGTTGTGAGTTTGCTAAACATTGTAGAAACTCTTATTCATTGAGTAATAAAAGGAGTAATAGTTCCTTTGATATTGTGCATACTGATGTTTGGGGACCATATCACATCCCTTCTATGGGTGGGTACAGATATTTTTTGTTATTTGTTGATGACCATACTCGGTTTTCTTGGGTTCATCTTATGCGTTCACAAGATGAGGGTCCCGCCCTGACCCAAAACTTCCACTAAATGATCCTAACCCAGTTTGATGCCAAGATCAAAGTTCTTAGATCTGATAATGCAAAGGAATACTTTGCTAAGCCATTGGCATCTTACCCTCTTAATCATGGGGTTATCCACCAGAGCACTTGCCCTCATACACCTCAGCAGAATGGGGTTGCAGAAAGGAAGAGTAGGCACATCTTGGAGGTGGCTAGAAGTATTATGTTTACTTCCAATGTCCCTATTCTCATCTGGGGTGATGCTATCCTCACGGCGGAATATCTTATTAATTAGGTTCCTTCCCGGGTTCTTGATATGAAACCTCCTTTTTCCCTTCTATACCCAAATGAGGAGTTGTTTACTTTTGCCCCTTAAAACATTTGGTTGTACCTATTTTGTTCAGCTTCTCGGACCCCATCACTCCAAGTTCGAACCAAAGGCCTCCAAATGCATCTTTCTTGGTTATGCACACACTCAAAAGGGTTATTGTTGCTATGATCCTGTCTCAGGGAAGAAGTTTGTCTCCATGGATGTTACTTTCTTTGAGGAGAAACCCTATTATTCTCGGGTTTCTCCTCAGGGGGAGAGCAGTGAGAGTGGGGATTTGGGTCCATTTCTTTAGGGGGAGCGTAGTGAGGGTAGGGTTAATACTTTTGGGGCTGTTCCTTTACCTATTCCATTGGGTGATGAGGGCTGCTGTAGTGAGGGTGGTCAGAGGGATCAAGAGTTGAGAGTCTATCACAGGTGATGTTGGCAGATTGATCCCGTTCGTCAGTAGTCTAGGCCAGCTCCAACCTCTTCTATGGCTCCAAGTCCAGGTATTACACTCCCAGGGCCCATAGAGACTCCTTCCATTGTTGCCACTTCACCCATTGTTGCCACTTCACCTCCTATAGACGACCTTGACCTTCCCATTGCACCACATCTACAGCCCACTGCATTTCCCAGTTTTTATCCTATGATCGCCTATCTCCCTCCTACAGGTCCTATCTTACTTCCGTTGCTAATGTCCCTATTCCAAGAACAGTGCAAGAAGCCCTATCAGTCTTGGAGTGGAAAGGTGCAATGCAAGTTGAAATGGATGCCCTGTTGAAAAATAATACCTGGGAGCTAGTTGATCTGCCCAAAGGAAAGAAACCAGTTGGATGCAAATGGGTATTTACTGTGAAGCACAATGCGGATGGCTCCATTGAGAGGTACAAAGCTCGGCTAGTTGCAAAGGGTTCACCCAAACTTATGGTATAGATTACTTAGAGACATTTGCCCCAGTAGCCAAGATGACCACCATTCGAGTTCTATTATCTCTTGCATCAAGCCACACTTGGCCTTTGTACCAAATGGACGTTAAAAATGCTTTTCTGAATGGAGACCTGCAGGAAGAAGTTTACATGCAGTTGCCTCCTGGATTCTATGATACAGAGATAGGTAAGAAGGTTTGCCGGCTCAATAAGGCATTGTATGGTTTAAAGCAGTCACCTAGAGCTTGGTTTGATAGATTCAGACTAGCCCTTGGGAAATTCGATTATGTACAGGCCCAGTCAGATCATACATTGTTCATCAAGAGGGTGGAGTCCTCTCTGACACTACTTGCAGTATATGTTGATGATATCGTGGTGACAAGAAATGATAGCCATGAGATTGAGTCCCTCAAACAGCTCCTTCATCAAGAGTTTGAGGTGAAAGATCTTGGTGCACTACGGTATTTTTTGGGTATTGAGGTTGCTAGATCTAAACGGGGGATATTTGTCTCTCAGAGGAAATATGTTCTAGATCTGTTGGCGGAAATTGGAAAGTTAGGTGTCAAGCCTGCGGATACACCCAGCTCCTATATCTCTGTCTCACTCGGCCAGATATCAGTTATGCAGTTAGTGTTGTCAGCCAGTACCTGCATTCTCCTAGAACCACACACCTTGTAGCAGAAAGAATATTAGCATACTTGAAGAGATGCTCGGGTAGAGGTATATTGTTCAAGAACAATGACCACATGAAGGTGGAGGTCTATACGGATGCCGATTGGGCTGGGAGTGTTGATGACAGAAGGTCTACCTCTGGATATTGTGCCATTGTGGGATGTAACATTGTCTCTTGGAGGAGTAAAAAACAGAGTGTTGTCTCCCGATCTAGTGCTGAAGCTGAATACAAGTCAATGGCTAACGGAGTGGCTGAAATTCTATGGCTGAGATCACTACTTGAGGAGTTGGGTATTGAGTATGAGAAGCCCCTGATGTTGTATTGTGATAATTAAGCGGCTATTAATATAGCACACAATTCGGTGCAGCATGACAGAACTAAACATATTGAAGTTGATTGACATTTTGTACGAGAGAGGGTCTCATCACAAGAAGTGTCTCCCGTACATCACATCCAACATGCAGCTAGCAGATATCCTCACCAAAGTTGTACCAAGGAAGAAGCTAGAGGCGGATCTCTCCAAGTTGGGAATGATAAACATTTATTCCCAACTTGAGGGGGAGTGTAGAGAACACAGATGTGGGCCCCACAGCTATGGTCCCACTGTGTTCGTAGGGTAGAATGTGTTCTAGTCATCCTAGGGTTATCTGGTGGTCAGTTGGTTATTTCAGTTTTATTTTACTCTATTTGTTATGTAAATACTAAGGGCAGATCTGTCCTTTCCATGTAATGAGCATAATCTATAAATACTAAATAAAGTGGCAATGGCAGAACATTAAGATTCTGTCCCTCCTTTCAACTCTTGTGTTCTACTGCTCTCTCTTCTCTTTCTCCTCTCTTCTCTATACTTTTTCTTCTATTTACGAACCTGAAATCTATTAGGGTTCAAGACTGTCAGTCTTGAACGTCTACTCCCCTCTAGGAGAATTTTGGGGTTAAAAGAAGAATAAACCCGGGTCATCTTCTAAATGGTTGATGGACATAAAACATGTGTTGGTTTGTACAAAGGCCACTAATCTATGAATTGATGGCCAGAATACCATACAGAGCAGCCATGGATCTACCTCCACCTTTGATGGGAATGAACTACCCAAAAAAAGCCCTTTGTGAATGCTCCACTTGGACTCATACAACCACATCATAAAAAAGGCTTAACTTAATTAAAAGCATCTTCTGATGCATTCTTTCCACCATCTTGCATCTGGATCAAAGAAGCTGGATGACTCCAATTTGCTTAATAGATTAGCATATTCCTTCTGCCGTTCAACCTGTATATTTCTAGTCTCAGAATATCAACTAATTTGTAAATTGTAATGTCCTTAAAACTATGAGCATACAGTTTAGAAGAGATCTTACAAATTTTTCCAATGCCACACCTTTCATCTCCCTAAAATCTAATTCTTAAACAATAAATTTTGTAAAATTAGGACAAAGTATCCATTTGTACTCAATGCAGTTCTCTTATCTATTATTAATGGTAGGGTAAATTACAGGGACCACCTAGTACTATTTTTGGTGAAACTTAGCTCCTTGTACTTTCATATCATGACAAATCATACCTTTTGTCACTAAAACCATCAGACAAGGTGACAGTATTGTTCTCTAAAACAAAAGGGCATTTTAGAATTTCAGAAATATTTAATAATGCACATGGCATGCACATGGATATTTCTATTTATGATCTTTTAGCCAAGATCTAGACCATTGATTGAACCCATGTCTCAAGATCAATAAACTAATCTTGAAGATCCCAATGATATGCACTGGTTCCAAGTAATATGGGCCATAGAAGTGGTAGAGTAAAGAGTTCTTTTCTCAAACTTTTATTTTTACATAATTGTAACATCACTTATTCATTACCTATATGTGTGCGTATATTAAAGCAAAGTTTGCAAATAGGAGGGTTTTTCCCCTTCAAAGACATTGTCAGGCCACCCACTCAGGAATCAGGGTATAAAAAAATTTAAGGGAAAATTCGCGATTAGTACCCTGTACTTTGGGTCTAGTTCCACTTTGGTCCCCAAACTTTAAAATGTGACAATTTAGTACCCAAACTTTCAAAGCATGACAATCCAGTACCTGCCGTTAACTTACTGTTAACCAGCCATTATGTGGCATTTGAAAAAGACAAAAACGCCCTTTGAGTGTCATCTAATTTTCTTTATCAACCATCCAAACATTGACAAAAAATTAACAGTCCCAAATCATTGCCTCTTCTGTTCAAGAAAGTTGGGGTCACCAAAATGCCCACTCAAATGAGACCCCAACTTTCTTGAATGAAAGAGGCAAGGATTTGGGACTGTTAATTTTTTGCCAATGTTTAGATGGTTGATAAACAAAATTAAATGACACTTGAAGGGCATCTGTGCCTTTTTCAAATGCCACTTAACAGCTGGTTAACAGCTAGTTAACGGTAGGTACTGGATTGTCACGTTTTGAAGGTTCGGGTACTGAATTGTCGCATTTTAAAGTTTGGGGACAAAAGTGGCACTAGGCCCAAAGTACAGTGTACTAATTGGGATTTTTCCCAAAATTTAATTCAAAACAAATATATTTAAGGCAGTCTAAGTCCGACACTAACTTCAAAGTTGATTTGTCTTCTAATTCAAAATAGAAACTTATCTCATATACTTTAACAGCAAATCAAATCTAATTTAGTTTCTCAATTCCAATAAAAAATCCCACCACAAAGACTCCAGACATTAGATTGGTGTTGGTCCTATTATTCTAGATAAAGTGGGTTGTTTAATTACAAATCAACCTAATTTGGCCTCCTAAATCAGATTAAAAACATTGCCTACTCCTAATAGTGGGTCCCAAACAAAATATGCATGATTTTTTTTTGAAGAAAGGTAAAGTAATTTTATTAGAATCAGAATAAGATTACAGAGGGGCCCTACTATAGGTGTCATAAACAGGGGCTAGAACCCCAAACTATATTACAACTCAAACAGGCTTCTAGATCCTCAGCTGGGCTCCAAACACCCTGGTCTGGAGACCTTTTGCAGCTGCAGTCCAAGAAACTAATTTTCCAAAGGTACAGGAAATTAGACAATTTACATCCTTTGATCTGTTTTGGAAAATTCTATTTCTTTCTGCCCAGATGGTACTAATCACCACTGCAGGAACAGACTTTTTGCCAGCTTGGACAGGCCTTGGAGCTCCCAGCACCAATAACAGGTCCAACACAACATTTGGCAAGACCCATGATACACCCAAGGAAGAAATAAAGTGCCCACAGATTGCAGCAGAAACAGGGCAATGTAAACAAGTGGTTGTTATCCTCCTCCACCCAGGATAAGCCCAAACAAAATATGCATGTTTAGTTGTCCCATACTCAGAACAAGGTCATTAACTAGAAACAAATAAAGATTTTGAAATTAGTGTGTTTGCAAACAATCCAGTACTGAAGCTATACCCTTAATCCACCACCTTTCCCTATGAGATCCCCAAAAAAATTCCAATTATATTCCAGTCCTAAAAAGTGGATCTCTTAGGTGGCGTTTGATAAATCTGAAAAGTTAAAAAGATATTAAAAGTGTTAAATTAATATCTTAAAACTATTAAGATATCTTAAAGACCATGAAGCAATAAAAAATTAATAATTATCAAATTAATATCTTAAAACTATTAAAATATTTAATAATTAATAAAAATTAAAATAGTCAATAATTAATACAAATATTTATAAAAAATAAAAAATAATTTATTAAAAGAAGAATAAAATTGGAAAGAACCGCCACTGTTACTGAGAGTTGCAGAGGCGATGGCAGGAAAGAAGAAGAAGATCTGAAATGTAGCATCACCGGGAGCAGCATCGGCATTCTCTTTGGATGGATCTGCAGATCTGTAAATCAGAGGACGTAGAGAGGGGGAGAGAGAGAAGGGTGGAGGGAGAAGCTTGCGCCACGCCGTCGAGTGGAGGAGTCGAATGGCCTAAATTTTTGGCTTATATGAAGGGCATTACAGGTCATTTCAAATTTCTATGGGGGCTCTTTTGTCTTTCGCCCACGTCTGAAATGCCTCTTAGTGCGTTAAGAACCTAGGGAGGCTCTTTTCTATTTAGATCTGAAATTGGGTTTCAGATCTGCTAATCAGACCCAACCCAAACATAGGTGGCATCTGAAAAGCAACATTTCCAGACTTAAGAGGTCTGAAAAGTGCTATCCTCCAACTGGTTAAAACCCCCTTCTGTGCTCCTCCAATGGGCTAAAAAACTTATCTCAACTGAGTTCTCAATTAGCTCCTAGCCCCTAGAGATCCACCTTAAAAAGAAGAATTTAGTAAGGGCAGCATATCTACGACTCTGATCCATCCCCTTCTTTACTTGCATGTTGAGAGTTACCTTCACCTGCAAGGGAGATGTCACCCCTTCAATTCAAACCCTTCAAGCAAGAAGGTGAGCTCCCATCCCTTGCCAATGTCTCAATCTCTTTATCACACATCAGTTCAAATGTGATGAGCTCAGCAAAAAAAAACTATTAAATATTATTTTATTTGCCAAGTCGTCAATAAATAATAATGAGATTCTCTCTAGATAAAAAGCCAAAAATTAAGATCAAGTCTTTTGTCTCTGTTGATGATACTTAATATTAAAATAACAATGCTCTTTTTCTATTTTTTTTGTTTTCTTCCTAGTCCAAGTTCAAAATTCTTGTTTTACCTTCCAGCATTCAGCATCTTTTAAGTAATGATGATTTTGGTTTACCCTTTTTTAGACTTAGATAATTTAGGGTGCATCAGATGCCTTTATTTATATGATCTGATGGTCCTTTGTATAGCTTCTTTGAGGGGTAAGGTTTTTATGCCCCCCCCCCCTCCTAGGTTTTTCCCACTTAGATTATATTAATAAAATCCACAGTGGCCACTCCTCCACCAAGAGTAAATTTTGGGGATTAAAAAAAAGTTTGAAATTCTTGTTACATCTTGTCCTTGGGAACAGATGTATAGTTATAGCAACAATTCCAGGCAACTTTTTCTGCCCAAAACAATACAGTATATTAAGAGCTTATGAATAAAAAGGAATAAGATGCTATAAGAACTGTATAATAAACCATGTCTAAGTTCTCTACTTTGAAAAATCTTAATGGCACGATTCATAAGTACCTTTGACGGTCACCATAACTGGTATCCAATGAATCAGACTGGCTAATGTTGTGGAGAGAATAAGTACCAACCGCTACCAAGATACCCAGCTGGTAATAACCAGAAGCAGTGGCCTGGAACCATCCCAACTCGATTCTAACACCATGGAACTCAAGTTGGAGATTTCCATGGCTATTTATCCAATTCATAACAGGAAGTAGAGCAGAACGGATTGATCCCTGTCTCACCGTCCTCAACTGAGCATTCAAACCAGCAACAAGGCGATTCCAAATTTCTGTAGGGATGTGCTGGTAAAATATTTTCTACATGTGAGGTGATTTTAATTGATATTACTAATGCCTATGAAATAGAAGAAAAGCAAGATTAATACCTGACTGAGAAGATTAGACAACAACATATCACTATGAAGATTGTATGGTGACATGTAGCTACCATCCCCACCAAAAATAATGCACATAGGGAATCTCTTCTGTATGCTGGAGGCTGCATCTAATCGTCTCTCATCACCACCAAGGAAGAAATCAATATATGCAACCATTAAGTCTGGTGTTGCTCCAACCTGCATTTGTTACATGACAGAGGAAGAACAAATGACAATTCACAATACTTGAGGGGAGTCTTTTTTTTTTTAAATGTGGATATATATTCACAAAAGGCAGGGAAGGAAGAAGCTTCCGCATGTATGGTACACAGAAATGGAGGAGAGGGAGGGAGTTACCTTTTATGCATAGTTTTCAAGGCGCCAAGGCGAGGCTAGGTGACAGGGGGCGCCTAGGCGGTGGATTTTTTTAAGTAAAAACATGTATCCTTGGGTAGTTCCCTAGGTTCCATAATCATATTTCCTTAATAAATATCCATTATTTTCATAAGAAAAGTATAAACTTCATGTTGAAGTACAGAAAATCAACATATTCCAACATATTCACGAGAGGAAAAAGAAGAAAGAAAAGAAAATTCAAAAAATATAGGGGCTGAACCCCTATTTCTGTTATAGGAAAAGAAGAAAACAAAACAAAACAAAAAAGAAAAGAAAAGAAGAAAATGTGTTGATTGGACAGCATTTTATGTTCTTCCTTACTTATTGGTTCAGGTTTTGAAGTCTTTGAGGGTTCAATATAGCATTTAGCAATGTTTGTGTTGTTTAAACCCTAACAAATAAGAAAATAATAAAAAGAAATTAGTATATAAACACACAAAATGAATAATTTAGTTTAAAATTGTCTATTTTATAATTATTGTTAGAATGTTAGAATGAAATCTCCTTTGTATGAGTGTTCGACTGATAAGAGTCTTATTAGCCCATACTTTAGTTAAGTTGTCCTGTAACTAGGCCTGGATTAATGGGCCTAAGTCTGTTTAATGTTTTAAGTTAACTGGGTGTCCCATCACTAATCAGGGGCATTCCAGTAAATCCTTGTATCATTGTACTACATTTGAATATAAATAATAGCTGTTCGACTGGGCAGTTCAGTTCGACATTTCCAGCATACAAGTGGGTTTCTTCTTCTCCTCTCTACTTCGAATACTGCATTCAGCTCACAATTATAACCTAAAAAAATCAAGAATATAAAAGTTTTTTATAACACACTATAGAAAACTGCTTGGCGATTAGGCAAGGCAAGCCTCCAAGGGCACCTTGTTGCCTAGGCGTCGCCCTCACAACTATGCTTTTGTGGTCTCATTAGGTGGATCTTGAAATCCAAAATTAATTCAGTTACATGATCATAAATGTATGGCCCATTTTTCTAGTATAAGAACTATCCCCTAAATATCTAGGTCATTTCTCTTTGCATCTTCATCAATTGGATGTAAAGAATACGTTCTTGAATAGTGATCTCAATGAGGAAGTATATATGGTTCAGCCTCCTGGATTTCAGGTAAAGGGTAGTGAGGATAAAGTCTGTCATTTGAAGAAATATATGGCCTGAAGCAATCCCCAGGGCATGGTTTGAGAGGTTCAATAGTATTGTCCAACAAATTGGTTTTGTACAGTGCCTAGCTGATAAACATTGTAAAAGGAAGAGGTGAGCTGGTTGCTATTCTGATTGTATATGTGGATGATATTGTGATTACAGGAAATTGGGAGGAAGAAATTCAAGAGTTGAAGAAATTTTTTGCTTCACAATTTGAAGTAAGAGATCTTGGACCTATGAAATATTTTCCTCGGTATTAAAGTAGCTCGGTCTGACAAGGGTATTTTATCTCCCGAGGTATACCCTTGATCTGTTAAAGGATACATGGAAACTAGAGTGTAAACCAACCAATTCTCCTGTGGATCCAAGTCATAAACCTGGAAATTGTGAGAGTTAGACAGTTCTAGATGTTCATCAATATCAAAGACTCATTGGGAGGATGTTATACCTCTTCATGCCTTCGCAGGATATTGCCTTGGCAGTGAGTGTTCTGAGCCAGTGTATGCACTCACCTAGACCTACTCACTTCAAGGTTGTTGAGAGGGTTCTAGCTTACTTGAAGAAGCACCCAGGAAGGGGCCTCCTCTTTACCAAGCATGGTCACACAAAGTAAAAGGCTATACTAACATTGACTGGGCAGGTTCTATTGGTGATAGGTTTACTACTGGTTACTGCACTTTTGTAGGAGGAAATTTAGTCACTTGGAGAAGTAAGAAAGAGTCTGTGATGACAAAGTCAAGTGCAGAATCTGAGTATAGAGCTATGTCTCAAGGAGTTGCAAAATTGTTGTGGTTGAAAAACCTCCTAAATGAGTTGGGTATATGGAATTCAGATCCTATGTCATTGTATTGTGATAACAAGGCCACTATCAGTATTACTCATAATCCAGTTCTCAATGAGTGGACCAAACACATTGAGATTCACAAGCACTTCATTTGTGAAAAAGGGGAAAGGGGTGAAATTTGTATACCTTTTGTTGAACCAAGGGAACAAGTGGTGGATGTCCTTATAAAAGGACTGAATACCCTGCGCCATGAAAAGTTATGTCTCAAGTTGGGTATGCATGATATCTACAACCCAACATAAGGGGAATGTTGTAAGGGGTGTTTTTATGAATATTTCAGGCGCAGGGGGTTTCTTGTCATTTTCTTTCTTCCAAGGCCCACTCTTTAATTATTTATTTTATTATTATTATATTAGTGTGAAGTGGGAGCCGCCACTAAACCATTCAATTTTCCTTCATTCTGTTCGTTGTCTCCTTCCCTTCTCCTCTCTTCCTTTCTTCTCTCCTAGAATATTTTGTGATTAATTACAGGTAGTGTTGAATGAAGGGGGAGAAAAACTACTGTAGTCTTTTTTTTTTGATAGGAAACAGTAACTTTCATTAGATAAAACCATAAGAAACAACTGTCACCTTCCAAAGTAAAAGGTGACCCCTGAATAACAAAAATCTTACAACACTGCACAAAACAAAAACTCCCGATTCACCCCTTGTTTTGCTAGGTAGTCAGCTAAAGCATTTACTGACCTCCTAGACCAATACACTTTTGCATCCAGCTCCCTTGTGAGAAAAACTACCGTAGTCTTGTAATAGTGCCTTACCATAATCTGTTATGGTTATTGTATGAAAACATGGGGTTACCGGTCTAGATGCATATTTGGTAGTTAGCATCTATATTTGGTAGTTGTGTAAAAATAGGAATGTGTGAATATGTATTCCTAGGATTGTGGAAGAGTATAATCCCTTAAATATGGGGATTAAAATAGTTAGTCCCTTAATTATAGATTGATTTAGGAAGATGTTTTCTATTTATTGCAGCAGCTTACTGTGTAAATATGCCGGTTGGCAATGGAATGATAAGATCAGTTTTTTACCATTTCAAAACATGGTATCAGAGCTCTAGGTTTGCCAACCTTGAGATTTTTTTTTTCTCCGACCTTCATTGCCAAATCTTTCCCCTGCTTTTCTGGCCTTCATTGCCAGTTTTTTTTTTCGTGTTTTTCTGGCCTTTAGTGCTGATCTGTAATCAGCAGTGTTTCTCTTCCTCCATTGACAATGCCCGACGTGACTGCAATAAGTGCTCCCGTCCAAACCGATGAAGGAGCAACGAATTCTCATCCTCATACCGGTGATTTGCAGAATATTCAGGCAACATATAGACTGAATGGCCAGAACTATTTGAAGTGGTCACAACTAGTGCGTACCTATTTGAAGGGAAAAGGAAAAATTGGTCACCTTCTTGGAACAGGGCCAAAATTGGGCGAGCCAAATTTTGATGCTTGGGACGAAGAGGGCTCCATGATTATGTCATGGTTGTGGAGTTCAATGACATCCGAGATTAGCGATACTTGTATGTTTCTTCCCTCTGCAAGGGCTATTTGGAACGCTGTCTGACAAACCTATTCCAAAGCCCATGACACTGCTCGTGTCTATGAGGTCAAAGTGAAGACAATGGCGGCCAAACAAGGGAGCAGAAGCGTTATAGAGTATGCAAATCTGCTGCAAAATTTGTGGCATGAGCTTGATCATTATCGGGTTCTTGAGACAAAGTGCCCTGATGAAGCTGTGATCTTGAAGAATTTTATTGAAAGAGATAGGGTGTATGATTTTTTTGTTGGACTGAATGCTGAATTTGATCAGGTCCGAATACAAATTCTCGGCAAAGAAGAAGTGCCTCCACTGAATGAAGTTATAGCCCTTGTCAGAGCTGAGGAAAGCCGTCGTGGAATCATGCTTGAGCCTAAAGATCCCGAAGGTTCTGCTATGGTGGCAAGGGAAGGAAATTACCGTGGTTCAAAGGGTGAGAACAATCACAACTTGACTCGTGACACAACCACCCGTGACTCTAACAATAACCTCTGGTGCACCTATTGCAAGAAGCCTAGACACACAAAAGATCGCTGTTGGAAACTTCATGGGAAACCTCCCACATCCAGCAAGGAATGGGGCAATCGAGGAGTTTCGAAAGCAGTTCAACAAGCCCATAATGTCTCCACAATCCCGCAGCAAGAACACTCAAGTCAGGGGCTATTTAATGATGAAGAAATTGAAAGATTAAGGGGTTTCCTGGGATCCTTGAAACCAGGAAGTGATTCTACCTCTCTTGCTCTCTCAGGTGAGTCTTTATCTCTAGGATTACATGTCTCGGCTAGTGTTTTTCCATGGATTCTTGATTTTGGAGCTACTGACCACATGAAACCCTCTTCACTACATTTTCTCACCTATACACCCTGTCCTAGTAGTAGGAAAATTTCTGTTGCTGATGGTTCTTTCACCACAGTGACAGGAATTGGGAATATTTAGATTACTCTATCCCTATTACTTAAAAATGTTATTCATGTTCCTAAGTTATCCACTAGCCTTATCTCTATACATAAACTCACCCAGGATGTGAACTGCAATGTTGTGTTCTTTCCTTCTTACTATGTATTTCAGGACCAGGTTTCGGGGAAGATGATTGGACTTGCTAAGGAAAGGGATGGGACTCTACTACCTTGAAGCAACCAGCAAACCATCTCACACTGTTATGCATGTCACACACGAGTCATTCTTATCTACCTCCAATAAAGATTTAATTTGGCGTCATCACTTTCGTTTCGGTCATCCTTCATTTTCTGTTTTAAAAACAATGTTTCCTTCCTTGTTTAAAGGGATTGATGTTGAAACCTTTCATTGTGAAGTTTGTGAATTTGCTAAACACAAAAGGGTATTTTTCCCAATCAGCAATAAAAGATCTTCAATCCCTTTTTATTTGATTCATTCGGATATATGGGGCCCTTCTCGAATTCCTAACATTACTGGTTCTAGATGGTTTGTCACCTTTATTGACGATTGCACTAGGGTCACATGGATTTTTCTTCTAAAGTCTAAATCTGATGTGGGCACCATTCTTCCCAACTTTCATAACATGGTCCAAACTCAGTTTGGTGTGAAAATTAAAAGGTTTCGATCTGATAATGCTACAAATTATTTTAATCAGAATTTGTCCCCATTTTTCCAGAAAGAAGGCATTGTGCATGAATCCTCCTGTGTTAACACTCTCCAACAGAATGGGGTAGATGAGAGGAAAAATGGCCATCTATTGCAAACCACCCAAGCCTTTCTCTTTCAAAACCGGGTCCCAAAACAATTTTGGGGGAAAGCTGTCCTTACCGCTGCATACACCATAAATAGACTACCATCTAAAGTTCTTGACAACCGAAGCCCAATACAAGTCCTCTCTCAATTCTACCTTGATATTCGAACCTCAAATAATCTCACACCAAGAATTTTTGGTTGCACTGCCTTTGTTCATGTCCATAATAAGGGAAAATTAGATCCACGAGCAATCAGGTGTGTCTTCTTGGGATATTCCCCAACTCAGAAAGGTTATAAATGTTATCATCCAGCCACCAGAAAATTCTACATCTCCATCAATGTCACGTTTGAGGAGAGACAATGCTTTTTCACTCAACCTTATCTTTAGGGGGAGCCCTCATTAATGGAAGATAAGGCCTCGGATCTACTCTCCCTAGATGTATTACCCTCCTCACAGTCATCCAACCGTCAAGAATCACATCCTTTTGAGTCACATTCCTCTGAGCCCCATATTTCCGAGCCTCAACAAGAGTCAAACAGCCCGACCATTGAACCAAATCCAGACACTGTTAACCCCACCAATGATGTGCATGATGATGTGAGATATATGTAGGTTTACTCTAGGAGAAGAAATCCAGATCCTCAACTTGTGCAAGTCCAAGATTCAACTCCTAATCCTAGAACTGAGGGATGTTCAAAACCTGAACTTGTACCTTCACAGTCTGAGTATGAGTATGACCAACCTATTGCCCTGAGAAAAGGAACCAGAGAATGTACCAAATGCCCATTGTACCCTTTAGCCAAATCTGTGTCGTTCCAAAGATTCTCGGAACCCCATAAAAGTTTTCTAGCCAACCTTAACACCATTCCAATTCCTAATACTCTAGCCGAGGCACTTTCTAATGAGTGGAGAAAAGCCATTAGAGTGGAAATGGAGGCACTAGAAAAGAACAACACGTGGGAAGTTGTGGATCTACCGAGAAACAAGAAGGTTGTAGGATGTACATGGGTGTTCGCAATTAAGTACAAATTTGATGGATCATTAGAAAGGTACAAAGCACGACTGGTAGCCAAGGGATATACACAGACTTATTGGGATAGATTATAGGAGACTTTTGCCCCAATAGCTAAAATGAATACAGCAAGGGTGTTGTTGTCTTTGGCTGCTAACTATAATTGGGATTTGCAACAGTTTGATGTAAAGAATGTGTTTCTCCATGGTGATCTAGAAGAGGAGATATACATGGACATTCCACCGGGTTTTGGAGAAGGCATTAAGGGGAACAAAGTTTGTAGGTTGAAGAAAGCACCATACGATCTCAAACAATCTCCAAGAGCATGGTTTGGAAGGTTTACAAAGGTGATGCTTAGTACAGGTTACAAGCAAAGTCAAGGTGACCACATATTGTTTCTCAAACACACAGCCTCAGGGGTAGTTACTGCTCTATTAGTCTATGTGGACGATATAATCGTTACTGGGAATGATAAAAAGGAGAAGAAATCATTGAAAAACTACCTTGCCAGAGAATTTGAGATAAAAGACTTGGGGAGACTAAAGTATTTTCTCGGAATTGAAGTTGCACATTCTAAACAAGACATCTTTATCTTTCAACAAAAGTATGTTGTTGATCTTTTGAGAGAAACAGGAAATATGGCATGTAAACCAGCTTCCACGCCTATAGATCCCAATCATAAACTTGGGGAATCCAGCGAGAATGCAAGTGTAGACAAGGAGATGTTCCAAAGACTGGTTGGAAAACTCATTTATCTTGCACATACACGGCTGGATATTGCATATGTTGTAAGTGTAATAAGTCAGTTTATGCATCTCAGTTTATGCATAATCCTAAAGAAGTTCATCTACAGGCTGCTCATCGAATTCTGCATTTTTTGAAAGCCAATCCAAGGAAAGGAATTTTATTCAGAAGGAATGGGGGACTGGCTCTTGAAGCATATACAAATGCCGATTATGCAGGATCTCCAATAGATAAACGGTCCACTTCTGGTTACTGTACCTTCTTGGGAGAAAACTTAGTCACTTGGAGGAGTAAGAAGCAAAATGTAGTGGCTCGGTCGAGTGCAGAGGCAGAGTTCAGGGCTATGGCACAAGGAGTGTGTGAATTACTCTGGTTGAAGATAATTTTAGAAGACTTGAAGATTCCTCAAGAAGAGCCTATGAAACTATATTGTGACAACAAGTCAACCATCAATATCGTTCACAATCCTGTTCAACATGACAAGACGAAGCACATTGAAATTGATCAACACTTTATAAAAGAGAATCTGGACAGCAAGTTGATTTGCACTCCCTATGTATCTACAAAAGGACAACTAGCCGATGTACTTACTAAAGGGCTCAATAGTACAGACTTTCGTAGAATTGTAGCCAAGCTGGGAATGGAGGATCTCTATTCACCAGCTTGAGGGGGAGTGTTGGAAAATGTGGGGTTACTGGTGTAGATGCATATTTGGTAGTTGTGTAAAAATAGGAATGTGTAAACATGTATTCCTAGGATTGTGGAAGAGTATAATCCCTTAAATATGGGGATTAAAATAGTTAGTCCCTTAATTATAGGGATTGATTTAAGATGATGTTTTCTATTTATTGCAGCAGCTTACTGTATAAATATGTCGGTTGGTAATGGAATGATAAGATCAGTTTTTTACCATTTCAAAACAGTTATATCGATTTTGGTAATTGATCGCCCTTCATAAATATCTGAATCATCTGGACTGTTTAATATTTGATTGTATTGGCTTGCTAGAAGGACAAAACAAAGGAAAAAGAAAATAAGAACAAAAGAAAAAGATAATTGTTGCAGCGAACCCAAGATCTAGAATGATTGGCAAATATAGAAACAAAAAACTCAGCAACTCAAGAACACACAGAAATTTAATGTGGTTCAGCCTGTTGCCTATGCCTACAGGAGGAGGAGTAGAAATCCACTATATTAAGAAGTGGCAGTGGTGGAGGAAGCAAAGGAGAGGGGGGGGGGGGGGGAGAGGAAGGGGGTCCGTAGGGGTTTAAAAATTTTGTATTTGCTTTTAGTTAATTTTTATTTATTTCGTTGAAAAGTAAATTACAAAATCCAGCGACTGCGGAAGACATCCCAATGAATCTATCTTTTCCCACCATTAAAACTGCTCCCTGTACGGTGATGATCTGGATTGTTCTCAATAGTTTTTTTGGGTGAATAAAATGAGCTTTTATTAATCTTTAAGATAAAACTTTACAAGCATCCCTTAGAGAGGCACATGATGCTACCTCTCTATAAATAGCCCAGGGTTCTCAATAGTTAAACAGCCCAGGGTTCAACCCATCAAGCTCAGCAGATCCAGACTCCTTCTAAACTGCCTAGTGCCTATCTGTAGATGATCATGTAAGCAATAGTGCAATATCTATACTCATCTCTGTTGCACAACCTGTGGGTGACTTTAACGCTGATAAAATCTATCATCACATCTTAGGTTTTGTCTTGTTTAGGAAGATTTTATCATTTCATTCCTCTCATGTGTCCATAAAACTGCTACCATCACATCTACACATAATATTTATTATAACTGGTATAACAATTATAGCTGTATTAAGTTATTTGCATGTGGGCGATGGTGAAAAATAATCATAACAATTATATCTGATGATATCAACAAGATAATTATGGCAGAATTAAATGCACTTTTGTGTCTCAAGTTGTTTATTTGATAAAGAATATCTAATAGTAATGCACCAAATGCTTCAATTTAGCATTCATCAATCAAAATCTAAAAGCAATTTACATTCTTATAGAAAACTATTTGATATTTAATTTGTTGGAAAGAGGGGCATTATCAGCCGAACCTTCATCCCTTTGTACAGAGCTCGTGATCTGCAAGAACGAAGACATGAATGATCATATTCTGATTTCACATATTCCTGAAGGCGATGAATCTTATTTCTCCGACGCCATTGTTTCCAAGACCAGGCACAAGGATAAGCAAGCACTGAAAGTATGCTGTGCACTGACCCTTCCCACCACTCATATGCAGCAACAGAGTTAATCTCATCAATAAATCTGTTGAAAGCATCTTCATACCTGTCAAGGGATTTTAAATGAATTGTAGGGCATATGAAAGGAAATAACAAGAGATTTCCACTGTATATGTATGTATGTATGATATTTTGAGTCTCAACTATCAGATCATTCATTGAATGGACTTTGCTAAAGAGGGCATCATGGACTGATAAGCAAGCTGTTTGAACAAGGTTGTTCTTTTAAACACTGAAGAATCATTAGAAAGAAAGTTCCATCAGATGGCTATTTTGGAGAATACAAGGGTGTATTTTGTAAAGTGGTTCCTTATGCAAAGATTAAAGTGTAATTCTAGCTTTGTATGGTGGCTATTCTATGATTTCAATGTATTATGTATTGGAGGCTTGTTTAAGCCATGATTGCTTCAGGTTATGGTTGAGAGAGTGAATGAGATGGCTGGATTTTCATGAATGTATCTTCAGTTATTTTTCTAGTATAATGGATCAAGCCCCCCTCTCCCAACAATGTAGGATACAAAGCTGAACTGTGTTAAATTTGTATACCTTTTTCTTCTTGTTCTCTATCTCATCCAAGGTTTAGAATGTCAGCGTCAGTGGAAATATTAGCCATGTCGGAGATGTTGAATATATCATATAGAAATACAATAAAAATTATATAAATAACGGAAACATTGTTGAATATGTGAAAACATAGAATGATATTCTGTGAAGTGATAAAAGAAGCATAGGTATACCTTTTTAAATTACTAACTTGTTTCAACCATCAAACAAAGCTTAGAAGCTAGGTTAATAAACACAACAATATGCTGAGAAATTGTCCTCTAAACTCTAAGAGTAGGCTATAGAGCCAAACCGCATTAAATATGTTCTCTTTTCTCTTTGATTTATCTTTCTTGCTATTTCTTTCTTCTCTATTGATGACAGGCTAAAATAAATGATATTCAGGAATGCCTATTGTTTGAATAGATCAGGCCCCATTGCATGTGCTTAGGTATAGATATATAGTTGCTCTTACAGTACCTTGTACCATCCCTTCATTTTATTATATTTATCAATTCATTCCACTCCCTAGAAGTTGAAATGATTCCTTACACAATCTCAATTATTGCATCAGGTGGAGAGTAAGGAAGATGCCATGGTTCTCTGAAGGTATTGGGACCCATGAAGTACATTCTATGCACATGGCTTTGAGTTTCTTCTGCTCTGCTCGTTCCACGCACCTGGGTTTTAATGCATGCATCAAGTACAAGAGTCTCATTACATGATACCATTAGCATACTGTTATATTCCAAGAAATGGAGAAACTTCAAAAGAGGTGGTCTGTATGAAGTTATAGAATATACCTCTGCTAGGGAAAGGAGATAGGGCAATTGGTGATGATTGTGGTGTTCCATAGAATCTGCAGTATGATAGGGATAATCTGGTCCAACTAATTTAATTCTCAAAGTAGTTAATAAAAGAGTTAGAAGCACCAGAATGAATGACAGGGTAAGGGCAAAGGTCCATGGCCCTCCAAATGTATATACAAGCTCTTCAAGAGGTGTATAACAATTTGGCATCCTATACTTGTCAGATATGCATTTATATGGGCAAGATGGCTGAGTAACTCCTCCTGCAGTTATAGTCAACACGGTGCATGAGACAAGGAAAAAATTGAATAAAATAAAAGGCAAAAGGTAGTAATTCTCCTTGACAAGGGATGGTGTAGATAGGTCTGATGTGGTTTAGGGGGTTCCAGGCACAAAGGCTAATATATAAGATTCTCATGTAAATTCATGAGACTGGTTTCCCAATTTTTAGCTGCTGTACATGTCTCTTGTAATCTCAAACAGCACTCCAGGAGATTTTGTACATTCACCATATGAATAAAACTCTGTCAATCATGTTTCTGATTAAAAGAAGGGGTAGTAATTTGAATATACCTAAAATAAAGGAAATTTTCTCTTTTCAAAAGTGCACTTTTGAGCACGTGCCCAACTGACTACCTTACAAGAAAATGGATTCCATTGCAGAATTACCTCGTACATATATAAATTCCGCACGGTGCGGTAGGTACTCAAGAGAGCAAGGAATGCAAAGAGATACATCAGAGCCTTCGATATCTTTGTAAGTCCCAACAGGGCATTCCTGAGAATACGTTTCAGGCAGAAAAAAAAAAGACATTAAATTGGAGCCACTTCTTGTCTAAATATCCAATTAAGCACCAAGAAGAAAGGAAAAAGGAAAATAAAGGGAAATAATAGAGGATAAAGGACTCAAATAGAAAGTGAAGACTGTTGACTCTCAATTCTCAAAAATATCTGTAGGGAAAGCAATGGATTGGACAATAAGATCAAGTGGAGGGGATTTGGGGGAATCCAGTTCCTCCCAGAATGGAAGCTTTCGCTTGGTTAGTGGCTTTGGACAGCATACTTACTGCTGACCATCTAAAGAGCAGAGGGATTTCCCTAGCAAATGTCTGCATATTATGTTGGGAGGGCAAAGAAATTGCCTTTCATCTGTTCTACTCTTGGAAGACATCAAAGCTCATTTGGAGATTCTACCTCTCTTTATTTGGGGAGAGTGTTTTTCCAACATAGCTCTACAGCAGAAATCTTCTCTTCCTGGCCAAACTTAAACAGAAGCAGGAAAGCAAGGATAATGTGGAGCTGCATTCCTTTAGCAGTGTGCTGGGTTCTTTGGAATGAAAGAAATAGAAGACTTTTTTAAGACAGATCAAAGAACACTGAAACACTAGTTGCTCTGGTTGGGAAGCTAGTAGCGGGTTGGGTTTGGGTGCTACCAGAATTTGATCAAATCAGTAGATCTGAAATTGGGAGGAATTTTTGAAACATTCTAGAAATTCAGCGGTTGTAATTTGGATTATTGTCTGCTCTTATTAACAGTTAGTTTGTTGTGTGAGCAGTGGTGACACCTTGTCACAACCAATACATGGGAATGGAGAACCTAAAATATTGAAGTTTACTATTGTTCAAGTAAGAAGTCATTTAAAAAGGAGATAATAAAAGAATTAATAGGGCATAAATGAAATAAAGGCCATGAAAGAAGAAATTCAAATTAGCCATACATTGCAGAATGTACCATAAAGTCCTTTGGGACACTTCTTCCCTGTAATGGAGCCTGCCCCTCCACAATGACCGCCACCATCCCCAACTCCTCCACTGTTAGAAGTGAAGTAAAAAAATTATAATCCAAGAGATTTGATAGAAAGAGATATTATGGACGAGGTTTTTTTTCCTATATTGGATATCAAGATAATAAATGTATAAAATAAAATTCTAGTGATAAATTCTGAACTGGAAAAAAAAATCCAAGATCTGAACACTTGCTTTTATGGTAGATATCACAGTTATTATACCATAAAAGCTATTATCTTTATTTTATTTTAAGCATTTATACGTATGGTGGTATGTTATGGAGCATATACCTTCTGAAATTATATAATCATTCCATCTTTTTAATTGATGAGTAAGATTGAAATTTTATAAAAAAAATTACGAGTATTCTTTGGTTTCCCATAATAGTCAAACACTTCATCTTTTACATCCACCTGATAACCTTCTCAAAGGCCCCCTTCCACTTAGAAGATAATAGTGCATAATGCACCATGCTTGTGGAGAATGTCATAGCAGCTATTCAACTCTCCTCCCACTAAACAAGAACATATGCATGATGGGGACTGACAATGTTGCGACCTGCTATCAAGTTAGATCATACTCAAAATTCAAACACCATTCCTTTACTCTCAGCTTGCTAAACATTTACCTATCAGTATCAGTATCCCAATCGGTAGTTTTATGGTAGTCGGTTTCTTCCCCAAAAGCCTGAAGTGATGAATAATACATGGAGAGTAATTTTTCCCCTTGCCAAGTATTATTTACTTCTGTGCACAGATGATAAATTCTGGTAGAGTCCTAAGCCTGTGAATGTCTCTGAATTCATCCCAAATTGCTTTAGCAGTAGAGGAACAAAAACAAATTCCTATTTATGTATGGCTGCATAGAGCTAACAAGCCACAACATCACCATCAAATTGAAGTCACATCTGCCCCCCACAGAATGTGCCCCAAAAATGTCCCACAGCACATCCCAACCGTGTATTGGGAACATCTCCCAATGACAAGTACGGGAGATGTTCTCAATGCACGCTAAGATGTGCATGTGTTGCATTTTTGGGGTGTGTTCTGTGGGGGGAAGATGTGAACTCCAAATTTTCTTGTTCCCACTTTGAGTTTTTGGGATCTTCTGACATAATCTTAGACTCCTTGTCAGATATTCCAATTTATTCATTTTACTAATATACATATTGGTGGATTGATCCCATTCAAGATAATTTGTTCCGTCTAGTTTCAAAGATGTCTTCTTCATATTTAGGGCATTACTATATCCAGTCTTTGGCCTACTGTGCTTGAACTAGCATAACCAGACTGGCCACTTGATTATGTCTTCACTAAGTCACTATGGCAATACAACTAGGGCTGTTAAAGAACCAGTTTTGGATTGGACCCAATCTGAACCGAAACTAATCAAATCGGTTTGGACGGTCCAGTATAATATATTGGGTTGGATCAGCAGCATCAATTGGTCTGCTTCCTTATTGGTTTGAGTCAAACCTAACTCGAACATCCAATAAACCAATCAATACAAAGCCAAAACCCTAGTTCAATGAACCAAACCACAGAATTCTTTGATCAAAGGCTCAAAGTCTGAAACCCTTGTTTGAAGTCTCAAAGCACTGAAGCAGCAACCAATGAGCTTTCATTCTCTTCAACTAGAACTCTGGAAATTTGGAACCAGGTTTTTCTCACTCTCCGAGGGCCCTTCTCTCTGGCAAACAATCTATCTCCAGTGTAGGCAAATTATCTCTCTCGTCACCCTTTCCTTTCAACGAGCATTCATTCTCTTCAACGAACTCTCTTCTTCCAGCTGAAGAGGTGAATTCTATGCTCATGCTTGTACCTTTTATTTCCCTTATTTAGTTCCGAGTGGATTGCTCTTGATTTTGCATTTTATTTTCTCAGGATCCTTTTTTTTCCTGTTTTGGTAGGGTTACCTCATTCTCCCACCTAATTTTTTTTTTCTTTTGTAAAAGGTAATGTAACTTTATTCGAAAACAAGCTCAAATACAGACTGAAATCAGACCCATGAAGGCAGTCTGAAAACAGCCGGAATTACAACCTCCACCAGGAACAAGACGGAAACAAATAAGACAAGTTTAGATTTCTGAATTCCTCAGAAGTAGAAATCCAAGAAATCAATTTGCCCACTGCTCTCTGAATTACATCATCAAGACTTTTAGATCTATTACAGAAAATTCTACTATTCCTTTCTGCCCAAATGGACCACAAGACAGCAGCAGGGAGTAATGTGTAGAAGCATGTCCTACATTGGTTTGGTGAATTAAACTTTTAGTTTGGGGTTACAAAATACTAGATTGGGTGGTGCAGAAATCTGGGCAAATCGCAACGGAAAATGGAGGGGAAGAGGGGATTCAGAACCATAGGAAAATGGAGGACTGAGGTGGTGATCGAAGCTAAGACCTTCAAGTTTGAAGAGGAATGGATCAAAGGTAAGGAAGCACTGAAGATTAGAGAGAACAGCAGGGTGACAATACTGGTACCAAAGGAGGTCACAGTATGGATGAAAGGCTTTATAGACAGGGCTATCAACTCCGATAATGTGAATGGCTGGAAGAACTCAATGTCAGTTCCAGGCAAGAAATATGTAATTGAACTGAAAAGAAATTGGAAGGGGTGGTTCATCATGGTGGAGGAGTTCTTTGGAAGAGCTGGGAAACAATTGCTCTGTGTGCTGGAAGGAAGAATGCAGAAAGGGTGGAGGATTTTTGTGAAGGTGTTGCAGTCCTTCCTTGTAGCAATGGAAAAAAAGAAGATAGAAGGAGTGGAGGTTACTGGTCAAAACTCCAAGGACCAGGGTCGGAAGGATCAGGAAGAGTCGGTTTCGAGTGGAACTACCAGGAGTACAGAAGCTCAAAATACCTCGACTGCTGGTGTGGTGGTGGTTTGTTCTTCTGTGCATCGAAGAATTCTGGTTGGAGCAGGGACGGATGTTTGGAAGAAAAGAATGGTTCTGGTGGCTGACAAAGAAGTGTCAGACTGGAAGAAAGTGTTGAATGCAGTAGCCGGAGAGATTGGAATTGGAAACGAAGCATTGTTGGTTCCATTTACAGACTCAAAAGCCGTTCTGGATGTTGGCGACCAGGAACTAAGCTTCAAAGCTGTAGAGGTGGACGGAGGTCTGATACAGGTCCAGAATTGGAGTCCCATCTGTAATGAAGTTGCAGTACAAGATGGTTGTGTTCGGCTGAAGTTTGTAGGTCTCCCCTTCCACCTTTGGCGTGACTCTGTTCTTGAACATATAGTACAGAGTTTAGGAGGAGTCTTGGTGGAAGCTAATAAATGCAGCTTGGTCGCCGTCAAGGTAAAGGTGGCTGGGATTAAGCACGAAGATATGCCTAGGTGCTTCGAGATATGCTCGGATGAAGTTTGGTATAAGGTGTGGGTAGCTACAGAAGTGGAACAGGCATGGCAGGGAAGAGGGCCCAAGGTTGAAGACGATGAGCTAGAAGGGTGGCGGACACGTGGAGGGAAGAGAGTGGGCGGTCAAAAAGGGGTGCAGGTGGAATTTAAGGAAAGGTTTAATGGGGTGGCTGGGGTAACCCAAACGACAAGTCATCTAATTAAAGGAAATAATTCAAATGTTTTTGAAAGGATTAAAGCTAAGGCAGGCTCCTTGTCTTTCGCTGACGTGGTGAAGAAGTGAAGTGGCCCAGGGTGCAGTTTGGTTCCGTCCAAGCCAGTCGAGTTAATAGGAGGGTTGGGCGGGCCGAAGGATAAACCGGGGTTGATTTTAAGTGACAAGTCTTCTGTGTCCTTTGTTCCAGATTCAGCTCCCGTTCCATGTCTTGCAGCCCATGTATGAGCAGTCAGTCAAAGTGGTGAGACCTCTAAAGCTCTGGGAAGGGGACTGGAAGTTAGTGGAGAGGTGCGGGAAGGAAGGTATAGAAATGAGAAAGTTTGGGAGATTATTGAAAGAATATTTAATGAGTGGAAGGACATATAAATTGGAGAGAGGGTGGAGAGGATAGAAGAGGGGAGGGGAGGGGAGGGGAGGAAAGGAGGGCGGGGGTGGAAAAGATAATATGGAGTGCACAAAGGAGGTGGGGGGTATTATCATAAGGAGGAAGGATGGAGAGAAGAGAAGAGGGGAGGAACCTAAGGAGAGGAGGATAGGGTTGAAGGGGAGTGTGTAGGAAGGGTGGGGGTGGGGAATCTAAGCAAGAGGATTTGATAGTGGATTTTGTGGGGAAGTTGGGATGCAGATTAGAAGACTTGAATGTGCTAAAAGATGGTCTTCAGAAGATGAAGGAGGTTAGAACAAAAAAGAGAAAATTGAGTGAAGTTGAGAGATTGAAAAGATATGTGGAAGGTGACAAGAAGTTCGGGGCAAAAGGAGAGAGAAGGAAATGGGGAAAGTAGTGGTCAAGGGTAGAAGGGAAGTAAGAAAGAAGTGAGAATGAAGATACTAAGTTGGAATGTGAAGGGGATAGGAAGTGAGAGGAAAAGAGCAACAACAAAAGAGGTAATAAAGAGGTTCGACCCAAACATTGTTCTATTGCAGGACTCCAAGAGAATGGAATTTAATAATAGGTGGGCAAGGAGTGTATGGAAAGCCAGGGGGATTAGTTGGGTGGCTGCTCCCTCTTGGGGTGCTTCAGGGGGGATAGTGACAATGTAGAAGAGGGAAGTGGTTGAAGGCTTGGAGGAACTAATTGGAAGCATGGTTTCAAATGTTGCCAAATGTCACTAACGTCGCCCGACATATGTCGATGTCGAGGCTCACCGACATGAAAATGGATGGTAATATAAAAATTACATTATTTCGGTCGACATTTCCTATATTTCGAAAATGTCGACCAAATCGGTCCAAATAACAAAAAAATGCAGTTTTTCCTATTATGTCAATAGGATGTCAACTAATTTCGACAAGATGTCAACTAATGTACATTAATAATATTTCCATTAATAATTTCTATTTAATATTTCAAAGAAAATATTTATAAAAAATAATTAACAAAATATAAAAACAAAAGAATAAATTAATTACTTTATAATATAAAACATAAAATATTTTTCAAGTAATAAAATATTAACTAGTTAGTATTTTTTAAAATATTTATTAAAATCAGAAAATGTTTATTAAAATTTATAATAAATCATATTCTACATTTAATATAAAAAATCGGGATAAATTTAATAAATTTTGTACTAAATCATAATTTATTATAAATTTAGTACTAAAAATCATAATAAATTCATTAAGTTTTATAAGAAATCAAAGTTTATCATAATCTTAATACTACAAAAAGGAGAATCAGTTTATTAAATTTATAATAAAACATAATGTATTATAACTTTAATATTTAAAAAATCAGAATAAATGTATTTCTATTTACTAGTGTGAAATAAATACATTAGAATTTAGAATAAATCAGAATTAAAAATAAGAAAAGAAAATATCAGATAACCTTGTAAAAACATCAAAATGCATAATAAATCAGTAAATCATCATTTACTAATTTGTTATTGATCTTAGTTTCTTAGCTTTATATAATGGTTGGGAATAAGATAATAGTCTAGAAATATGTATTCATGCTTCTTTTATCATTTTACAAAATATCTTTGCATATTTCCACAATGTCTCTAATTTTTACAATATTTCCCCACAACATTTCCGACAAATGTCCTATATTTTGGTAAGCGACATTCCCATCGACATCGACATTTTAAACCTTGATTAGAAGATACACAGTATCCATGAAGTTCAAACAGAAGGAGGATGGATATGTGTCGGTGCTTACAAATGTCTATGAACCAAATGACTACAGAGAGAGGATTTGTGGGAGGAATTGGTTGATGTAAGAGGATTGTGGGAGGGCCTTGGTGTGTGGGTGGAGACTTCAATGTGATCAGATACCCAGAGGAAACTAATAAGACCAATCAGAGGGTGACAACAAGCATGAGGAAGTTTAACAAGCTTAAGGAGATACCATTGGCCCAAAAGACATTTACTTGGTCAAATCTCCAAGCTAGTCCCATGTGCTCTTAGTTGGATAGGTTCCTGTTTTTTGTGGAATGGGAAGAACATTGTGGGAACTTGACATCTAGAGCTCTACCTAGGGTGACCTCGGATCATTGGCCCATAGTGTTATGCAAGGAAGAGAGGAGCGGAGGACCTGCCCCATTTAGATATGAAAATATGTAGTTACTCCATCCCGGGTTTACCAATAGAGTAAGGGAGTGGTGGAATGAGTGTAACCCATTGGTGGAATGGGAGGGGATGAGATTTCATAGGAAACTACAATTTTTTAAAATAAAGACCAAGGAGTGGAATGTCCTGGAGTTTGGGAGGTTAGAAGAAAAAAGGAGAGATTTGATGGACCAACTTGAAAGCCTCGACTCTAAAGAATAAAAGGGAGAATTTGGAGAGGAAGACAATGAACTAAGAAAGGGCTTGAGAAGACAGTTAGAGGATTGCCTACATAAGGAGGAAATAAGTTGGAGGCAAAAATCTAGATGTAAATGATTGCAAGAGGGAGACAGGAATACTAGGTACTTTCATTCTTTAGTAGATGGAAGGAGAAATTTCATCTCCAAAGTGGTTGTGGATGCAACCGAGCTAATCAACATGAGGAGATAGCCAAGGCATGTGTAGAACACTTTAAATCCATTCTAAGAAGGCCTGTAAATGGAAGGGTGTGGGTAGAAGGTTTGGATTGGCTAGATGTACGGGGGGATAATAGGAGTTTGGAAAGGAACTTTGACTTGGAAGAGATTAAGGAGGCTGTGTTTTCTATGGACAGAACAAAAGCTCCAGGGCCAGATGGGTTCACAATGGCTTTTTATCAGGACTGTTGGGATATTTTGAAAGAGGACCTTCTAATGGTTTTTGAGGAATTTCATAGGAGAGGAATTGTTAATCCGGGGGTAAATTCTACTTTTATAGCTTTGATTCCCGAAAAGAAAGAAGCTTCACATCCAAGGGACTTCAGACCAATTAGTCTGGTAAACAGTCTGTACAAGATTATAGCAAAGGTGTTATCTTTGAGGCCGGAGAAGGGATTGCCAGACATAATTGAACACAATCAAGGTGCCTTTGTAAGTGTAGATAACAACTCAAATCCTCATTGCTAATGAGAGTGTGGAGAGTTTTAAGGAGGATAAAAGGAACCTGGTGGATTGGGAATTCGTAAGGAAAGTTATGTCCAAAATGCGGTTCGGGGCTAGATGGTGCAAATGGATCATGGGCTATGTTCGGAATAGTCATTATTCAATGCTAGTGAATGGGACAATGGTAGATTTCTTCCCAGCCACTAGGGGTATAAGACAAGGAGACCCCTTATCTCCTTTTTTGTTTTGTTTCTTTTTTTTTTATCAGTAAAAATCTTTCATTAATAATAGAGAGATTAAGATATAATAGCTAAAGATTGCAAAGGAAATTGAAATCTCCAGCAATCAGTTACAATTCTGCCCAATACAATGAAGATCTATTTGCCCTTTGTTTTGCTAGGGTATCTGCCATCCCATTTGCATCCCTTTTAACCCAACCAAACTGAGAGTTGAACTTCCTTGCAAGTGTGTCAATTTCTCTGAAAATAAACTTGAGCTTCAAAGGTGCTGATGTGATGTTTTTGGCCCAAGAGATGACCAATAGATAGTTTCCTTCAATTTCTAAGTTTGTTGTTCCTATCTACTCAGCCATCTTTAGACCTTGAAGTAGGGCTAGAGATTCAGCTTGTATTGAGTCACCATAACCTATTGGTCCAGAGTAGAGTGCCACCACCACACCTAGATAATTTCTAACCACACCCACCATGCCTGCCCTTCCAGGGTTGCCAAGAGAACTACCATCGAAATTCAGTTTTAGTTTGTTCCGTGCTGGTGGCTTCCATTCCATGCTTACAAAAACTTTGGGTACATTTGTTTGTGTTATTTCAGCCCAATTCCTTAGTATCTCATTCGTGGAGTAGTTTCTAAAAATCTCCATGGTCTTCACCCAATGTGCAGCTCTGATTTTTATGGCTTCAATAACTTCCTCCATTGTTTTTCTTATTCCTGAAAAGATTCTTAGTTTTCTTTCCTCCAAAATAGTCCATACTGTAGTTTCTCTCACTGCCTTCCATATACATTTTCCCCTTTTCTTCTGTTGATACGGGAAAGAGGGGCTGAATAGATTTACCACATCCTGTGGGGGAGCCTATTTGCATCCAAAGAGAGAACAAATAAAAATCCAAATACCAGAAGCAAAAGAGCAGGATAATAGCAAGTGGGTTAGAGTTTCGCCACATCCCAAACAAAGGACACACATGAGGAGAGAGGCAATTGTTTGGCCTCCTTTTCTGTAGCACATCACAAGTGTTTACCTTCCCTAGGAACACTTCCCAACAAAAAGCTTGTACTTTTGGAGGGATCGGTTTAGTCCAAATTTCTCTCACTGGGAAGTTCACCCCCATTACCTTCCCTAGAAACACTTCCCAACAAAAAGCTTGTACTTTTGGAGGGATCGGTTTAGTCCAAATTTCTCTCACTGGGAAGTTCACCCCCATAGGGTTAATATGAGTGAGCAAACCAAAGAAAGATGCACAGGAAAACAAACCATCAGAAGTTGGGGACCACACTCTACAATCAGCTATAGATTGGTCTAAGTAGACCCTCTCAAGTGTTGAAATCAACAGCACTAGAGACTCACACTCATTTTCCCTCAACCCTCTTCTAAAGCCAAAATCCCAAGAGATCCCTGATTCTAAAAGCACACCAAAACTAGCAAAAGGTTTGTTTTTGTAGTTTGATAAAGAGTAGAGGTCTGGATATACCTCAAAGATTGCCAGAATAAAACTTTGTTGCCACAACCAACATCAAACCTGATAAATTGAAGAAAAGTTGGATATACCTCAAAGATTGCCTTCCAAGGAGAGGATGGAGCTGCATTGGGGGCCAATTTTGCATCCCAGCCGTTATCCGCATCACCATGTAAGCTTTTAATGACCCTGTGACACAACCTTTCTTCCTCACAAGGGAACCTCCATAGCCATTTCCCTAGGAGGGCCTTGTTTCTCTTTATTAGGTTCCTTGTACCTGATCCACCCTGGTCCTTAGGGTAACAAACTTGCTCCCATTTCACTAAATGATCTTTCTTTTCTTCACCTGGCTCCCACAAAAAGTCCCTCATAATCTTCTCCAATTTCCTAGCTATTTTCACCGGGATCTTGAAGGTGGAAAGGAAGTAAGTGGGAAGGTTTTCAAGGGTTGATTTTATCAAGGTGATTCTTCCCCCCAAGGAAATATAATTTCTCTTCCGCATTGCCAACTTCTTCATGAACCTCTCTACCATCGGTTTCCAAAAGCTTTCAGCCTTTGGATTCCCACCCAAGGGCATTCCTAAGTATTCCAAAGGCCAATTTTTCACTTCGCAACCTAGCAGATTTGCAAAGGCTTGGATATCCCACCCTTCAATGTTGATTTCGGCTACACAACTTTTTCCCTAATTGACTTTCAATTTGGAGGCCTACTGAAATTCATCCACCAATCTTTTCAGATTCCTTAAACTGGCTTTATCACTGCTTTCACAAAAAATAATTATGTCATCAACAAATCCCAAATGAGACACCACCACTTCTAATCTACCCATTCTCCAACCTTTAAACTGGTTTTCTTGATCAGCTTTGGTGATTTGTCTACTCAAAACCTCAGCCAAAAAGGTGAATAAGAATGGAGATAAGGGGTCACCCTGTCTTAGTCCCCTTTTAGCCTGGAAGAAATCCTTTGCTACCCCATTCATTAGAATAAAAAAATGTGCTGAGCTAATACATTCTTTAATCCACATCCTCCATCTTTCACCTAGCTCCATCTTTTCCATGAAATTCAACAGGAAGGACCAATCCACCATATCATAAGCTTTTTCAAGGTCCAATTTACAAATCAAACCTTTGTCACCTTGTTTTCTCTTAGCTGCCACACACTCATTTGCCACTAAAATTTGATCCACAATTTGTCTCCCCTCTACAAAAGCTCCTTGGTTTTGAGAGATAATATAGGGCAATATAGTCTTCAACCTACCAACCAGGACTTTAGCAACGATTTATACAAGCTACCCACAAGACTTATCGGTCTGTAATCCTTGGGGGTTTTGGCCTCCTTTTTTGGCACTAAAGCAACAAAAGTTGCATTTGCTCCAGGCGATAATTTCCCTTCTTGATAAAACTCCACAAATACATCCATTAATTCATCTTTCAAAATTTCCCAACAATCTTGATAGAAAGCCATTGAAAATCCATCTGGCCTCGGTGCTTTAGAACTATCTATCCATCGAGAATATTGCTTCATGTATCTCCTCGATAGTGAAGGCTCTTTCTAGGAGGTTAACTTCGAATTCTGGTACTCTGTCCCACTATAAATCTCCCAATTCTGCCATGTTTTCATCAGAGGATGCTAAGATTGACATAAAGTGATCCACAAAGCATCTTTCAATTTCCTCTTTTGCAGTTATCACTCTTCCATCCACCTCTATATTGGAAATTTGGTGTTTCTGTCTTCTCCCATTTGCTAGAGAGTGGAAAAAACTTGTATTTCCATCCCCTTCCAAAAGCCATTTACATCTAGATTTTTGCCTCCAAGAAATCTCTTCTTTTCTTAGAATCTCTTCCAATTGCACTTTTAAGTTCCATCTTTCTATTCTATCCTCCACCCCACAATCTTTCCTGGCCTCCTTTTGGTCCACTTCCTCTATTTTCCTGGCTAAATCCTCCTTTATGACCTCAAATTTTCCAAATTCCTCTTTGTTCCACTCCTTGACCTTTTCCTTCAATCTTTTCAATTTCTTAGAGAATCTCACCACTTTGTTTCTAGCCCTAATCCCATCTTTTGACCACCATTATTTTACCCTTTGCAAAAAGATTGGAACTTCTAGCCACATGTTTTCAAATCTAAAAGGTGTGGGCCACCAATAAGATTTTCTTGGTAAAGGCTTAAAGGGCAATGATCAGAAGTCACTCTAGGTAGGGCTTTTAGTGTCAAAGTGCCCCACAGCTCTTCCCAATCAATGGAGTACAGGAATCTATCCAATTTTGAGCACACTTGATTTTCTTGGAGATTTGACCAGGTGAAAGAGGCTTGTAACAAGGTAGGCTCTTTTAGTTCTAGGGACTCAATTAAGGAATTGAAGTGTTTCATGCTAGATGTTAAGGGTTGGTTGGGGTTGTTTGTCTCATTTGTAGATCTTATTACATTGAAATCCCCACCCAAACACCACGGACCCTCCCATAAGCCTTCGACTGCAGCTATCTCTTCCCAGAATGAGTTCCTCTCTCTATATGAATTCGGCCCATACACATTAGTCAAGACCCACTCCCTTCCATCACTCATCCTCTTGGCTTTTATTGATACTGAGTACTGACCTATTAGTTACTCCTGACAGTCAATTTCCTCATTCTTCCACATTGTAAGGATTCCACCCGAGCCACCCCACGATGGGGCAAAAGACCAACTTAGACCCCTGCAACTCCAGATACTTCTTATCCATCTTTTGTCCAAGTCCGAAAGCTTTGCCTCCTGTAACATGACTATAACCAGCCTCTCCTTTCTTATCACATTCCTGATGACTCTCCTTTTCTTTGCACTTCCTAAACCCCTTACATTCCAGCAAAGCACTTTCATTTCACTCTTTTTACCCCGACCCTAATTCAATCCCAAATCCTATTATCCTCTTTTCTTCTCCCTTTTCCTATTTATAGTCTTCTCATAGGACACACCACAGGCTAGCCTTTCCACCTCCTTCATTCTTCTTTCTTTTTTTATCATCTTTTACCCCCTTTCTAAGATAGACCTTTCCTTTGGTGAACTTCCTTTTGGCTTCTTTTTGTTCCTCTCCTTTTACTTTGGGTATCTCTCTACAGCCTTCTTCTCCGTCATCCAAACAGCAGTCTTCCTTTTCCTTCTCTTGGGTACCTGCAATAACTTCATTTCCCCCCCCCCCCCTCATCCTTTTCCAAAACCATCACATTAAACAATTTCTCCTCATTGTCTTTTCCACCACCCCCTCCTTTTTCTATTGCACATGGGTCATTATCTGCCACCGGTGACATTTTAGCAGTTGGAACTGCAAAATCCAAAGGCTGAAGATTACTACAAGGATCAAAATCAAATGAGTTTTGACAGAAAAGTTGAGGCGAAGAAAGAACTAGATTGAGAGGAAGGGGGGAAGAGACTCCCTAATCTTAAATTTGGATTTCATCGATTCCTCCAAAGACAAAACCAGATGGTTCAAGTTCAAGTACAGTGTCCACCTGCGTAGCTGGGGGGAGTTGTTCCTCAAGTGGTTCCAATATCGGTTTGCTATGGAAACCCATCTCCACAAAATTGCCACCCCATCTTTGCTCTTGATTTGTGTCTATTTTCTTCTCTCTCTAAGAATCTCTTGTAGGCCTTCCACTTTCCGCAGTAAGGTTACCAACCCCCTGAATCCTGTATCTCCAGAATCTTCGTACCAGCATCTTCAGAGAAGAGCAGTTCAGTTCCGAAAGCTTCAGAGTCTAAAAGTTTGCAGGTCTTTGTCGAATTGATGCTACCAATACTTGACAACAGATCACCCTCGTCTTCTTCCACGTCTCTTAACGCCTCCCAATCTGAGTCATCTTCAGAGCCTCCTTGTGGGACCCTATTGTAGCGAGGGTTTGGCTCCTCAGGCGTCATGGAGTTTTCTTCAGTCGTCGGCCTCCAATGCAGCTTCAACCCAGTTGTCGATGTCTTTCCCGCAGCCAAAGGAAGAGGAGGGGAGGGTTTTCTGATCATCGTTCCTGTTTGGGGATGATTCGAGCGGATAGGCACACCTTGGAACGATGATAGACCACAATCATCATCCCCCATCGACGCAAGGGAGCATTGCGCATGACTTTTAAAAGGGTCACGTGACCCAACTTGAAAGACCTGGCCCAGATTAGACTTTCGGATCGGGTTATGTAGACCTAGGTCCGACTTTTTAATTGATTTTGTAAATTGAGCGCGAGGTGGCCCTTTTTTCGATTACAGCACCTCAGCATAGTATTTCTTTTGGGCCGTTGGATCTCAATCGCATTTTTTCAAAAAATCTCCCTTAAATGGCCAAGCAGTCTCCTTTAATCTATTGCCCGACTTTTCTATTTCCATAAACACCTTGTCAACTTAACCTTTTGGACGTTCCACCCAGCTCTCACCACATGGCCTCCAACAATCCACGCCATCATCTTCTTCTACCTCCAAACTGTACCACAGCCTTGCTTTAACTTCCGACGCCAACCACACCTTTCTCCAACAGTCATTCGCAAAGATGTCCAGGCTTCTTGGGATTTTTTCCAATCTTCCACCTGCAACTTTAATCTTTGCCGCTTGAAGGTTTTGCATGCAAAAACCTTCCAAGACCCCACCACAAGCCACCGTTATCTTATGAAATATGTGCTCTTGCCAAAGGTTGAAGGGTAAACCCAGAATCTTGATAACTATGGTCTTCTGTGATATATTCAATTCGTTACAGGAGGGCGACCAATTTTCCACTGCAATCTGGCCAAGTCTGGTTTCAAGGATTCTGCTCACAGTCTAAAGTTCGGCCATGTCAAGTATTGCCTTATTCTTTTCAAATGGGATGAGGGTGATTTTCTCTTTTGGCTGAAGCGTCTCCAGTAGGATTTGCAATACTTCTTCCCAATCCTTAACATTTGCTTTCACTTTCACAACTTTCCTCTTAAACCAGTCCCCATTCCTTCCATCCCATATTATTTTTTAACTCGTATCTGTCGTAAGTACTGTTATAGGAGTAATCTTTTTAGTTTGCTTTTGCTGGTTTGCTTTCCCAGTTTGGCTCTCACTCACCTCCCTAGATTTTTGTTCTTTCCTCATAGTTTGCTCTTAAGTATTCGAGAACTCCCATTTTTTCTGGTTGAAATCATCAAGTGCACCTGCGACCATCTTCCACCCCTATTTAGCTTGTCCCTCTAGAAGGCATACTAGTTGTTTTCTCCCTTTGCCACAGAGCAAACTCTAGGGGTCTCATTAGAAGCTGGAGGGTTGGAAGGGAGGACATCCCACTCACTCACTTACAGTTTGCTGATGATACGATCCTGTTTTGTGAAGGAGGTAAGTGAGCTTTATTAGGAATCTGAAACTTGTGATCCATCTATTTGAGCAAATGTCAAAAAAACTTTGGGAAGAGTTGTGTAGTGGGTGTGAATCTGGAGGAGAGAGAGATTAGAGAGAGTGCAGAAGTACTTGGGTGTGAAGTCTCAGGGTGGTTGTTGAGTTATCTAGGGTTGTCCCTAGGTGATAATCCTAAGAGAGAGAGCTTTTAGAATCCAGTGGTGGAAAGATTTGAAAAAAGACTTATCCCTTGGAAAAAGAATTCTCTCTCTGTGGGTGGTAGGATTACACTGATCAAGGCCATGTTAACAAACATACCCATTTACTTCCTTTCAGTGTTTAAGATTCCAGGGAAGGTTTGTAGTAGGCTGGAGAGGTTGATGAGAGATTTCCTTTGGAAGCCAGGAGGAGAGAAGAGGGACCATAGAATAAGCTAGAAGGTGGTGTCTAGGAGTAAAAATTTTGGGGGTTTGGGGCTTGGGAACATTGGGAAAAGGAACTCGGCCCTTTTGGGGTCATGGTTATGGAGGTTTCCTTTGGAAAGGGAGAAGCTATGGGCTAGAATAGTGGCAAGCATACATGGGTTGGAGCAAAATGGATGGGATGTTGGAATCAGAGCAAGGACCACAAGCACTTCACCTTGGAAAGCCATTCATGATCTGCTTCCAGTTTTCTCCCCTCTTGTCAAATATGATTTGAATTCAGGTAATTCCATAAAACTTTGGGAACAAATTTGGGCGGGGGATGCTCCTCTTAAGGACCAGTTTCCTTCTTTGCATGCTCTTTCTAATCTTAAACATGAGCCAATTTCTTCTTTCATCACGCATTCCTCTTCCAATTCGAGGTTTGCGTGGAACCTGGGTCTGAGGAGGGCTGTGAGGGATTCGGACCTTAATAGTATTTCGAGCCTCCTTGAACTTCTTGATAATGTGTTTGTTGAAGATTAATTAGTTTTATGATGTTTTTCTGAGTAAATGTTTTATGTTAGTTGTTAGATAGGAGGTGGGGACCACAGTAGTTATGTGAGTCCAAGTTTTATAATGTTTTTTGAGTGTTATATATGTTGTTTTATGTTTTTCCGCCCTATAAGGGCAGAGTTGTCTTTGTACTGTTCTATTATTTTAGTATAAATAATAAGTGAAGGGGGCGGCCAGATTATTGCTCTCTTTTCTTTCAACTTCCCTTCTTCTCTTCTTCTCCTTCTCTTCCTTCTCTTCTTCTCCTTCTCTCTTCCTTCTCTCTTCAAGAAACTACTTTCTTTCATATTTTTTTAATTCAGCAGATTTCTACTTGGTATCAGAGCATCGGCTAGGATTTCTTGAAGCATTCTCATGCAGCCCTAGATCAGCCGACTGCATGAAGTAGTAAAGGGCAAATCGATCTGCTATAGATTGCCCAATTCTTGGAGTTTTTGGTGGGATCTAGACATCAAGAAGGATCTATTGTTCGGCATCAAAATCATGAAGAACGGGAGTACGGGGAAGAGTCCCAAAAAGTTGGACTCTTTGTTTTTGATCTGATCTTGGGCGCCCAGGTATTGTTAGTTTTCTTTTGATTTTCTAAAGAGGGCGGTTTGGTTTCTGAAATTTTCTAGGCCTCCCAGAGTGATCGATTCACTTTTCTCTCTGCTGGGGGGAGTGGGGAGGAGAGAGATTTCCCTCCATCTAGGGTTTTCTTCTTCCAAAAGGGTTGGTTTCTATGTGTGTGGTATTAAATTATTTTTTGAAGGCCTCCAATCTATTTTTTTCTTACTGTTGAACTATTTGAAGTAAAATGGAGAGTTGGAATACCGAGATGAAATCTACCGGTACTGTGGGACTGGGTGTTGGAGGTAGTAGTGATAATTTTGGGTTTGGGATCATTACTACAGTAAAACTTGATGGTACAAATTATTTGGAGTGGGCACAATCAGCTAAGATGGCTATTGGTGCCCGTGGAATATTAGGGTATCTCACTGGGGAGGAGAAGAAACCTGATACCAACTCTTCCCAATGGGTGCAAGAGAATTACATGGTAATGTCCTGGCTGTGTAATTCTATGGTACCTCATATTGCAAAAAATTTCCTATGGGCCAATACTGCTAAGGAGATTTGGGATGGAGTGATTGAAACCTAATCTCAAAAGCAAAATGAAGCCAGAGCCTATCAGTTAAGAAATCAGGTGATAAGTATGAAACAGGGAGAAAAACCTCTTGTTGTGTATTTCTCCATGCTGAATACCCTATGGCAGGAAATAGATCACTTAGAAATTGTGGAATGGGAAAATGTAAATGATACAGCAACTTATCACAAACTGGTAGAGAGGAATAGGGTTTTTGAGTTCTTGGCAGGGCTGAACCCTGAATTTGACATTGCTAGGCAGCATATTCTTTCTAGGGAGGGTGTGACACTTCTCCTAGAAAGAAGATGATTGGGAGTGGTCGTGAGGTGAATCGAGTCTACCTTCTGGATGAGATTCTGAGGCATCAGGGACATCATGTTAGCAGCAGCAGTAGTAGTGGGTCAGAGTCAGTAAACCAAATTATGCTTTGACACAATCGCTTGGAACATCTTTCTTTTAGTTATTTGAAATGTCTTTTCCCAAACTTGTTTGAGTCTGTTCAATTATCTACTTTGGCGTATGAGAGTTGCCAATTAGGAAGAAGTACTTCTGCTTTTAATATTGTTCACACTGATGTATGGGGCCATATCAAATCCCTTCCATGGTAGGATTCCGTTACTTTCTCTTGTTTGTGGATGATTATACACGATATTCTTGGATATATTTGATGAGATCACGTGATGAGGTTCCTAACTTAGTACGACAATTCCACCAGATGGTTCTCACACAATTTGGAGTAAGAACTAAGGCTTTTAGATCTGATAATGCTAGAGAGTACTTTGAGAACGACCTAACCACATATCTCTTAGAACATGGTGTAGTTCATCAGAGCAGTTGTGCATATACACCACAACTGAATGGAGTTGTTGAGAGGAAAAACAGACACATTGTGGAGGTGGCAAGGAGTCTTATGGTGTGTGCTTCAGTTCCTATGCAGCTCTGGGGAGATGCAGTTCTTACAGCCGTGCATGTGATTAACCGTGTTCCTTCACGGACTTTGGGGTTTAAGGTGCCATTTAGCCTTCTTTTTCCAGATGGAGAGATATTTCATATACCTCTTAGGGATTTTGGCTGTGTTTCTTTTGTTCACATTCTTGGCCCTCATCGCACGAAATTGGATCCTAAGGCCAAAAAATGTGTTTTTCTTGGGCATGCTCAGAACCAAAAGGGGGCCCTAGTGTTGAAGAGCAGATTGTCACTATGGATGTTACCTTTTTTGAATCCACATTCTTCTTCTCGAGTAGTTCTCCTTAGGGGGAGAGTTTTGGGGAGGAGAACTCATAATTTGTTCCTCTTCCTGTTTCTGTGGTGCCACCATCAGTTCAGCCACCACCTACAGCATCAGTTCAGCCAACACCTACACCTCCAATTTCATTACCTGAGCCACTACGGGCAGCCTCACAGCAATATCAGCGCCGGATGATGATGGTTGACTCCACACATCCTCGACCCACACCACTCTCTGTCAGTTCTTTTGAAACTCCAGATTCGGCAGATACAGTTCTAGGTATTCCTCTTGAACCTGAGCATGTTATGTTTTCTGATGATAATGTTTTTGTCCCCAACACCATTGTTGCAGCTGATCCCACTGACCTTGATCTTCCCATTGCACTTCGTAAGGGGAAGAGAAAGTGTACAGCCCACTGCATTTCACACCATCTTTCCTACAGTGCCTTATCACCCTCCTACCGTGCTTTTCTTTCTTCCCTGGATCTGTGTCTATACCTAGGAATGTTACTGAGGCTCTCTCCAAACATGAGTGGAAAACAACCATGCAAGATGAGATGGATGCTTTGGTCAAAAACCAAACTTAGGAAATAGTTGATCTCCCCCCAAACAAGGAGACAGTCGAATGTTGATGGGTATTCACAGTGAAGTATAAGGTTGATGGCAAGATAGAGAGGTACAAGGCAAGGTTGGTAGCAAAAGATTATACTCAGACCTATGGTGTTGATTATCTGGAAACTTTTGCACCGGTAGCTAAGATGAGTTCAGTTTGTATCCTTTTATCTCTAGCAGCCACCTATTCATGGCCCTTGTTCCAGCTTGATGTCAAAAATGCTTTCCTCAATGGTGACTTACAAGAGGAGGTATATATGGACATGTCAACAAGCTTTTATGAAAATGTTGGTAAAGGAAAGGTGTGCAAACTTAGAAAATCTCTGTATGGACTGAAACAATCACCTAGGGCTTGGTTTGACAGGTTCAAAGGGACACTCATCTGTTTTGGATACACATAGACACAGTCTGATCACACCCTCTTTGTGAAGAAGAGAGATGCTTTGGTGTCAATTTTGATTGTGTATGTGGATGATATAGTGGTGACAAGAAATGATTTGGAGGAGATTGATGATCCCAAAAAATCATTGCAGCAAGAATTTGAGATCAAAGATCTTGGTGAGCTCAAATACTTCTTAGGGATTGAAGTAGCAAGATCCAAGCATGGGATCTTCGTTTCACAGAGAAAGTATGTACTTGACCTACTGTGAGAGACTGGGAAGCTGGGGACCAAACCAGCAGACACTCCTATTGATCCAAATCACAGAATTAATGGTGTGGATGGTGAATTGGTAAAAGATGTGGGGAGATATCAAAGAACGGTGGGCCGACTGTTGTATTTGTGTATGACACGACCAGATATTTCTTATGTTGTCAGTGTTGTGAGTCAATACATGCATGCACCTCGGGTTTAGCACTGGGAAGCTATTGAGAGAATACTTGCATATCTGAAAAAGCACCCTGGCAAAGGCATTCTTTTCTCAAATCATGAGAATCTAAAGCTAGAATCCTATATAGATGCAGACTGGGTAGGATGCTTAGATGACAGGAGGTCTACATCAATAGTGTGTACCTTTGTAGGTGGAAATTGGATCTCTTGGAAGAGTAAGAAGCAAGAGGTTGTAGCAAGGTCAAGTGCAGAGGCTGAGTATAGATCCATGGCTCATGGTGTCTCAGAACTTCTTTGGGTTAGATCTCTTTTGAGTGAGATTGGTGTGAAAGCAGAGGAACCTATGATGTTATACTGTGACAATCAGGCTGCAATCAATATTGCCCACAATCCAATTCAGCATGATAGGACAAAACACATTGAAGTTGATAAACACTTTATAAGAGAAAGGGTAACAACCGGAGAAGTTTGTTTGCCTTATGTCTCTTCAGAGTTGCAGTTGGCTAATGTTCTCACTAAAGCGGTGGCAAGGAACAAGCTTGAACATGATCTACGCAAGTTGGGAATGTGCAACATTTACTCCCAACTTTAGGGGGAGTGTTGAAGATTAGTTAGTTTTATGATGCTTTTATGAGTAGATGTTTTATGTTAGTTGTTAGATAGGAGGTGGGGACCACAGTAGTTATGTGAGTCCAAATTTTATTATGTTTTTTGAGTGTTATATATGCTGTTTTATGTTTTGCCACCCTATAAGGGCATAGTTGTGTTTGTATTGTTCTATTATTTTAGTATAAATAATAAGTGAAGGGGGCGGCCAGATTATTTTTTGAGTGTTATATACGCAATACTTCTTAGAATGATCTTCCATTTGATTCTGGAAATTAATATATATACATGTGCATGTGACATACATGTATGTATAGATCAGTATTTTAAAAGGCGTGGGAGGTGGTGCGCCTCCAGGCAAGGCGCTCCCAAAACGCCCTGGGGCATACGCCAGAGGCATTGACACCTCTGAGGCATATGCCTCATGCGTTTTTTTCATGAGGCATGCTAGAGGCATACGCCTCATGCACATCTTACTTATATAAAAAGACAGAAAAAAAAAAAGAAAAAAGAAAAAGAAAAGGAAAGGAAAGAAAAGGAAAAGAAAAGAAAGGGAAGGGAAAGAAAAAGAAAGAGAAGAAAAAAAAGAGAAAACGAAAGGGAAGAGAAGAAAAGATAAGGGGAAAGCAAGTGGTTTGACAAGACTCTCCCTTTCAACTAATGTTATGCATCTTTATTCTTCTTAATATAAAAGATTTTTATTAAAAATAAAGAAAGAATGAGATCCCCCCTTACTCTTCATCCTCCTCCCCTTCCTCCTCCTAACCCCCCTCCTCTTAAGGAGGTTTACGCCTCCTTGTGTTCAGGAAGCTTACGCCTCTTGTGTTCTGAACTACGCCTCACACCTCCGCATTTTAAAACATTGGTATAGATAGATAATGGATTGGACTTTACTGGCCTAGCAACACATTTTGTTCTCACCAAATATTACCAATCCAAAAACTTCAGATCTGTTTTTTTATGAAATTTCAGAAAACACATCTCTTTAGGCAATCATACTTGGGCAGAAAAAATTCAAAAAAAAATCTGTAAGAAGGCCCCTAATAATAAGGTAATTCAGATGTTGATAGTCTGATTAGTCAGTTTCCTTAATCCACCATGACTCCTGACCTATAAGTCATATGGCTTCTAACACGTGTGCTTATGGAGCAGTTCTATTGGATCAGAGCTCTGACACCAACTTGAAAATATTAATTCTCAAATCAATAAATGAAGACTGGAAACTAAGAATGAATAAAAAAAGAGAGAATAAAAGAAGAGAGAAATTGACATGAACGAGTGTAGCACACTTGCAGCCATCATTTGCTTCTTTTCTATTTATATGTTGGGTTACAAAAAACTCAATAAAAGACAAAAATACCCTCCATAACTAAAATATACAAACAGACATAAATAACCAATGATAAAAAGATACAAATACCCCAAAGCACTCAAATATAAAATACTAACTTATTCTCAGCATAATTAATGGTTAGATATGCATAGACTTTGTTGGTAGAAATATCACATCAATTGCATGTATGACTAATAATGCTAAATACTTGAATAACTCCATTCATACCTACTGTCAATGGCACCATTTATGGTTGCAATTGGAGCATATTCATCTCCAGTGGCTATCGTAGCCCAATCAAAATGAACTCTCCCACCACCTCCACCACCGCCACCAAGAGGACCACCATTGCCCCCAGAAACCGATAAAGAAGAATTTTCACCAAGTGAAAGTGCTTGAAGAAAAAGAAGAATTGTCCCACCAGAACCACCACCAATTCCACCCACCAAGTTACTATTGTGGTCTCTTATTGCTTTACCATAGCTTTGACCATCAGCCATTAAAGATCCATAAATGTCAAGCTTCAAGAGGGGCCATTGAATGGACCCTATTACTAGAAAATCCAAAAAAAAAGACATTAGTAGACAAGGTTTGGATCTCATTCCATCCAATAAAAATTGTAGAAAAACATAGCTGCTTGCAAGCTACTATATCAAGAACATCAGATAACCGGAGAAAAGTGATTCAAGTCACAAAAAACAAAAAAGAAAAGAAATGTGTTCATGGAATATGGTGAGAAAAGCACAACAACTTGCTTATATATTCAATAAAATGAGCCTATCATGTTAAACTTTTTAGTCTTTGTGACCCTAATTTGGATTACTTACTATTTTAAAACAAATTAATTCATAATTTTTCATTGCATCAGTTATAGTAATATCTTTGAAGAGAATGAAAGTAGTGGCAACTTCTCACAAAATAAAGAGGTCCCCTATATGATGTTGGCACTGATGCAACCAGATGAAAGTCCTAATGCTTGTACCAACAATTTCAAGCCTATGGAATGGATTACTAGATTGAATCGCAAGCAGGTTTTTCCAGCAGTCTCAAATTTTGATGGACATGTTTAAGAGCAACTAGCACAGAAGCAAGTAGATTCCCAAAAAAAATATTATTTTTCTTTCTTTTCAGAGTCTATATTGAAAAGATACTTTCTGTGCAGGTTAGAATATCTTAGCCAAAAAGAAAATCTTAACTACATCTACATGTAAACTTTGGTTGGTAAGATTCAATCCAAGGTTGAGTATGTAGTGGCAAAACTCTAGGCATTAAAACTCTCCTTTGTATTCCTAATTATAAACTTTCTACTCTATTTAATTCTTCCTCTTTCCCTCCATTTTCATGAAACAAATTTATTGTCCCAGTGTAGTCAAAGCGTCGCCTAGGCATCAACTATTGCTTAGGCTTTTTTGGAGACTTATCGCCTAGATAACCAATTATGTTCATTTATATATTTATACAAACGTGTAACCCAATTTCAGTTGATAGGAGTATATGTAGATCTAAAAATTAGGGCTCTTAACCTTGTTTTGATGGTAAAAAATGCCACATTTCCTCTCACTGATCCAAGGCCAGCCAATAGTCAAAATGTCATTCTTAATCTTTGTGTATATTTGGGGGATTAATAGACTGATCATCGAGGGAGACTCAAAAACCATGATAAAATGGTTGCAGAAAGGGGAAGGAGTTACCTGGCAGCTGAAGAATGATTTCAGAAGGTTCAAATGGATGTCAAGGAATATGTCAATTCAGGTGGGTTGGGTTTGGTCACATTTGCAATTCTGTCCTGGGTCAGCTTCTATGCTGATATCTTTGCAACTTCTTGTTGCATCTTAAAGCATCTTAATTAATGAAAATTTTCAGAGTTATTGACCAAAAAAAAATCTTTGTGTATATTTGTATTTTCTTTTGGACTGGGGAGGTCATTCAGAAAACTTGTGATTATTTCTGAAAATCAAGAATAAGTTGTCATTTCATCATTTACTGATTTAATCTGTGGTCTAATAGTTCATGATTAACATGAAATTCCATAATACCTATTTATGGTTATATACACATATTATAAAACAAGTATATATCTACTTATTCATTTTTGTTGCTTAGGCAACACCTAGTTGTCACCTAGATATCAACTCACCTTGCCAGGCCAATACACCTAGGCATCACCTAGATGCCTTAAACTACACTGCTCCTTTGATCATATAGGGGAATGAGGGTGATATTCGAGGACTGTCAATGGTACTTATCCAATGAACAACTTTTGCTCAAAATTTAATATTTGAATTTTGACAAGGGCTTCATGGAGTGGGTCACACAAAGTTGGACAGAATTTTCTTTTCCTTCTTGAGATAAATTGAATTAGGAGAGTTCTTATTTGTTTTGTTTTGCTTCATATCATATAGGGGAATGAGGGTGATATTCGAGGACTGTCAATGGTACTTATCCAATGAACAACTTTTGCTCAAAATTTAATATTTGAATTTTGACAAGGGCTTCATGGAGTGGGTCACACAAAGTTGGACAGAATTTTCTTTTCCTTCTTGAGATAAATTGAATTAGGAGAGTTCTTATTTGTTTTGTTTTGCTTCATATTCACTTGAGCATGAGTGATACTTCTGCTCCAACTTGATGTGTAGTGTTGAAATGTATATGTATATACATTTATATATACTCAGATGAAGGATGTTAAATGGTGCATGTACATGTGCATGACACCAAATAAACATCATGGTTTCTGTTAGTAAAAGGACACTTTTGTCCTTTTGCAGTTCTGTCAGTATGCTGAGACCATAAAAGCTGCTTAAAGATACTTCCTCTTCTACCTAAAACAGGGCTACATCTACATATTATCATCGAAACAGATCATGTAAGCATCTATATCAGTGAAGTAAAACAACAATAGATCTAGGGGTGAGAAAGGAAAGAGACGTTTGATAACCTGAATACCTGATACAGATGGGTCTAAGACAGTGACGACAAAGAATCAATAGATGAAATTCAAGAGAAGGCTGCAGAAGGGATTGTCAAAGTCAACAATCCGGTTTCTGGGAAAAAACTGCATACCAAATTCCTCTCTCAATCAACTGTTGGATTGAATTGAATTTTGGATATGTTGAAGTTCGAGGAAAATAGGCCTTAAAAATATCAAGATGTTCAGAAAAAGTGGGTGTCCTTCATCAATCTGCTTTTCATGACCTTCCCATGAGGTTGTGGTTACCTTGTATTGGGTCCTTCCTAGTGAAGAATTTATCTAATTACATTTTGATAAGCTGCAGTTTAGATAACCCAGGAGCTTCAGGCATTGGATGAGTCTTTAGAGATAATAATGGATGCATTTTGGCATTGTACTTGGGACCCAAAGGATAATGGGAACTCTACACGAAATTTTCTATGGAGGGAGATTCAAAGGTAGTGATTACCTGGCTGAAAAGCCTGAAATACAACAAATAAGGATCTTGGAGAAGAGATGGCACTTACCAGCCTCACTAAAATGGTACATTGACGGATCATGTATTATATATAGCTAACTCACTCTTTTCTACCAATTAATAAAATTCATGTTATTCATCAGAAAAATAAACAGTGGTCAAAAATCAGCCAAATGTTGATCATGTGGACCCCACCAGCTGAGTCGCCCATGAATCTAGTAGTTTCTATTGGAGTTTCATTAATCTGAGTCTAGTAATTTAGTGAGTTAGAGTGGAACTTACAGTCAAAGGAAAAAGAGGTCAGTTTGTCTTTTTAGTTTGTTATTTCAATTTTACTGTTTTTAAATAAAAAATTAGCAGGTTGATCAAGGGCAATTTACAGAGTTTAATCAGTATCATAAGGTTTAAGGAGACAATAAAAGTTACCAAGGCCCCGTTTTGCGCGTCTTTCCGTGTGGTCTGCTGGCTATTTACAAGCTCGGTAGACCGTGATTTCGGCCTTTTCCCGTTTGGTTCACGGTAGATCTAGCTGCCAAAAGCCAACACACCGAAAAGATGCAAGAAGCCCAAAACGGGCGATTTTCGGGAAGCTCTAAATGGAGCTTTTGCGTTATTTCTATTCATCTTTTCGCGGAAAGACACACAAAAAGACACACCTTAGCCAAACGGGCTTCAGGCTGCTCAGATCTTAATGCAAAAGCTCAATGCGTCTTTTAACTGTCAGAGCTACCAGAAGATCTTCCCAAAAAGACTTGCCAAAACAGCCCCTAAAACCACTCACACAATGTATATCTTATTGTTATTATTCAGCTTTCTAATCAATAAACAAAGCTTTGAAGTTCCATATATGACTGGGTAAGATCATCTTATTCTTCTACTATATTACTGTTTTGAGGAGTTGGTTGCATTACAACCTAATCCTAAATAAGAACACGACGATGACTACCAATGGAAGCCTTTAATTATGCCACTAATGCAGACAAAACTGATGGAAGGGAAAAGTTCTTGAAAATGTGTTACCTATCATCCCCCCTCCAGAAACATGACCATACGTTTTACTAGGCCCCACACTTCCACTTCCCAACTCACAAGGAAGATCAGCATCACCATATTCTTTACCACCTTCACTAAACCGTCCATTGTAAAATCCAGATCCTCCTCGCCCCCCATGTCCAGCACCACCTCCAGCTCCATTTGAAAAATTTCCTCTACCAAGGCCTTCATTGCAACCTAAAAGACAATTCCAACAAGGTAGAAACACAAACACAGATAGTTAAGCCTTGTACATATACCTTCTGTGTTAACATATTAATGGGCATTGTCTCATTTCAAGAAAAATCAGGCATTGAAGGCTTTGGATTACCTAATTCTGATGCACTTATCATGCCATCTGTGTCAACAACAACAGTCCTTGCCCTGTGAATTTGAAGAATGCTACCTTTGACAAGGCCATTAACAGTGAGGTCTTCAACACGACAAATCTGCCAAAAATTACAGCCTGATACAATAAGCTTACTAATGAAACGAACTATGTTTAGTAACAGCCGTAAATATTTTTATATTTTTATCAGTAACAACAACAGGTAAATATCATATTTGAATTAGACCTATAAGGCCTTTCAGATGAATGGGTGACAGGCAATCAATGTTTTACAATGATTGGAAATATCGGATGGAAGTTGCGTACAAGAGTTGTCATCCATAATTGTGACATGTAAGATTATTACTGATGTTTAGATTTTAAATAGCATAACAGTAAAAATTGTTTCAATGAAAGACTTGAAACAAAATACCAAGTGGTTTGTCTAAATTGTTATTGTTCATGCATGATCTTAGACAAGCAAAGTTTGTTTTCACTTTTTTGGTAGGTAATGACGCAACTAATAATCAGGTAAAAAAACTAAGACGAAACATATCTGATTTAGAGGAAAGTAGATGAATGCAGCCAATGCACAAGAAGTAGGAACTTTCTGTAGAAAAATTTTACACAGATAATAATTATCCCTAGTAATCTAAACACTGCATATACTCAATCAACTAAATACCAGTCCACAACACCCGAAAAAAGGGTTGCATTGCTTCTTTTAAATTGAATTCTTCATAATTTTTTTATGACAAGGGCTTCATAGTAATTCCTTCAATCTGATTGAAATAGTTGAATAAAAAACATTTTACTGTGAAAAAGTAACTAGTTTATATAACAAAAAGGAATGTGTTCATAACAAGATATACAAGGCTTCATAAAATACAGATAGTCCTAATTTTTATGACTCTTAGGCGGATAGTCCTAATCCCATATAAAAACTACATGTATAAGGAACTGTCACTTCACAAATCTCCCCCTATTCCTGATTTATCCAGCCTATCCACCATAGAAATTAAACTCCTCAATATCCATCTTATTCAAGTGTTTTTTGCTGACACTATTTCCCTAATCACATTTAGAAAGTTGGCCAGTCACCATGGTCCATTCCCCCATAGCTTGAAACTGTTCAATGGAATTTATAAAACCATCTTCTACAATAACCAATAAGCTCTGAAGCTGTGTAACTCGAGAAGCTTGTCTGGGAGGAATTCTGACTTAGACCCATGAAATCTTCATCTCCTATGAGCCAACTAAAATCCAAAGAATATGCCCATCAACCTTGATGAAACTATATATATGTACGTATGTATGTATGTATATATTATTTTGGCAGTTAGTCATGCTCAATTCTATACTTTTCTATAGTGACCCATATTTTTGATCCCTCAGTTGGAAGACTGCACTGTACTCACCACCCATAATTGCATGGGGGCCTAGTGTAGTTAATTCCTTCCAAAAAACATTTTTTAATGTATTTCCTTCTATCTCTGTCTACCTAAATGTCAATATATATACACAGCATACACACATCATTCTTTGTAAAGAATGAGAAGAAGGAGATGGCACCAGGTTGTCCATATATTCTCATAAATATTATATAATAATTATCAAAAGATAAAACTAATATCACATCATGAAAAACACAAACAAAGGTACTTTCATATATTCTAGGTAGGCCCTGCACATGAATGACTAAATAAAGTACAACGTTCTAGTCTGACACATGCAATGATTGTTTCGAATGGTCATCTTAAATGCAACATTCTTGACCACAAAAAATAATGTTATTATATGAAATTAAATAAAAAAGAGGGAGGGAATTTGGTTTAAAGAAGATGAGTGACAATTCTAGAAATATAAGTATAGGGAGGAAATCTTAATGGGTAATTGGAAGGTTTAATGGAGGGAAAAACAACCAAATTTTGGAAAATGTGGGAGGAAGGACCAAAAGGAGCAAATTATTCCAATATCATAGGAGCAAATTATTCGGAAATAAATTATTACTTACTTGCAAGGAAAAGGACAATGTATTGTTAACATGGCAATCTTCTGGAGGAGCTATCAAATCCATTGGACATGTCTGACTCTCACAACGGGATTTAGTTGCCCTGATGAGGACCAATCTAAATAATTAGATATTCTTAAAGTTTTTGATCATGCTCATAAATGTACACAATCTGCTCCAAACAAGTGAACAAAATCACACAACTTACAAATTACGACCAGTTTCATCATCCAGTGGAGCCTGAAGTAAGGCACCTCGCCCGACCTATCAAATGAAAAAACAAAGATATCAAACAAGGATGAAGACTAAAATGACCTCAATAAATAGAGACAGATTAACAATAACACAGAAATTAAGCAATTGCAAAGTTCTGACTATAACAAGTTATAAACAGAAATGCATAGGAAAACCAAATAATTTATGGTCAACCCCACAAGTAACATGCATAATACATAGACAAAAAAAAAATAGACATGCCCTGTGCTGCCTGCCCTAGGAGGGGACTATGTGGATAAGGTTGTCCTGGTTTTCCTGATTTCCAAGGTTGAAGAGGAAGCTAAGTGCTGCCATCCTCTAAGAAGATCATCCACCAAGTAGCATTTATAAACATGAATGGTTTTTACCCAATTAACTGCCTTTATCATGATATTCTCAATCAAGGATTTTATAGGGTGGACCTCTTCCATGAAGAGTCTAGCATTTCTTTCTTCCGAAATTGGCCATAAGATGGCCATCTTTTTTTTATCAATAACAAAAATTTTCATTAATGAGAAATAGTCAATTACAAAAGAGGGGGGAGGTAAACTCTCTTAACTACCCCCCAAAAAGATACAACATTACAATGTAGCCCAAAGTAACTGATCTCTTCCCACCCTTTGTGCTTCTCCATAAGGTGGCCATCTTTGTGCTTCTCCATAAGATCTTTCCTCTTCTTTTGATTGGGGATAGGAGAGAGTTTTCAAATAAACCACTTACATCCCTTAGTGGGTCAACATGCATCCAAACAGCACAAGGAAAAAAGAAAAGAAAATTGTTCCCAAATGCTAGAGGCGTAATTATAGGAGATTAGTAGATGGTACATAGTTTCAGAACTTCCCTTGCAAAGCATAGATGAGGGCACAAGCACCAGTTTAGCCTCCTTTGAAGAACCTCACAAGTGTTAAGACTTGAAAGAAAGGCTTCCACCAAAATGCACTTATCTTGGGTGGTATTGGCCTGCACCAAATTGCTTAAGAGGGGAAGAGGAAGAAACTAGAAAGAGAATGAAAGAACAAGGCGCAATAAAAGGACCTGGAATTAGAGAAACCAAACACTCCTATCTGCAACACACAAGTATCAGATACACTTCCATCCATATGTGGAAAAGTAAGAGTTAGAGAGTATTTAGAACCCCTCAACCCCAAATTCAAAGTTAGACTAGCTTCATGTTAGACAGTTTTGTATGCCCCTAGCATCAATCAAAATGTACTTTATGAATTTATTGTAAATGAATAAAAATGCATATTTGATTCATGTTCCCTTTGTATGTTTCTACGTAATACCCTTAAACCGGACACTTAATGAGACTGGTGTTAGTTTAGAATGTTCACAGCCAGTGGGTCGGTCTGGGAGACCCATCCTGACAAGGCTGGCACTGTGGTGCCACCAAGTCGGTTGGAGTGGCTTGTCTCAGCTACCAGGGTGAGACCCTAGGCACATACAGTGTGGGATTAATTGAATCTTTGAACTGGACCAGATTTCCAGTATTTCCCTGGACCTTGGAGATTGATGGGCAAAACTAGAAAGTTACACCCGACCCCTAGACTCGATTATGATACTATACTAGATGTCGGATTGGGCTGTCTTTGATGTACCAATCAGTGAGATCCTTAGCGGGGGTCAAAACCTGGGTATGTTGGGACAGTCTGAGAATTCATCTGAGTGGGTGACCATAGTGACAGGATCAGCCCCTTTGTCGGACAAAGGTAATGATCGGGGATGCACTCTCACTGATGGAAACCAAGACTGCCGACAGCCGATTTCAATCGTTGAGATTTGTTTTGCAAAATATTTTTTATATGAGATATAAAAGTATATATATATATATTATGGTTTTGAAATGTTTGCAAAAAGGTTTTAATTCCCGGGATCCATACTTGAGAGAGTGCAACACTGTTCCTTGCAGCCCAGGGAGAGGTCCTCTCTTGTCGGGCAGTGTATGATCATTATGGGCTGAGAGGTTAAGTGTAAGGCCATTGAGGATAATGTCTGATGGGCTAATCTTGCATCTGCCCACAGTCACTGGGTGTTACAAGGTGGCTTGGCCCAGGGACCACTTAGGGTAAGTGTTGGGCCCATAGAGCCCATCTGATGGGTTTCAGAGGGTGCACTGTCCATAACATTGTATTCGGCCAGGCCTTGTAACAAAGGCTGGGCTGAACCCATGTGGCTGATGTGTAGATCAATGTTTGGGTCCCACGCCATACAAGGAAGCCCAACTGGGCAGCAGTTTGGAAGGCTTAATGAATACATAACCCTGAATGGGCCTTAAGCCCATTTCGAACTACGCTAATTTGATTAGTCTTTAAGGGGCGAATTCTGAGATAAGATCAGCTGATAGGATTGAGCCCACACCCTATCCACTCAGAGAGTCCAAGATCTAAATGAGATTTAGATTTGGAAACTTCCTAATTAGATTAGGAGCTGGCTGATCTAATCTGCAGATAAGATAAGGATTATCCCTTATCTTAAAGGGACTTCTAATCCAAATATGGTTTAGGTTAGCAACTCCTAATGGGATTAGGAGTTGATCCCTTTAAGTCTATAAAAAGGAAGAGGGGGCGGCAGCCTTTAGACACACATCCAACAGACACAAGTCTAGTCTTCAGAGCTGAGATCACAGAGGAGAGAATTCTGCACCCTGCAAATTCTCTCTAACCGCCTCCTTCCTGCAGCCGCCGCCTATAGCAGTTCGATCTCCATTGTTTGGAGAAATCAAGATTGGATCTTGATTCCAATCTTTTGCAAAAAAGATTGGTAGGAGTTGTATTCACAAGCCGTCCAGGTGATTCTTAAGAAGAATCAAGATTTTAGGAAGGACACTGTTGATTCTACTCCACCCTGCCTTGCGCCATCTTCAGTGGGAGCAGTTTTTGGTTTCTACCTTGGGCGTGAACATCTCTATTGAGAGATATTATTTCTCTGTATCAGGTATTATTTCTCTCTCCTCCTTTTGGTTCAAATCTGGTTCAGTTTATGGTTCAGGAATGATCCTTGAAAATATGATTTTCTAAATAGGGAATTCGATTCCCAGTTGAAGGGAAAGAAAAATTTTTGAAATCCGCCCCCTTTTATTCCGCAATCTTGGGCGTCCATATGATGGATTTCCTATCCCTTCACTTCAGTCAAAGATACAGAGAAAGCAATGGGTTGGTTTTATGTTTGGATGTGGCATAAATAGAAGGGGATTTATTTTTATCTACCAAAAAAAATAGAAAGGGAATTATCCATTAGAGGTAAGTTGGCCCACCATAAATCTTCCCAGAATATCACCTTATCCCTGTAGAAGGCATCATAATGAAAGCCAAGAAAGATCCATAAATAGAATGAATAAATTTCCAAGGGTAGGCCAAAGTAGCATAAACCGCCACACCAGCATCCCAGTTGCTCACAACTGAACCATGGATGGTTTTGATCACATTATGCCACAACTTGGTGCCCAATACCTCCAAAGTCACTTAGCAAGAAGGGAAACATTCCTATACACCAATCCTCCAAACCTAATCCTCCCTCCTTCCTACTTTTAATCAAATCTGAATTCACTAAATAGATCTTTTGGATTCACCCAATTTCCACAAAAACCCCCACATAATCCTCCCTAACCTTGTACTTGTAGCCACTAGCACCAGACTTTTAAAAACTTAGAGAAAATATTGGAAGATTTGAAAGAGTAGAGTTTAGAAATGTAATCTTTCCTCCCAAGCATATATATTTCTTTTTATAAGTGGACAACTTCTAGAGAATCTATCCAACACTGGGTTCCAAAAGCCTTTTGTCCTAGGGTTTCCCCCTAAAGTTAGTCTTATGTAGGTTAAAGGCCAGTTAGCTACCACACATGCCAAGATGTTTGCATTAACTCTCTTATGACTACCTAGTTAAATTGATGCGTGTAAAGGTCCTATTCCCCAAGTTTAGCTTTAATTTGGATATTTTCACAAAACAATTGAGGACCTTGAAGTTTTGAACTGCATGCTCCCCAAAATCCTCACTATATTAGTACTCAACTCCTTTTTACTGTGTTTTCTACTTCCCTCCAATTTTTAACTCTCTGTTACTACACCACCATCGCTTTCCAGATTTCTCATCTTTTTCTACTGCCATTGACACCAGTCCTAAGTTTTCTACATGGTGAGAGAGTTCAATGCATAGCACAGTTCTCACCCTCCGTTATCCATGCTTTCTCTGCTCTCCCTCTATCTTTGATAATGATAAACTCTTGCTAAGTCCTAGAGATCGTTTGCCCTCCTCCCAAGTCTCTTCCTGCTGGTATGTGATGATAACTTGCCTTCTATATCTTGCACACAACTCCATGAGTTGTATTAACTTCCTATTTTTGTTTTCTTCTCTCTTTATAAACTGCTCCATGTGATTCCTTCCTCTCTTAGCATCACCATTCCTCTTCCTTTCTCTCTCACCTTCAAAACCAATCCTGAGTATGCTGATACCTTTTTTTTTATAAGTAATAAAGTGATTTATTAAGAATGATTAATATGAGCCAACAAAAATTACATAATAGAGATCCCACAGAGAGGTGTGAGATGCTGCCTCAAAAAACAAAGCAAAATTACAACTGAGTCCAGAATAATTGATCCCTATGCACCCCTTGCTTGGCAAAGAAAATCTGCCATCCCATTAGCTGATCTCCTTTCCCACTGAACTCTAATTGTTAATTGGATGTTAGCCACCTAAATTTCCTCATTACCCTGGCTCTTTCAGCCACCCAATTACAAGTTTAGAGTCTCCTTCAATCACCAATCTCGTGAAGTTTAAATCTTTTGCTAGCTGTGCTCCTTGTACGACTGCTTGGACCTCTGCACTAACTGCATCCCCCACTCCTATTGGGCCAGCAAACAAGGCAACAACCTGACCCTCTGCATTCCTAAACACACCTCCAATACCGGAAGGCCCGAGATTACCAAGACTGCTACTGTCAAAGTTTAGCTTGACAAAGCCTTCTTCAAGGGTCCTCCATTAGAAACCTTTTGGCTTCTATATTGAAGATCTTTCTCCACTTGGTCACCCAGGAGAACTCTTCCTTCTCCATTTTCTTTCTCATCACCTTTTTCTGAGATTCAAGAATCTTTCCTTAAGAGCTAAATATCTTATCTATAATTAATGGGATAATTCTATATGTAAATATTGAAAACCATCATAAATGTAATGGCATTATCAGATCATCAGTGATCCTTCTCTTTCAGTAATAGAGGTCGAAATACCTGAACAGAATGGAGAGGAGATGGAAACAGGGCCTGGAACAAGTTTTGGGGAAAATGAAGGGTGTGAGTCAGGTTTAGGGAAATATTGTTTGTACTAAGAGGGGCTGGAAGGTTTAGTGAGTGGACTTTAGGTGTTTGATTTTTATGGGTGGCATCTTTTCACCTTACTGTATATCTTTACTCTTCTTTAATGAATTTTTTTTATTTATCTATTACCAAAAATAATGGCATTATATGCATGCATTTGTGCTGATTGCTGAGGACAAAGGGGTAGGGTGTGTATTGATCAGGCTAAGGGGAGCAAGGTGATTGGCCTGTGTGGGAGGAGAGGGGTTCAGCTTCCAGATCTTAGCTGTGGCTTGTCACCTGTGTGGGCTCTTGCCAGAGACGGTTTTGAGGCCAATTATTTAACAGTAAAAACACCATCTCCACCTCCATTCATCATCCATATTAACAGAGATAGATTGCCTCTGTAACAGTTGCAGAAGGGCCAACAGCTGATCCATCGCCCAATCAAAAAGATTTCGTCTAAAAAGGGGGCACCAGGAGATTGAGTCCCCAACCACATCATAGATATCAGCAATTGAGGCCTCAGGACTGAGGGCACAATGAAAAAGTAGCGGAAAGGCTTCAGCCAGGGGGATGTCTAAACACCAGGAGTCCTTCCAGAACTTCAACCTATATCCCCTACCAATCTTGAGAGCTAGACCATCAGAAAAGGATCCAAAGATTTCCAAAGTGAGCACCCCCAGCTCTAAAAAGGATCCAAAGATTTCCAATTACCCCAATCCACCCCATGTTTAGATGCAATTAGGGTCCTCCACCAAGCATTCCTCTCAACACCAAACCTCCAAAGCCATTTACTGAGAAGAGAAGAGTTGAAAACCTTCAACTTCCTAATTCCCAACCCTCCATCCTCCACAGGGAGGCAAACCTGATCCCACTTACCGAGATGGATTTTTCTTTCTTCCTCCCAACCTCTCCACAGAAAATTTCTCTGAAGGAACTCCAGCTACTTTGTTACTTTGGAAGGGATGGCAAAGAGGGATAAGAAGTAGGTGGGTAGGTTTGAAAGAGTACTTTTAAGGAGAGTAACTCTACCCACCAGGGAAAGATACTTGGCTTTCCATGAGGCAAGTTTCCTTTCCATCCTTTCTACCACCGGATCCCAAATAGCACTCAAGGTACACTTGGCCCTGAGAGGGAGCCCTAGGTATTTCCCAGGGAAATGGCCCACCTTACATGCAAGGACTTCAGCCAACTCATCTAAGCAGTCAAGGAGAGTAACTCTACCCACCAGGGAAAGATACTTGGCTTTCCATGAGGCAAGTTTCCTTTCCATCCTTTCTACCACCGGATCCCAAATAGCACTCAAGGTACACTTGGCCCTGAGAGGGAGCCCTAGGTATTTCCCAGGGAAATGGCCCACCTTACATGCAAGGACTTCAGCCAACTCATCTAAGCAGTCAACTCGACCCATTGGAAAAAGAACACTTGTTAAGGGCCCGGGAATAGGATCTCGTCATGGGTCGGTCCATGGGAAAACCCTCTTGTTTCCCCTTGTCCCTTCCTTTTCATGAGGTACCTATCTTGGCGCCTTGATGGTGATTTGTTCAAGAGATCACCAACTCTCCTTACTCTCTTCTTGACTGAATATTCGATGCCTTCATTGAATAATAGCAGCTCCTTAAATAGGAGATTACAAGAGGTAAGAGTCCTGCTCTTAGGGAGACTCCTTGCTGATTAGGGAGACTCTATCTTGATAAGATAAGACTGATAAGATAAGATAAGCCTCCCTTAATTCTAATCTAATAGGATAAGGCAATCTATTCTATCTTGATAAGATAAGACTGATAAGATAAGATAAGTCTCTCTTAATTCTAATCTAATAAGATAAGGCAATCTAATCTAATAAGATAAGATAATCTGATCTAATCTGCCGAATTGATAAGAATATTGTTGCTGCCGAATTGGATAGGGTGAGAACACCGGATCACTATTGCTGGACTAAGAGCTTGTCCTCAAGCTCAAACTCGGGATATGTGGCTTGGAAATCGGTCAAGGGGATCCAGGTGGCTTCGGTTGACGGTAGACTGTCCCATTCTACCAGAACTTCAAGAATACCTCGATTGATACGGGAGCAAACAAGAGTCCTAGGTTGGGGAATGAGTTTGCCTTCTTTCAAGGGTGGCAGGGAGAGGACTTGGTCCGGAGGAGCACCAGTAAATGGTTTTAGCAAGGAGATGTGAAAAATATCATGAATCCGACTGCTCTTCGGCAATTCCAGCTGGTATGCAACTGCGCCGATCAGCCGCAAAACCCTGAAGGGGGCATAGAATTTAGGGGCTAGTTTAGGGGCAGCCCTGGGGCGCAAGGAGCATTACCAGTAGGGATGAATCTTCAACCAAACAAATTGGCCTGCTGTAAGCGAAGGTACACGTCAGCTAGAAGGGCATCGCGCTCTGGTAAGGAACGATCAATCTCCTCCAAACGAGTAGAACCGGGTTCATAGGATAACAAGCAGGGAGGGTCTCGACCATAGATGACGCGAAAAGGGGTCATGCCGAGGGAAGAATGATAGGCAGTGTTGTAACAGTACTCAGCCCAAGGAAGCCAATCCACCCACCGTCGCGGTTGGTCACCCACAAAACAATGAAGATACATCTCGATCGTGTGGTTTACCACCTCCGTTTGACCGTCAAACTGAGGATGATACATGGAGGAAAAAGCTAAGGTGGTGCCATGGAGCCGAAACAGTTCCTTCCAGAAGGCACTAGTGAAAACTGGGTCTCTGTCGCTGACAATGGATTTCGGTAACCCATGTAAGTGGAAAACATGTGTAAAGAAAGCGTGGGCGACTGAAATGGCATTGTACGGGTGCGATAGAGGAATGAAGTGGGCATATTTAGAGAAGCGATCCACCACCACGAACAGAACTGATTTGCTGCCTACCTTGGGTAGTCCATCAATGAAGTCCATGAAGATGTCAGCCCAGATTTGTGTTGGGATCGAAAGGGGATGAAGAAGACCAGTCGGGTGCAGGTTTTCCCATTTATGTTGTTGGCACGTGGAGCAATTTTGGACAAAGTCCTGAATAGAAGCCTTCATACCTTGCCAATGGAAATCAACCCGGATGCGATGTAGCGTTTTCTGAATGCCTTCATGGGTGGAGTTATGAATACTGGAGATGATGGAGAGAATCAAAGAGGAGTCTAGTGGGGGATGTACCCGACCCTTATACAGTACCAACCCATCATGAAGAGACCAATTGGAGTCGGTGGCCCCAGACTGAATTTTTTGTACAAGGAGCGACCATTCTGGTGATTGCGATATTGCCTTCCTAATGTCGTCTAATAGAGTGAACCGGGGTTGGGAAATTCCGCACAGAAGCATAGTGTCCTCATCGCGTCTAGACAAAGCATCAGTGGCGGGATTCAAGGATCCCGCCATGTAATCCACCCGAAAATCAAAGCCAAGTAGTTTGCTAACCCAATGCTGCTGAGGAGTGGTGAGTTGTCCTAATGTCGTCTAATAGAGTGAACCGGGGTTGGGAAATTCCGCACAGAAGCATAGTGTCCTCATCGCGTCTAGACAAAGCATCAGTGGCGGGATTCAAGGATCCCGCCATGTAATCCACCCGAAAATCAAAGCCAAGTAGTTTGCTAACCCAATGCTGCTGAGGAGTGGTGAGTTGTTGCTCCAACAAGTACTTGAAGCTGTAGTGATCGGTTTTGACGACGAATGACCGCCCCCACAAGTACGGTCTCCAGTGTTGGACGGCTCTAGCTAGCCCGATTAGTTCGCGCTCATAGGCTGGTAGTTTTAAATGTCAGTCGGCCAGTTTGCGACTAAAGAAGGCAATCGGGTGCCCTTGTTGCTGTAGTACGGCCCCAATACCCATTCCGAATGCATCGCACTCGACTGTAAACTCGAGAGCGAAGTTCGGTAATTGCAGAATTGGGGTGGAGGACAGGGCATCTCTTAAATTCGCAAAAGCTGTATCGGCTGCGTCGTCCCGACGGAAGGAATTTTTCTTTAGTAGGTTGGTTAACGGGGCAGCCAACAGACCATAATTCTGCACAAATTTGCGGTAGTAACCTGTTAAACCTAGGAACCCGCATAAAGCCTTGGCGGATTGAGGCTTGAGCCACTCCTTGATAGCTTCAATTTTGGAACTGTCTACTGTCACACCCTGCCCGTGGATGACGTGACCCAAATAAAGAACCTGTCACTCCCCAAAGGAGCACTTGGACCGTTTAAGGAAGAGTTTGTGTTGGCGCAGGAACTCGAAAACGGTCCACAAATGGTGCATATGTTCTACCCATGATTTACTGTAAACTAAAATGTCGTCAAAGAACACTAAAACAAATTTGCACAGATGGGACCGAAATACCTCATTCATCAGAGACTGGAATGTGGATGGGGCATTTGTGAGACTGAACGGCATGACTAAAAATTCAAAGTGGTTGTGATGAGTTCGAATGGCAGTTTTCTCAATGTCCTCAGGAGCCATTCGGACCTAGAAATACCCGAACCTGAGGTCTAGCTTGGAGAAGTACTGGGCGCCATGCAATTCGTCCAACAGTTCGTCCACAACGGGAATGGGAAGTTTATCCTTGATCGTCCGGCTATTGAGCTCTCTGTAGTCAACACAGATCCTCCAAGTTCCATCCTGTTTTGCTACCAACAGGACCGGCGAAGAGAAGGGGGAGCGGCTATTGCATATGATCCCCTGTTTCAGCATTTCAGCACATTGGTTTTCTATTTCGTCCATCTGTAGATGCAGGTAGCGGTAAGGCCGGACGACAACTAGTTTTGAACCCATCACCAGAGGGATCCGATGATCACATACTCGGGGAGGAGGGAGTCCCTTGGATTCCTGGAACACATCTGAAAATTCGGCGAGGAGTCTTTCCATGGCTGCCATATGCGTCGTTTTTCCCTGGAGTGCAAGAACCTGTGGTTTTCTTGCTTTTACCCGGATACCCTGCCAAGGGACTTGCCTTCCATTCAAGTGGAATGTCATTGTTAGGGTGTTGTAATCCCATAAAATTGGGCCTAGGGTGATCAACCATTTGACCCTAAGAACAATATTGAATCCATCCAAGGAAAGTACGAATAAATCAGCAAAAAATAGTTCAGATTCGACCTGTATCTAGACGTCCTTACAGATTCCTGGACTGTGAACCTTCTCACCATTTGCGACAGCTACCTGTAGTCGTGGCCTGAGTTCCATTGGAATTTTTAACTGAAGGGCAACTTGTTCACTTACGATGTGTGTGCTTCCTGAATCAACGAGTATGCGCACCGGTCTTCCTTCTATTCGTGCCTGGAACTGCATGGTCTGAGTGGTTTTTATCCCGGTGATTGCATGGAGAGAGATCTCCAACTCGAACACAGAGGGTTCTTCTTCGTCCTCCTCTTGCCCATCCACTAGAAGGCAGAAAAGCCTCTTGCACCTATGTCCTGCCGAGTAGAGATCGTCGTAGTTGAAACATTGACCCCACGCCCGGCGTTCTGCCATCTCACGCTTAATGGGGGGAGCCACTACGTACACTCGTTGTCGATATGGGAATGTTGCTCATATGAGACTTTTGTTCTCGGCTCGTTGCTGAAGGAGTCGCTACAGATGATTTCGGGGGTGCCCATGATGACGGCGGTCGTCCCATACTGAAGGTCCCGCAGCTGAGTTGCAGCTTGCGTTCAAACGCACGGCCTAGGTTCATGGCCGTAACCAGGTTTGGGGGATTCTGCATCTCCACGTCCACCCTCAGGGGTTCTGCTAACCCTGCGGTGAACATATCTACCTGCTGATCCGATCGCACTGATGATGCCCTGGCAAGGAGGGTCTAAAACTGACATTGATATTCTGCCACCGTTCCAGTTTGTTTAAGGTTGATCAGCTCGCCTAAGGGGTTGCTTGTCAGTGGGGGCCCAAACCTAAGAAGGCAGTAGGATTTGAACTGGGTCCAACTGAGCCCGGGTTCTTCTTGTTCCAATCGATAGAACCAGAGTTGTGCTTCCTCCATCAGGTGAAAAGCGGCTAGGCTTACCTTGTCTTAGTTGTCCGTCCGTTGATTGCGAAAAAACTGCTCGCATCGGTACAGCCAACCCAAGGGATCTCCGATGCCGTTGTACGACGAAAATTCCAATCTGCTGTATTTGGGAATGACCGTGGCCCCCTGGGTGATGATCTGTTGCTCACCGAACGACTCAGACAAATCTGGTCGGTGGCCGCTAGTGGTTGCTGCCCCTTCTGTGTTCCTCTCCTTGCAAGAAAGGAATAACTCCATCAGGCATCGTAACTCCATGACTTCATCTTTGATTTCACATACTTCCGAGCTAGTCTCCAAGAGCCGGTGCTCTAGTTCGTGGACCCTGGACGGCAACTGCTCGAGATCACCCATGACGCCTTGCTCTGATACCAAATTGTTAAGGGCCCAGGAATAGGATCTCGTCACGAATCGGTCCATGGGAAAACCCTCTTGTTTCCCCTTTGTCCCTTCCTTTTCTTGAGGTACCTATCTTGGCGCCTTGATGGTGATTTGTTCAAGAGATCACCAACTCTTCTTACTCTCTTCTTGACTGAATATTCGATGCCTTTATTGAATAATAGCAGCTCCTTAAATAGGAGATTACAAGAGGTAAGAGTCCTGCTCTTAGGGAGACTCCTTGCTGATTAGGGAGACTCTATCTTGATAAGATAAGACTGATAAGATAAGATAAGCCTCCCTTAATTCTAATCTAATAGGATAAGGAAATATATTCTATCTTGATAAGATAAGACTGATAAGATAAGATAAGTCTCTCTTAATTCTAATCTAATAAGATAAGGCAATCTAATCTAATAAGATAAGATAATTTGATCTAATCTGCCGAATTGATAACACTGTTGCTGCTGAATTGGACAGGGTGAGAGCACCGGATCACTGTTGTTGCCAGTGGTGGTATTTCCTCCTGATAAACACGTCCATATCAACACTTTTCCCCAAATTCACTTTGAGCCCAGAAACCACTTCAAGCCATCAAAGGATCCCCAACATACTCCAATTGATCTCGAGAAACGTCAATAAAACACAAAGTGCCATCTGCAAATTGTACCAAGTGCACCATCTCCCCCCCCCCCCCAAACTCAAAAAAACAAATTGGGCTGCATCGAAAAGGGGAAGGCGTGCTAGAGGCGTACGCCTCATGCACATCTGAAATAAAAAGATAGAAAAAAATAGAAAAACGAAAAAAAAAAGGAAAGGAAAAGAAAAGAAAGGGAAGGGAAAGAAAAAGAAAGAGAAGAAAAAAAAGAGAAAAGGAAAGAAAAGAAAAGGAAAGGGAAGGGAAGAAAAGATAAGGGGAAAGAAAGTGGTTTGTGTTATGGATGCATTCGTAGGAAAGGCTTACCGCCGCCGCCAGCAGCAGCAGTAAGGAGGGGCCCACAGGACAGCTCATCCCATATTATCCCTCATCCCATATCCTATCTTATCTTATGATCTTAGTAAGAGTTTTGTTTACCATTAGAAGTAGGAATTTGAGTTTGATTTAGAGAGGGATTATCCTAGCCTAGCCGAATACAACAAGGAACCCCCCTCTTGTAATCTCCTATTTAAGAAGCTGTGAATTGGAATAAAGCATTCAGTTTTCTAGTGAAGAGAAGAGTGAGGAGAGTTCGGGTGGTCTCTTGGACAAATCACCCATTTGGTTTTCCACAATAGGGTCTGCACGCAAGGGAAGGCACAAGGGGAAGCAAGAGGTTCTCCCCGTTGGCCGACCCGTGACGAGATCCTACACCCGGGCCCATAACAGTTTGCCCCCTGCCCCTTTGGTTGGGGGGCGAAGCCCCCCACCCCCTTTTCAATGCAGCCCAATTTGTGGAGGGTCTTGCTCCACTCTGGCGAGCGAGCGAAGCAAGCTCACCTCCGCTTCAACAAGACCCCCCCCCTTTCAATTAATGTTATGCATCTTTTTTCTTCTTCATATAAAAGATTTTTATTAAAAATAAAGAAAAAAATGAGATCCCCCTTCCTTCTCCTAACCCCCCTCCTCTTGCGTTCTGAACTATGCCTCACACCTCTAGGCAATGGAACGCCTCCACATTTTAAAACATTGGTCCAAACATCTCCAATTCACATGGTCATAAGCTTTCTCAATATCCAAATTACAAATCAGGCCTGGTGTCCCAAATCTTCTCCTAGAATCAATGAGCTCCTTGGCAATAAGGACATTGTCCAGCATCTGTCTACCAGGAACAAAAGCACTTTGACTTTCAGATATCACACTAGACAAGGCCTTTTTCATCCTCTCAGCCAGAACTTATGCCAGAATTTTATAAAAGCTATTGAGAAGACTAATAGGTCTAAAGTCCCTGATGTTAACAGCCCTGGCCACTTTAGGAATGAGAGAAATAAAAGTGGCATTTAAACTTCTTTGCAAGGAGGCACTACTATGGTAATTCTGGAACACATTCAGCACATCTTGCTTGATGAACTCCCAACACTTCACATAAAACAGGTTTGTCAAGCCATCTGGCCTGGGATATTTCTCCGCCTCCATCTTATTAATTGCTTCTTTAACTTTCATTTCGGTGAAAGGTCTTTCTAGAAAAGCTTTCTGTTCATCAGAGAGCCTTTTGAAATGGGTGTGAACAAGAAGAGGTCTAACCGGCCAGGGTTCTTTATATAACTTCTTATAAAAAGAAGCCAAAGCTTTAATTTCAGCAGCCAAGACACCTATTCTGCCCCCACTCTCTAACTTACGGATCTTCTTAACTCTATTTCAAGCATTGGCCATTTTGTGAAAGAAGCCGCTATTCTTAGCCCCCACCTTAAGCCAAGTAGATTTAGCTCTGTCTCCACCTAATTTCATCTTTAACAGCTAGTTTATCAAAAGTCACCTTGGCTTGACACCTTTTCAGCCTTTGATCTTGAGAAATCTGACCAGCTTCTTCATCTCTATCCACCTCTTCAATCACACTGAGACATGCTTTTTTTTTCAGTTTCCAAAGACAGTCTATTCTCCAGATTCCAAATTCTGATTTTCTTTAATTATCCCCAGTTTTTGGGCTAAAATGTGGAACTAGTGCCATTCACTTGACATTCTTTCATATTTTGTCCAACAAGGGTAGGAAACCTTCTTCCTCAAACCAGACATTTTCAAATCTGAAGGGGACCTTGATTTTCTCTAGAGAGCCACAATTTAACTGAACTGGGCTATGGTTTGAGACAGGTCTGGGAAGAGCAACTGAAGGAGGGAAACAACTCATCCCAATCAGAGGAAATCAGAAATCCATCCAATCTGATCAATGTAGGAGAATCCTGGTTGTTTGTCCAGGTAAAATTAGCACCCACCAGCAGCAAGTCCATTAACTCAAACCTGTTAATAAAATCAGCAAACATATTCATTGCCCTTGATCTTGTACCCCTTGTGTTTTTCTCTTCAGTGGACAAAGTCACATTAAAATCCCCTCCAATAGCCCAGGGACAATCAAGATGCCCTCTAGAGGTTGCTAAATCCTCCCAGAGCTCACTTCTTTGGCTATTTTCTGTAGGACCATAGACATTTGTGATTTGACATACCCCCCCCCCTTCTCCAGTTCCATGACAACCAAGATTGAGAAGGTACCAATTTTGTGAGACTTGACACTACATTTTGTTGGGTCCCACATGATTATCAAGCCCCCAACCACTGGTTTTGAAAGCCACTTCACCTGCCCATTCCACCAAATACTGCGAATTGTAGAGGCATCCACCTGATCTAATTTAGATTCTTGAATGAGAACTACTTGAGATTTGAACCGCTTGAGAAAATCATGCACTACCATCCTCCACCTTCCCAACCCTAAACCTCTGACATTTCAAGATAAGATTCTCAACTCCATTCAAACAAAATCAAGAAAACCCCAGGACCCTAAACCTCACTTAAAATTTGTCCCTCCCCTTGAGGGGCCTCCAACACTACCCGCCTTCTCATTGAGCCCCCAAGTTAATCTTAATATTTCTGTTTTTTTTCAACATTGACCCCCCTTTTTTTGCTGTTTGTTTAGTTCAATGCCTTCCAAATTCTTTATTGTTTTTCCTAAGGCTTGCAAAAAAGGGCTTATTTTTATCATGTACTAGGTCTTTTACACCAAAAGTTGCTCCATGCACAAAGTATTGTCAAAGGATCATGAGGAGTCCTTTTGGGCTCCAAACTTATTTTCCATGTGCAAGACTCCTATGTTGTTTAGGGAAAGTATACTCCACGATATTTATCAAAAAAAAAAAGGTATACTCCATGACCTGACTAAAAAACCTATTCCATAGATATCTATACAGACATGTACATATACCTTTCACATTCTGTATACGATAATTCTCAACTTCTCATTTTGTCTCTGTAAGATCTCACCTTGTGTGATTTCTAGATCTTTCATTAATCATCTTTTTCCATTTTTCTATTTGTCACGAATAAGAGCATTAGAATACAAATGTATAATAATCTAATGCAAAATACATTTGCATTAGCATTTCAGAAACAAGATGCTTCATTATGACTATTTCAGAAAAACATGGCAAACTGTGTGGCATACTGATGTCATAACTGAACCAGTACCAAGGCCTTCCCATAGATTAACATCTTACAGTTATGTTATAAAATAGTGACAAGGAAAGTCTCTGGCCTTTGATTGCATCACCATGGCCAGTCAACCTCAAAAGCCCTTGACCATAGACGCCCAAGTTTGCGTTTGAACTAATGATGGAATTTTCCTGCCAGAAAAAAGGATTTTAAATCACAGCACTTAAAAAGCTAAGAGAAAAACAGACCATGTATATTTATCTAAAGCAATAATTACAATACCCTGAGAACAACAAGATTCCGGACTTCAAGAACAGATGTAGCAACATTATCATTCCCCCCACCATCTATCTGAATTTTTGAGTTCCACATAAGTAACATCTTGACAGCCATCCTGAATGCACCATATACCTTCATCCATTAAAAAACAAAAAATCAGAGAACCAATAAAGAAAAGAATGGCATATTCTTTTGCAACAATACCTAGCATTTAAAAGCAAATTTGAGTTTAAACAACCCCCATTTTTGTGTCCTCCAAGGTATCTTGTTCTTAGAGCATCTTTGGTCAAAATGAATTTTCAAAAACCGAATTGATTCAATACTAGATCTTATACCATCATTTATCTACATCCATAAACAAATATCTCATGCATGTTTGCTTTTCCTTTTTTTTTTCATTTTAACTTTATAGCTTTTACAAGAAATGTGATAAATTGTATTAACAATTTCTTTTTGTTAAATCTATCAAAAAGAAGATACTAAGTATAACCAAAGAATAACAATCCCACTAAAAAGAACCACTAGACTCCCTGAGAATGTAAAGATGTCTCTTGATCTATTTGAATGATTCTTATAGGTTTCGTAGAGAGATTTGTGTAGTTTTCCTTAATTTGAAAATCAAGATTGCAAGAGGATTATCTGGAGTCCAAAAGAAACCTTATCAATTAAAAGGGTTGAGATTGGCAATCTTTTGCAAATTCAGCTCAATGTTTAAGTCCATGTACACATGTCATACACCCTAGTTGGTTGCAAATGTATTTTCTCCTACTTTTAGGGTAGTTTTGTAATTGTGCATTAAGTAATCAATAGATGGTTGTTTTTGGAGAGGCGATAGATTGTGCATTTTTCCATCTCTTGGTTATCTTTCTCTTCCTTCCCTTCTTCTCTTATACTTCCTTTTCTTTCTTATCCATTCTCCTCAGGTTTCTTAGAAGATTTGCAACACAAGACACTACTGTTTACAAATCCTAACTCTTTTTGTTTCCACTGTAGCATATGGAAGGTCACTCCTAAACTTTCTCCCGAGCCCGTTAAACCCCTTATCTTTAAACTGGGACTTTGGGTTTCGTAGAGGATTAAGGGATGGTGAGTCGAGTTGTGTTATTGAGCTAATTCGTTTACTAGAATCCGTTTGCTTGGACCCCACTTCTTCTGATCAAAGGGTTTGGACTCCTTTTCCAAAAGGTACTTTTACTTGCTCTTCTTTTCTAAAATCCCTCAGTTCTAACCCCATTTCCCAAGGATTCCCTGTCAAAGAAGTCTGGGCGTGACCTATTCCCCCAAAAATTGTTGTATTCCCCCAAAAAGAGACCCTCGCTTTGTCTTTCCCCAAATTGGTGTTCCTTGTGTAAGGCTGAGAACAAGGACTGTTTCCATTTGCTGATCTCTTGTTCCTTTGCTACAGCTATATGGAGGTGGAGCCTTTGTTTATTTGGAGGTAGGTGGTCTATGCCTTCTGATTTAAGCTTGTTATTCAACCCATCTGTCTTTGTTTGGCACACTAGAAGAGGCATGGTCATGTGGAAATGTGCCAGGGCAGCCACTCTGTGGACTCTACGGGAGGAAAGGAATGCAAGATTTTTCTTAGAGAAGGAAAGAGGGTTAGATGAAATGAAGGATTGTATCCTAACAAGAGCAATCCATTGGCCGAAAACTATGGATATCTTTGATGACTTGTAGAGGAATTGGCTAGTAATAGCTAACACTTCAACAAAGAAGGATAGAATTCTGCCAGAATGGATTCCACCTTTGAAAGGTGTCATCAACTTGAACTTTGATGGAAGCAGCCAAGGCAACCCCAGGCCTTCAGGTATAGGGGGTATCCTGAGAAATAAGGACAGCAACATGATTTCCCAATTCTCAGGACCGGTGGGAGTGGGAGATTCCACAAGGGCAGAAATCCTTGCTGCAATACAAGGAATTCAGATCACCAACCAGCTTGAGGTGGAGCATCTCCTAGTTGAAGGGGACTCTCAGGTGGTAACAAGGTGAATCCTAAACTTGGATACCACCATTTGGGGCTACAAAAATAGCAATATGAGAGTTGAGGTAAAATGGGTTGGTAGGTCTGCTAATTCTTTGGTTGATGCTTTAGCCAAACAGGGGGTTTCTAGGGAAGACCTTTTTTGTGCTTCTATGTAAGTTGTTATTAATTTGGAAATCTGTACTTAACTAGCCCGGAGGGGTTGCAACTCGTGCCTTTCCTTGGGGACTTTGTACTATTGTCTATTGCTGATTAATAAAATTATTTCAATTATCAAAAAAAAAGGAATATAACTGATGTAGAATTTATGGATGACTTCTTTAACAAATTAAAGGCGGACTAAAATTGCTTGATCTTGTCAATAATTCTAAAAAAATAGAAGCATTTATTGTGAATTAATCATATTAAGTTTGATGGATTGATGAAAAGATCTCAAGAGGAGTGGTCAATAAAACAAATGACTTCAATTCAAACAAGGATCTTTGCATCTTATATGACGGCACAAAATGCAATAATTAATAATAGAAATAGACCATATAGAAAACTTTTATATAAACACCAAACAATAAACATTTAAGTTATCGAACAATTAAGAAAAATAGAACACAATAAAGAAAGTTGGATACCTTGATGATGGAATCACTCATTAGAAGTTCTTCTGCTACAAGCTCAAATTCTGACACTGGATAGTCAGACAATCCAAAGCTGATGCTACCCCCACAGAGAACACTGATTTGGCCTCTCACCTTTAGATAAAAAGAATTGAATTCAATAATAATAAAGTTACTCATCAAGATGGAGTACAAGAGCTTACAGCATATGGAGAAATGAATCCAGTTCTTCGGCCTCTAGGACCTAGAATCGCTTATTTATATTACCAGTTACAACAAGTGGAGTGAAGCTGCAAAGATTCTGAAGCATATAAAAGGATGCTTAAAATGAGAGGATTTATGTATTACTTTTTAATAACAACCTTGTGATATGCAAAGAACATTACAATACCATTTCTACATTGCATAATGACAATAAATCTGGACCTCCTTGTTTAATCTTAAGAAAAATTCCTCTTTATACAAAGCATGGTGGCATCTAAAATATGACTAGTTATCTAAAGAAGAGATATGAAACAAATCTGGGCCCTCCCAAGTCTAATAATAAATAGTAAATAATAAAATATAACCTTTTTTGATTGGTAATAGATAGCTTGTATTAATTGAGAATTTAATTAGCAGTGCACAGATCTAAACTGGAGCCAAACCCCACAATCATCTTATGAGTACAAATTAACCCAATAAATATTTCTCCCTTGACACCCCTTGCTTGGATAAAGGCATTAGCCAAAGCCTTTGCTGATTTGTTGACCCACTTAAAGTGGCCTTAACCGTTTTGAAGGATTAATATCACTTAGCCCACTAAGAAAAACCAATAAATTAAATAGCACATAAAACCTAAAAGAAACTTCAGGTGTTGCATAAAGTCTTATTTGTGAGAACCAGAAATGAATTTGTATACTGAAACTTGTTGGAAGAAACTGATCCAAAAACAAACTTGTTGGGAGAAACTTAACAGAATGTAGAGATTGTAGAGAGAATGAGGGTATTTGGAGAGAAACAAATGTTAGGGGTAAGGATATCTGGGTCCTTAACATTTAATTTCTTATGAGGGTAATTTAGTATTTTTGTAACTCGTGTTTATATATTGATTATCATTAGAGGGGAACACCAGCCCTAATTCAAAATTAGTTCTCTCAACAAGTGATTGGACTGGTTTTTCTTCGCTTTTTCTCTATTCCACCTTCTTCTCTCTCTCTTCTTTTCCTTCTTTTTTCTTCTTTATTTCTGATTTATACAGAATACATAGAAGAACCTTGAACCAGGACGATTGTAAATATCTAAGGAAGAGGAAGAAAAATTACACCTTTTTCATATTGCTTCCAGAAATGTTTGGGGCAGTGAACTATGACAGAAAAGGGGAAGACATAAAGCCTTTGACCCAAGCAATACTCAACTACTAACAAATGGTTGGTTAGATAGGAAGGGGTATACCATGGAGAAAAGCAAAAACATGATCTGAAAACTAACTCAACACCTTTTTCATGTTACTTCCCACAAAATTTGTGAGCTGAAATTTGTCAAGAAAGACACGCAAGGCCTTTAAGCAAGGAAACATTCAACTAAGTCTTGTCCCAACTATATAGGGGTTAGCTACATGAATCCTGTGCCTCCATTCTGCTCTGTCCACTGTCATATCCATTGTTAAGTTATGGGCCCTTAAATTCTTTCTTACCGATTTTATTCAGACCAGTAATAATTCCTTCAAATCATTAGAGCTTGATGCACAAATGTACGAAGAAAAAGGTACAGAGCACAGGAGAGGAAGAGGAGAAAAGAAAAGAATAGGTTGAGAGGGAAAATCCGATTGTGGGCTGTCTAGCAGTCCCCACTCCCTTATTATCGAACTGATCATAAAAATAAGTACATTGAACAATCTGCCCCTAGTAGATAACAGCAATAAAAAAGAACAAAAATGGCCCCAGTGGACCCATATCCAATCAGCCCAATAACTAATAACAAAAAATAAAACAAATTAAAGGCCCACAATGTCCCTACAGCCCAAGATCACTCAATACTTGCTACTTCAACCCATGTCCTTTTTGGTCTGCCCCTAGTTCTTCTAAACCCTTCAACTTGTAATAAATCACTTCTTCTCACTGATACTGTAGATGATCTTCTCTTAATGTGACCCAACTATCTTAGACTACTTTCCCTCATTTTATCACCTATCAGAGCTACTCCTAGGTTCTTTCAAATAAGTTCATTTCTGATCTTATCTTTTCTAGTCTTCCCACTCATTTTTTGGACATGTTATTTTTTCTTTTCCCAAACTCAGTTCATACAACCAGTGATTTAAAGGCGTGCCTACACGCACAGGCAAGGCGCATTTCAGGGTATTCGCCTCGCCTAAGTCCTAGGTGCAGCAGCCCTTTCAAAAGGCACACGCCTGGTGCGCCTAGGCATGCGCCTGATGCGCCTTGCGCCTCAGCCCAGGCATGCGCCTTTTGAAAATTTGGCGCTTTTTTTATTTTTTTTTAACATAACGGCTGGGCCAGGGGCTCCGCCCCCGGACCCCCATGCCACGCCCCTCGAGGAAAGCCCAAACAAGTCTTCGTTAGTACTTAAATTCTTAGTTTTCACAGAAAAAATAATGATTTTATAGTTCTAATTGCTTTTTAAGAAGACATTTTATTAGGATGAATGAATGAACAACATTGCTTTTTAATTGCCTCAAGGGGCGTGGCACAAAGGCAGCTCGTAGAATCAGGAATGTAATATGTTTTACATTACATTAGCTATGTGAAGTACTGCAATTGAGTGAAAAACGAGATTAGAGGTTTTACATGCTTGAAAATGTTTTATATGTTTGATTTTATTTTTAAATTCTCATTTGAATAAGCTTTACATCTTATGTTTATGTATATTAATTTTATATAATAGATTTTTTAAAACATTATTTTAAAATTTAACTTTATATTTTTTAGTAATGTTATGTTTAATATTTTTTGACATTTTTTTATTTTTTTGCGCCTTGCTTCAAAAAGACGCGCGCCTCGCCTTGCACCTTGCACCTCAGGCACAAATTGACCCCTGCGCCTTTTTTGCACCTTGCGCTTTTAAAACACTGCATACAACATTATTGACCTTATTACCATTTTATAAAATCTTCCTTTTGCCTAAGTGGCATTCTCCCATGACATAGGATATTCAGTTAGTAAGATTTGAACCTATATCTCCCATGTTCAAAGTCCAATTACTACCATTGATCCACTCTCCAATGTCATCTCCAATCAAATAGAATTCCAGATGCACCCAGCACCCCTACATTTCGTCCATCTCACTCTAATTCTATGGGCGGCATCCACTTCAATCTCTCCTTTCTTATGAATTATCAAATCAAGGTAATGTAAAAATATCACATTGAAATATCTCTTGATCTCCAATCCTAAGTGTACCTTATTTTTTCTCCTATTATTATTAAATTTACATTGCATATATTCTGTTTTAGTCCCACTTATTTTAAAACCTCTTATTTATAAGGCATTTGTCCATATATCCAATTTTGCTTTTGATTCTTCTCTAGTTTCATCAATTACTACTATTTTATCAGCAAAAAACATACACCGCCTTACCTCCTTCAGTATATGTTTAGGAAACACTCAACTACTAAGATATGATTTAATAATAAATAAAAAATTACAAAAAAAATAAAACAAACTGCAAACGGGGTATACCAAGGGTAAAAGAAAAATGAACAATCTTGCACTCACTAAGTTCTATGGTCAATACTGAAACACCAAACAAATGATCAGTATGATGACATAATAAAAATAAGCTTCAGGAGTAGCCTTAACCCTTAAGGTTACAGATTAACTGCTTTATTTTTTTTTTTTCGGACTGGTTGTAGCTCAGCCTGTTGCAGGTCTTGCCTTTTGGTGATCAATGAAATTCATTGTCACTGATCAAAAGTCATCATCATTATCTAAACCTTGTCCCAACTATATGGGGTCGGCTACATGAATCCTGTTTCACCATTCTGTTCTGTGCAGTGCCATATCCATCATCCAATGAGACAACATCTAATTGTGCACCACTGTCTAGATAATTTATAAGAGAGCAAGCACATTAATAAAATCATGTGATAGATTAAGAAATAACATAAGGGACTAGAGACTGATGACCTGAACTCTGGTCCAAAGAAGAGGAACCAAAACTTTTGCATTATTCTCAACATAAACATTTGACCATAGTGGACTTGTAGGGAAATCCAGCAAAGGAGTTTCTGTTTGTGTTGTGACATTGTCATTGCCAACCCTTAAACTCAATAAAGTCGCATCAAAGGAAGTGCCTGCTCCACCAGCATTCCCAGGACAGCCAATACTCTCACCACCTGAGTAAACATAAAATATACACACTCTAAATCAAAACAACAGAAACTTTTATTTATAAAAGAAAAATATCTGGAGATAAAACTTTATTCTAAATAGCATGGCCTACTAAAAGTATACCTGATATTAGATGCATATGAATTAAATATGTTTCTCACAAATCAAAAGAGACATCCAGTTAAAGGCAAAATAGTTGCAGATGCAAACCACATGGAAATATTAGTCTCAGATAAGATAGATAAAAACATATGAAACAGAAGTCAGATGGTGTTGGCATGAACCCACGGACATAATTAGGAACTCATTGGCATAGTACTACTACCAATCTTCAACCATTAAAACATTAGAACTTGCCAATGGGATCAATGCCAGGAATACAAGAAATACAATTAGGAAACACATGAAAATTTTAGGAAATAGGTAGAAACAACAGAATTTTTTTATGAGTGCGTGAGTGTGTATGTATGTATGTATACAATATATATAATATATATACTACAAACAAATAAAAAAAATATTAAACCCCAACACCAGTGCTTTAAAAGCAAGAGGCTCAAGAAAATCATGAGGGCCTTCTAGAACTAGCATACATGGTGCAAGGCAAGGCACACACTTGGATGAAAGAAAGCAGAATAATGTTATTAACAAATGCTGACCATAACAAAGGAAACTTGAATTTTAAAAGAAATTAAATGTTTCAAAAAGTTTATTAACTCAAACCAAAATATGTAAGCATAACATATAAAACAATCTCAAGTGAAAGCTCAACAATTCAAGCGTGTGAAACCATTAACTTGTTTGTCAATCTTCTAGTTGCATTAATTCAAGTAGCTAGTATAATGTTAGATGTCTTTCATTCGGCCATTCCTAACCCTAGGAGTTTGGGGCCTTCACACTGATCTCTTTAAGGCCCCTTGAGGCAAGTCCAAATCAGCCCTTGCAAGGGAGGTATGAAACACATAAAAGGCAATTTAGAAGTTAATAGACCATTACAAAGGTTTAAAACACAGAAGAATGTATAAAATAACCAAACAAGCAAACTCATAAAAAGAGTGAACCTAGCCAAGGTGCAAGAAGCACCAAGCACACCAGGCACACACCCTTTGAAAAGGGCTGCACCTAGGTTAAAGCAAGGTGCATGCCTTAAAATTTTAAAACACTACCCAACTACTTGAATTAAATCAACTATTCATTTATATGTCCTGTAGAGGAGATGGGCCGAATGGCCCATAGACTGTCATTTCATGTTACGTTATGTTTCTCTCTATTATGAGCCTTATTCTGGGCCCATACTCTGTAATGTTCTGTTTTTTGTATTTTCCTGCCCACTCAAGGGCCTCTCTGTAATTTGTCAAAGATTAACTTCTTAATAAGATGTTTAGAGTGTTAGAGGGAGGTTATGTTCGAACCTCTTACTCTCTAACACTCATTGCCGCCAGCTCTCTCTTCTCTTCCTCTCTTGTTTGTTTATTTTCTGGTTTGCATCTAATCTCAAACAGTTCCATACATCAAGTGGATTGTTTTTCAATTTGGTATCAGAGCGGGCCATTGCTTGGCGTGTCCCTCATGTGGTTCTAGTTCAGCCAACTGCATGAGGAGGTTCTAGGACTGAAAGTTTACAGTCATCCGCCTAGTTCTTGGAGGTCATTGGAGGGTGGCCCAAGTTTCTACACACTTGGAGAAGGGTTCGGTGACCAGGAAGAATCAGAGAGCAAGGTGTTCGGCCTTATTTGAAATCAGAGAAAAGGATTTCGAAGTTATCTCAAAGAACAAGTGTTCGGCCTGGTTTGAAGTTCAAACCAGAGACTCTCTTACTGTAAGTTTTTTCTCAGTCCTTTCCTGGGTTATTTTTCTTGTTTGGGAGGACTGTTAAAGCATTCAAAGCCCACCTTCATTCGGCCCACTGTTGCTGGACTGATTCTACTCAGAAATTTCTGGGTTATTTTGGAAGTGCTATTCGGCTGATTATTGGACTGCCAAGCTGCTGAAAAAGATCTAAACTAAGTGGTACTAGTCTCATCTTCATCCCAGCCTCTTCTTGGACCTATACTGAACACTTTGAAGTGGTTTCTTCTAGTTAACAATAGGCTGTTAACTACTGCACACTAAGTGTTCGACAAAAGGTCTCTTACGGACTGTGGCCTTTTTTTTCTTCTCTTTGGGACTATGGTTGTTGGGAACCTGAAATACCTTGTGATTGGAGGTTTGTTGGGTGTCCTTTGAATGCTGAAACAGTATAGCCACCGAGCTGGACTGTCACAATTATCAAGGTTGAACTAATTCTGTGAGCTGGTTGTTGTTGCCTATTCAGCTCAAACTAAGCTCATCAAGACCCCCAGTACTTTGGGAAACCTATTAAAATCCTAATTGGAGCCTTTACATGATGGATTTCTCAAACCTTGAAAACAAGAATGCTACTGAATATGGACAGCCAGTCGATTCTATACTGGTTATAACTACAGTTAAACTTGATGGGACCAACTACTTGGCTTGGTCACAATCAGTGAAAATTCATATTTGTAGCAAAGGAAAATGGGGTTTTATTTCTGGGAGCAAGAAAGCTCCTCCAGAGGATGATCCATCTTATGAGAGATGGGTGCAAGAAAACTACACAGTGATTGGGTGGCTTGTGAACTCAATGCAGCCACAGATTAGTCAACATTATCTGTGGATGAACTCGGCTAAAGAAATCTGGGATAATGTTGCAAAAACTTACTCCTAGAAGTTGAATATTGCCAGAGCCTACAAACTGAGAAGTGATGTGAAGAATCTAAGACAAGGGGCGAAGTCACTTGCAGCATACTTCTCAGCCCTAAAATCTCTATGGCAAGAGATTGATTTGATAGAGGCTGTGACATGGGATACCCCTAAGGATGCTGAAACATACAGGAAATTGGTTGAAAGGAATAGGGTCTTTGAGTTCTTGACAGGGCTGAATTCTGAAAATGACATTACAAAGCAAAACATCTTGTCCAAGGAAAATGTTTCATTGTCTCAAGCATATGCTTTGGTCAGCAGTGAAGAAAAGTAGGAGGCAAGTGCAGGTTCAAGGAGTCAATATCAATGTTCATTTTGCAAATATGGGAATTAAACCCAAAGAGGTTACAGGAGCTTCCAGTGGCACAAGAAAGAATGAGGTTGTGTGTGAATATTGCAAGAAGCCGAAACACACCAAGGACGAGTGCTGGAAATTGCATCACAGTCTTGTCCCTATTCGATTCCAAAAGAAGAATGATAGTAGAAAGACAGGAAGTGCACATGCAACCACAAGTACAGATACAGAGGTTGAATCTGTCAGTGCACAATTGTCAACCATGAAAGCTGAATATGAGAAATTTGGAAAGATCATCAGCCAACTTGAAGGTGTAACTTCATCATCCAACCCTTCTGGAAGTCCAGCCACCACCGCATTTGCTCACTCAGGTATAAGGGCTTCTGTTATCCATGCATCCAACTCAGGTAATCCCAAGACCCCTTGGATCATAGACTCAGGTGCTTCTGATCACATGACCAACATTTCCACTTTGTTTGCTTCATATGATTTGCTTCCTAGTCGTTACAAAATCACCTTAGCTGATAGTTCTCTTGCCCCTATTTCTGGCCAGGGAACTGTCAAGCCTACAGACTCCTTACTCTTATCTTCCACTCTTCATATACCTAAATTAAATACCAACTTATTATCTGTAAGTAGCTTTGACCAAGTCATTGAATTGTTGTGTAACATTTTTCCCTTCTCACTGTGTGTTTCAGGACCTGAAGCGAATGGAATATACTTGCTCGACACCCCTGGCCAATGCTTTGATCATCCCAAGAACGTTGCTTTTGGTTCTACTTCTTCAGAGTCTGTTAGTCAAATTATGTTGAGTCATTATCGGTTGGGTCATTTACCTTTTTCTGCTTTAAGTCATTTGCTTCCCAAACCGTTTAAGGGAGTCAGTGTGTCCAGTCTCAATTGTGAGTCATGTCAGTTGTCAAAGCATCGTATAAACAATTACCCTGTAAGCAATAAAAGATCTTCTTTTCCTTTCATATTGTACACTATGATGTGTGGGGGCCCTACCAATTATCCTCTATGGGGGGTTACAGATATTTTATCATGTTTATTGATGACTTTTCTAGATTCACTTGGATATACTTAATGAAATCCCGGGATAAAGTCCCGAGACTTGTGAGGCAATTTCATGAGCCTGTTTTAACTCAATTTGATACCAGAATTAAGGTTTTCAGATTTGATAATGCAAAAGAGTATTTTAAGAAGAGTTTATCCTTGTATCTCTCTGACATGGGGGTTATTCACCAAAGCTCCTGTGTTAGAACCCCTGAACAAAATGGAGTTGCTAAGAGGAAAAATAGACATATTGTTGAAATTGCAAGGAGCATTTTGTTTGCCTCACATGTTCCCACAAGATTTTGGGGTGATGTTGTACTTACTGCTATCTATCTCATAAATCGTATGCCATCCAGGGTTTTAGGGTTTAAATCCCCTTTAGTCTTCTTCATCTAGACAAGGATCTCTTCCCAATTCCTCTTCATGTGTTTGGTTGTACCTGTTATGTTCACATTCCAAGTGTGCAGAGACATAAGTTTGAACCATAAAGCCCACAAATGCATCTTCCTTGGTTACTCCCCCACACAAAAGGGTTATTGTTGTTTTGATCCAAAGACTGACACCCGGCATGTCTCTATGGATGTTACCTTTGATGAACTTTCTCCTTTTTATGGTTCCTCTCATGAAGGACATTATCAACAGGGGGAGAGTCTGTCACAAGTTTTTGCTCTTCCTCTTCCTGTCCCAGTTGAGTCTCTTGACAAACCTGTATCCTCACCAAATGAATCAAAGGAGGATCAATCACTTCATTCCTCTTGTCCTAGTGCCCCTATTTCTTTACCTCCTCGTCCTACCCATAATCCCAAAGTGTGTCAAAGGCAGAGACCCAGGAATGAGCAAGTAGTTTCCCTTACAACAGATGAGGCTCATACATTCTCAATCACAGATGAGATAACAGGTACTGCTTCAACTCCCTTGGAATCATCCTTCCCAGATCTTGATGTCCCCATTGCTGTTAGGAAAGGAAAGCAGAAGTGTACTGCACACTGTATTTCCAAACACCTTTCTTATGACCTACTTTCTCCTTCATACTGTGCCTACCTCTCTTCAGTTTCTTCTAACCCCATTCCTCGGTCTATATCAGAAGCTCTTGGGATTCCAGAATGAAGAGATGCCATGCAGACTGAAATGGATGCTCTACATGAAAATGGTATTTGGGAGGTGGTGAATTTGCCTGAAGGGAAGGATCCAGTTGGGTGCAAGTGGGTTTTTACCATTAAATACAAGGCCGATGGGACTATTGAGAGGTACAAGGCCAGACTTGTTGCAAAAGGCTACACACAATTATATGGGATTGACTACCTGGAGACTTTTGCCCCTGTTGCTAAGATGACATATGTGAGGGTTCTTTTATCTCTGGCAGCTCACTTTGATTGGCCTCTCTATCAGTTAGATGTAAAGAACGCATTTCTGAATGATGACTTACATGAGGAGGTCTACATGTGTCTTCCTCCATGAATGTATAGGAAAGGTATGCAAGGAAAGGTATGTAAACTGAAAAATCTCTTTATGGCCTCAAACAATCTCCTAGAGCCTGGTTTGTGAGATTTAGAGCTGCACTTGTTAAATTCGGCTATGTTCAGACACAGTCAAATCATACTCTTTTGTGAAGAAAAGTGGATCTCTAGCAATGTATCTCATTGTGTATGTTGATGACATTATAGTGACTAGTGATGATGCCCCAGGCATTCTGGCCCTTAAGTCTTTCCTCCGTACAGAATTTGAGATTAAGGATCTGGGGGAGTTGAGATACTTCCTTGGCATAGAAGTTGCCAGATCCAAGGATGGGATTCTTATTTCCCAGAGGGAATATGTCATTGATTTGTTGTCTGAAACTGGAAAAATGGGTGCAAGACCAGCTGCAACTCCTATTGATATGAGTCACAAACTTTCAGCTTCGGATGGAACTTTGTTGGAAGACAAAGGGGTCTTTCAGAGACTTCTTGGGAAGCTTCTGTACCTGTGCATGACTAGGCCAGATATTGCGTATGCTGTCAGTTGCATTAGCCAGTTCATGCATGCTCCTAGAGATACCCATATGGCAGCAGCATAACAGATTTTGTTCTATCTGAAAGGCTCTCCAGGAAAAGGAATTCTATTTACCAAGCATGGTCATCTGAAACTTGAAGCCTATACTGATGTTGATTGGACTGGAAATATTGATGATAGAAGATCTACTTCAGGGTATTGCAGTCTGGTGGCTGGTAATGTTGTCTCTTGGAGGAATAAGAAACAATCAGTTGTGGCTCAATCCTCCGCAGAAGCAGAATACAGAGCCATGGCACATGGAGTATCAGAATTGTTGTGGCTAAGGTCCTTAATGGAAGAACTTGGGATTGATCATGACAAACCTATGATGTTGTAGTGTGATAATCAGGCTGCCATCAACCCGGTACAACATGATAGAACCAAACATATTGAGGTTGATAGACACTTTAGTCGAGAAAGAGTCTCCTCCGGTGAATTGTGTCTTCCATTCATTACTTCTGAAGGACAATTGGCAGACTTCCTCACCAAGGGCATTTCCAAGGCAAGGCTTCAATATGACACTAGCAAGCTGGGCATGATTAACATCTATGCTCAGCTTGAGGGGGAGTGTAGAGGAGATGGGTCGAATGGCCCATAGACTGTCATTTCATGTTATGCTATGTTTTTCTCTGTTATGGGCCTTATTATGGGCCCATACTCTGTAATGTTCTGTTTTTTGTATTTTCCTGCCCACTCAAGGGCCTTTCTATAATTTGTCAAAGATTAACTTCTTAATAAGATGTTTAGAGTGTTAGAAGGAGGTTATGTTCGAACCTCTTACTCTCTAAAACTCATTGCCACCAGCTCTCTCTTCTCTTCCTCTCTTGTTTGTTTATTTTCTGGTTTGCATCTAATCTCAAACAGTTCCATACATCAAGTGGACTATTAGAATCTTATAAGAAAATATAAGATGAAGAAAACACAAAAACGAAAGAAAAACTTTTAATCATCCCAAATGTAGAAAATGAAAGAATAAACTAAGAGCTAGACCTCATGCTACTTTCCCAAATAAGTGCACACAACCAGTCCCAAAAACCCAGATTTTACCTAGGGGTTTAAACCCCAATACAATTATCCCCAACAAACCCCTCCTCTAGCTAGTTGTTCTGCTAAGGCATCAGCAGCTCTAGGAACCCAGTGAAAGAAAATAACTGTACTACATTTGAGTTTTGATCATATGTATGGATAAAAATGGAAATTCTTTCTTCATCCAAATAGAACCCACCAAAGGGAATAAAGGAGAAACTCCCTAAAAGTTTTACCTCTAACCCCAAAAGACAGAAAGCTTGGCCGCAGCTAGATGTCTGTTATCTCCCAAAGAAAGATCAAGAACAAGCCAAATAGAGGAGGATAAAAACCTCTGTCTTAATATACTTTTTATGTTTTTATCAGTCAAGGGATAACAATTTTACAACAGAATGTGTTATTGTTTTTAATTGTTAATTGAAAATTTTATAATAAGAATGAAAATAAGGACATAATACAATACAAAAGTTCTCAAACAAAGGAGATCCAAACCAACAAGCTCAAAGCAAAGAAGTACAAAACAAATACCCAAAAACCACAAATTTACAAAATCAGACTATCAGAGATAAAGATACAAATAGATCTAATTAAGTAAATCAATAGATCAGTTATCAAGTTCTAATATGTAACTTTTCGGGGAAACCACAAGTTTCTGTAAAACTTAGATAAGAATGGCAGAATTAGAAGCCTTCTGCAAAGAAAATGCTCTTTATACCACCAACTATTTTTCCTTTTTTGGGGAGAAATTACAACTGCCACTCTGCACTTAGGGGGTGGTGACACTTAGCCCCCTGAACTTTGTTTTGCAACAAAGACCCTCCTCCCCCCAAATTTCCCCTTACTCCATTAATGGGGTTCACAGTGAAGGTAAAGCTACTAAATTTCCAAATCGAGATTCAATGGGCTAAGAGTAAAAAGCTATCAAAATGACAAAAATGGGCATGCTAAAGCACAGTATCACTTTTGGACTGGGTTACTGTGCTTCCAAACCCTCATCAAAGAAGAAACAGAGCTAATCATTCTCAAGGTGAATTCTGCTGAGAGAAAGATGGGAGAAACAAGTAAGAGATAGGATTTTATTAAAAAAAAAAAACTTAGATAACAAGGCAAAATAGTCTCATAAAATAACACGGGTAGTTTGGGATTTTGTAAATATTTAAACAAGCACATTTCAGTCACATGGGAATCTTCTGTGAAGTTAACTGATGGAATGGGGGCAAAATGCTGGAATCCAGAAGAACAGATGGGTCTTTGTCACAAAACAAAGCTTGGGGGCTAAGTGTAACTAGACCCTAAGTACAGGGTGGCTGCCTGTAATTTACCCTTTTATGATAGGTAACCAGAAATATACGTGTGTATGTATAAATTTATGTATGTATGTAAATGGCATTTCTGTAGTCAATACAAACCATGCACAGTGATCTTTACATCTTGTATGCTGTAGCAGTCCAGAGATATTCTTCCACCTCCACCTCCACCCCATCCTCTACCACCTGCTGCACTAATAGTACCAGTACCTTTCCTGACCAATTTAACACAATGCACAAATTAAAGCAAGGCAAATAGTGAACCAAGTGAATCAGAAGTTCTTTGGAAAATCGAAGTGTACTTACATTATTAGTAATATAAAGGAAATGGCAAACTAGAACACAATACTAAAGGTTGGATAATGAAAGATGAGAGGAACAACATGGACATTTAAAGTTAAAAAGAAAAAGATATCCATAAACAAGCAGCTAAGTTTCTCTCCTCTTAATGTCAGATTACAAAACTTCTCATCACTCCATAGTTGCATGAATCAGGTAATGGGAAATCAAATTTTATGACATTCCTGTTATAGTCCTATGGTAGTCACACTTGTTACTTAAATGTTGTGTATGAATAATAGCTTTTCAGTTCAACAAGTTGAATTTCTAACATTATTTTTCAAGAAATGATAGATTGGAAATTAATTGACCACCACCACAAAATATGAAAGATAATGTTCTAATTCAAGCCATTAGTAATCTAGACATCTATCGAAAGTAAATATGCACACAGAAACATTTTTAGAACCAAAAACAAAAAATCTAAATCTTAGCAGAAGTCATGAAAATATTGGCAAAAAAAACTCCCTAAAGACAAAGGTATATGTTGCAGGTGGGTTTAGTCCTGTCTCAATTAAATCCCAGGGGAAAAGGTTGAGAAGAGTGGCTGAAGTTGCACAGGAGTCTTTCCTACAGTCCAGCCTAATAGTCCCAAGCAGTAAGGTTTTGGTGGATTTTTTCACAAGTTAGAACTCTTGATTTACTAAATATTCACCAAGTTTCAGCCAAATCAATTGAGCACAAGTACGTTTTCTGGACATACCTTTGGAGCTGCTTTTTTGAAGACTGCAGGTTTTGGTCAATGGTTAAAGTCGACTGTTTGATCAGTGGGCCACACAGGTTGAATTTCCCAAGGGTATAGTATTATTGGTTCCAGTTTCATCAGTTTTGGTTGAGGAATAAGTGACGTTTAGTTAAGTCTTCAATTAGGTAAAAAGAGTGTTGCATGCACTCTCCCAAGTGGATGAAATGTTTGTTCCATATATGCATCAAACTCTGACACTCCATGAATTCCAGAAGGGCACTCCTATTTGACATGTCTCTTTATTCTCCTTGCTTATTCAACATAAATGAACAGTTGGCATACATAATAAATATCATTTTTCTTATAAAATGTTATCGAGTAACAAAAATAATCTTTAATACCTTTTTCCATAGGGTTTATAATGTTAAAATTCAAAATAAAATATGGATTATTTTAATAGTCCATACTTTTCTAATAGACATAACCAATTATTCATGAGTAATTGTTTCTTCATCTTGCTGAGTCAGACTCCTGGACACATGTCGGATTCTAATTCCTGTGTCATTCTGGTAAAAAGAGGACAAGTTTTCTGTTTGTTCTTTATAAAACCATTGTAAGGGTATATTAGGACATTAAATTGGTAATTTTGGTCTGTTTTAGATCTTGATCTTGGGAGATCAAAATCTTGTACTTTTTCTTTTGCTTCTTTTGTCTTGAGGTGATTCCTCATCATTGGCTTTGGATGTAATCTTTTATTTGATTAATAAAATTTTCTTTTTTATTTAGTACCAAAAAAAAACAGTTAGTGTGGGATGTCCCATGGTAGTTTATAGAATTTGTTTTAAGAGTTTGTAGAGTTTTAGGAAGCTGTTATTTTAATATTTTTATATCTTATTATGTGAGCTTTGCAAAGAGGGGCAATTGTTGTAATTGGAAGTAATAATAGGCCATTCTTCTTCTTCTTCTCCTTACCTGCTGAACCTAACACCACTTGATGAGATTTAACTCACACAACTGACGAAGTTATGATAGGTTATAAAGCAAAAATCAAGACAAACTCTATGAGTCAAAGTCCCATCATTTTCTTGTAAGTTTTTTATCTTATTTTTCTTCTATTTCCTTTTCTTCCTATCCCTAGTTCCCTACCAGTGCTGGTAGTTTGATTTCCATCAAGATGTCAACTACTATCAAGAGTTTTACAAATTCTGATTATTCGTCTTTACATGTAATGTTATAACAACTTTATGAATTTCTACATCCCCAAAAAGAAGTAAAATCTACTTCCATATCCTTGGCAGCTTCATAAAATGACGTATGATAGTCTCAAAGTTCAAATTTTCGATACAATATATGCCAAATCAGGCATATCATATCGTATATTTTCATGACCGATATGCTGATTTTAGTAGATTTTAAGAAAGCTTTTTCTAATAGTTGAATAACATTAAAAAAACCATTTTTGAAATTTTGAAAAAAATAAAAAATAAAAAATAAAAAGCAGAAGGTTAAAAGTATTGATACACCCCTTCCACCATATCAGGGCATATCAATATTTTGAACCTTGGATAATCGTCAAGTCTAAGATATTATAGTTTGCAACAACTTGAATGCTGCAATCCCATACATATAACCAAGAATGTTTTGCTCATAATTTAGCATCTGCATTATTGACATGTTTCATGTTCCAGTGTTCTTTAGCCTCCAGATGGCAAGCTTTTATTTTGTGTGTATGTGGAGGGATATAAAGGGGAAGGTGCTAGCTGTCTCATCTGGTAAAGTCAGCGGATATAGTTCCAACTAACCTCAAGATCGAATTCCACCTTCAACACACACATACACTCCAACTTTCCCTAATATCTGTAGTTCTGAAAATAAACACAAAAAATTACAAATATACCTATGCTCATACCATACATATAAAATTACAAATATACCTATGCTCATACCATACATATAAAATTACAAATATACCCATGGCCAGTGGATGTAGTTCCAACTAACAAGGGGTTTTTAGGGAGAATTTGTCCTGGGCTGTGTTGTTATTTGTTTATCATGGGGTCAACACCTAGTTCTGGGTGGTTGACAGTTGTATTTCTTTAATTTCCTAAATGAAAGTAATCGTTTCCAATTAAAAAATACCATACGTATAAAAAGACATAAAAAAAAGAAAGACTTTGAGTGTAAATAGATAGATAGGTAGATACCAAGAAGTACAAGCATGACAAGGATCTTAGAAAAAATGGCAGTACACTTACAACTTCAAAGCCTGTATAATGATACTTCCACCTGATCCACCTCCCCCTTTAAGCCCCCCTTCACCTCCATCAGCTGTAACAGATCCATTCACATATAATACATCCTTCACTTTAAGCATGACTCGGCCTCCCCCATTTCCTCCAAATTTTTTTTCAGCAGATGTGCTGCCCCCCTTACTTCCATAACTCCATGGATGAGACAAAGTAGACCAAGCATAAACATCCCCACCCCAAAGATTTGTCCTGTTATTTTTCAGACAGGAAGCACCTCGACCTCCATGCCCTCCACCAGCTCCATCATAGCCAATTGGTGTACCACTAGTTTGAGAAGGTGGTGACCCTCCCAAGGACGTTGTGTTAATAGTTGAATGGTAATCCAGAGTCAGATTTGTGGCATAAACAATTACAGAGCCGGCAATAAGAGCAGCATATTGGCCCACTTTAACATTTCCAGATATGTTGAAACTAATCAAACAGCCTTCAATAGGACAGATAATAGAAACATGAGGGAGTATCTCTAGGTTTCCCGTTCCAATTACATGAAGATCATTGTCAAGATACAGATTTGAACTTAGCAGGCAGGTCGTGTTCAACGATCCAACACCTTTCAAATCCTCACAAGACACTGAATTATTCAATGGAGAAAGAGATGTTGACAGCTTCATATAGTGAAAGGATCTTCTCTCATATTCATTGCTTAGAAATGATCCAAAATAATCATGCAACAATGTTTCTACTTCAATTCCTTCACTCATATAATGCCCTGAACTGAGGAAAAGCTTGGAGATGAGAAGAAGACCTGACAGAATGTAGAAACAGAAGTACCCATGGTTCAGCACTGGATGCATTACCGTTCAGAAGAACACCAAAAATACCAGAAGTCTAACTATTTCTCTTGCACGCATACAAAACAACATATAAACATTGGTCTCCATTCAGACTCAGAACAGTTGCACTACTTAACATCTACATTGATGCAGGGGAGTAATTTTAAACCAATCTCCACAGAAGGCCCTGATAGATCTGAGAATGACAGTGAAGTTGTTAAGGCTACAATCCCCTTGTACCATTTGTAGCAGCATGTATCCTTCAATTAAGACATCCAGTGAAAAAAATTAAAATTTGCAGTTGCAACAATAGCATAACCAAAGATGCAAGTACTGACCACAGCCTACAAAATGAAACAAACACTAATCAGATGATAACAATGTCAAAACTAAAGATAGTATCAAGTACAAACTATTTTCAAACCCATAACATGAACATAGCCCATTCAGGTACAAAAAGAAAAAATAAACAGAGAAATTTAGACGAAAAAAAGTAGGAAACAATTGGGCCAATAGGTTTGGCCTTACCACTTGGACAGGAAAAAACAGATAAATCCAATTTTTTAATGAAACTTTGAAACTACAAATCTCATATACAAGAAACCTTTTATGGACTAATGAGTACCACACTAATGAAAAAAAGACAAATATAAAAATTTTATAATTAAGGCTTATACTCTAAAATCAAATGACCCTTTTTAAATAATAGCAAAAGGATTTCACTGTTAGATAGGAGGGAAAATTCATAAGCTAAAATCAGCTATTCTCAACAAGCAATCTGTCTACAGTGATCAGTCTACAGTGATCAGATGGTCAATATCTCTTACAAACTAAATTGAAAGTCCATTGCTTCTCATATCTTGGAATTTGTGTAGCATGGAAGACCAAAATTTCATGGATATCATAGAGCCATGCATCCTATTCTGTTCCAGTTCTTCCATTTTGTTTATGGTGGGTATTCTTAGACATTTAGTCTATAACATGCATGCATAAAAAGATGTTAGATTGTGTACTATATTTTGTATATTCTCCTTTCCCATGTTTCATTTCCATTAGTTCTGAAACATTTCCAACTTGGAAGTTCAAAGGTTAGCAATCTGCTTTGACACTTCAAGGACTAATCCTCTTAGAGGAACCCAAAAAAATTATTGAATAACCCATGCAAGTTTCAGCCCCTTTCAGCAATAATTCATGGAAAATAATGAGACAACACCATTTGTATAGTTAGTGAACCTCTAAATTATATATTCAAGGTGATTTAGTCTTTTTTTTTACCTTAAGATTTCAAAAAAATATCTTAATTATACCAAAAAAGAATTTGGACAATAATTTCATCTATCTAGTCAATCAAATGATTATTTTAGAACTCACCCATGGACCCAACTTCAGCAGAAACTCATCTTGTGATTATTGTATATAAGTTGGACCAGTATTTTAAAAGGCACACAGGTGAGGCATATTTTAAGATATGTGCCTCACTTGAACCTAGGTGCAGCCCCTTTCAAAAGGCACATGCTTGGTGCATCTTACACCCCAACCCAAGTGCATATGCCTTGTTAAATATGCCTTCTTTGTTAGTTTTTAGATTCCTTTATGTTTTATAACTTTGCAATGAGTTATCAACTTCTAGATTACTTTTTATTGTTGTTTATACACTAACAGTGGTCTATTAAATTTTAAAATAAACAAAAGCAAAGACCTTTCAAAGACCTAGAGCCTTAGTTCTTGCTAACAGGATCTCAATAGCAAAATTTCTACAAAAAAGCAGCAATAATATAACTAATATCTGATCCCTAATCCTATAATAGAATGAACTGCAACTAAATTCACAAAATCAACCCTTCTATATATACAGGACAAAAATTTAGGTCAGGGATGCTGCCCCCAAGCCCCTGCATAAAATTGCTTGAGGAAGGGGCCTTTATATAGAAGCGGTGAGCAAACATCCTAGGATCAGGAATGCAAGATGTTTAACACCACACTAGTTGCTTGAAGTAATGCAACTAGGAAATAAATAACCAAATTGAAAGTTTCACATGCTTGAATTGTTGAGTACCTGAAACACTTTGGTGCGGTCCATATATATCTGCTTTCACTTTAAATATGTTTTATATGTCATGCTTATTTATTTTATTTAAAGTCAATAGGCTTTTTCAAAAACATTTAATTTCTTTTAAAATTCAGGTTTGCACTTTTTACGTATTACTGATTTTATATTTTCTTGGAGTTTTTTCAAAAATCAGCACCCTGTTCCAAAATAGCGTCTCACCTTGTGCTTTTCTTGTGCAGTAGCACCTTGCGCTTTTAAAACATTAAGAGCAACCTATATAAGTATACTAAGCACCAATACCACAAATACAGGATAAACATTGCAGATCTTTGCCTATTCTTCCTCCTTGAGACTAAATGAGATTTATCACACCTGGCGAGTTATACATAAATGCATCCTGAGGTAAAATGACCATCATTACAAGGGATGAGTAATGGGTTTCACTATAGCTCAAATCTCATGGCCTGAGATAATGTAGACATTGAACCTTATCTTGTCCACTGCAATCTCAGAACATGTTGTTTGTTTGTGTGTTATCAGTTATTGCCTTTGCAATTGAAATTTGTCAAGAACTGTAGAGCACTAGAAATAAGCGTATTTGAGAAGGAGAGCAAAAGATACAAAATCCAATCCGCAATGTACATAGAGTAGTATTAACCATGTTGATTCGTAGTAGAAGTCCAGCTGCCCATGCATTGCAGATCAGACATTTAAAATTCCTACCTAATTCATAGGAAAAGAATTACTCATGAATGTTCTGCTTAACTTTAAATTCGAAACACTCGTAATATCGGTAAAAAAAGAAACAAAAATAATCTCAAGAATATCGGTGACTTTGACAAATGACAATCACCTACTCAACAGTCACGAGATCTATCATTCTCATTGTCGGAGTTCACATTTTCACAAAAAAAAAAAAGAAAAGAAAAGAAAAGAAAAGAAGGCAATAAAATTTGATCCTTGAAAGCATCGCTTAATCACAGGTTTCAAAGTAAAAACTTCCATTGAGAGATCGAAGATCAAAATAGTTCAATTACACCAATAGATCGTACAAAACTCTAAGAAATTGCTTGTAATTGAACAAATAAGGAAATTTTGGTAGATTAAACAGAGCAGAAAGCGTACAACGAAATCTCGAGACCGAACGATGAAGCGTATAGATAGTTCTTCTGAATCCACTGAGCTCCCACTCACTCTCTGTGTATCTCTTCCTAATCTTTCTTTCAGTTTCTTTCTTCCACCTTTAGACGGTCTAAATGTCTAATAGTTTTTCCTGCTCTGCTTTCTCCTTTTGGGCAACACAGTCTCGACAAGTCCAACAACGTATGCTTCGCTGGACTCCTCTTGAAATTTCCCACTCCTTTATACCCCAGTGCTTTACCGGAACTCCCCTCCGAATACCCGAATATTTCGGTACTGCCACGCTTATTCCGCTTTCAGTTCCATTAAATAATGGAATTCATTAGCTCCAACCCTACTCATTAAATCCGGCGCCACCGTTACCAACCGGTAAAAACGGTAAATAACGATCTGGAATTCTGTCAGTCTCTTTCCAACCTAAGCTAGTTCAATATCGCATTAACTTAACTTGATGAGTTGGGACTTGCGATCTCTGCCAATCAAGCGGCATCTGCTCCTGATAAATTGGCGCCTCACAGGCACATCCACCATGTGTGTGTAAAGCGCCTGTGAGACGCCAGATGCGAGGAGCAGATCCGGTCTCACCAAATACCTTCGAACATCTCATCATGAAACTGAGTCTCATCACTCATCATAAAACTAGACCCGCCACGTATGAAATATGCGGTGCAAGATTATCTTTAGAACTTGATAGCTGTTTTTAAAACTGTGGGAGCCTCGAATATAAGTGAGAAAATGAATGGTTTTCGGCTACAAAAACAGTAAACAGCTATCAAGTTCTCGGATCGGAGTCCGGATCTGCTTTTCACGCTGCTCACACCTATTTCAAAGCCAGTAAGCGACATCCCACCGTTACTGTTAACCGTACACGTGGTGACTCCATGAATTATAGACGTTTGATCCACGTGTAAGAGTTGATATGATGTTGTTTCTTAATGGTAGCTTAGACGCATTTAAGTTTTGCTTAATTAAGGTAACTGAAGACCTGACTCACGTGCATATACGTAGTACTAAGGGTGTCAGTGGATCGGTTTTGGATTGGACCCCGTCCAGTCCAAAATCAAATTGGATGAATTGAACGAACGGATAAGACATTGAATTGGACCAATTCGGTCCAAAACATTTATTAGATTGGATTGGACCTGGTCTGTTTATAACAAATTTATATTGGATTGGATTGGATTAAGCCAATATCTGGTCCATTGATATAAGATAAGAATATACGTGTCAATAGATTGGGTTTGGGTTGAAACTAATATAAATCAAAATGAATTTAAACAGATTGGATGGTCCAGACATTAAATTTGACCAGTCCAAATTGGTCTAAAACATTCATTGGATTGGATTGGACCTGATCCGTTTATAATAGACTCACATTGGAGTGGATCGGATTGGACCAAATCCAATCCAATCCAATTGACACCCCTAAGTACGTGTCTTATGGGTGGATAAACTAGAAATCATGAACTTGCATTAATCCACGTAGCTGGATATGGATTAAATAATGGGCGTTCACTGACCACTCGCCCAAGGCAATGTTTCGAAAACCGGCCAGACCAGTTAATTGAATCGGATTCAATTGGACCGGGACCTTTCAAGTTCCAATACGAATATTTTTTTCATGAAATGTTATTTCTTTTGTTTTTTTTTTAGGGTTTTTATAAGGGCAATTCTTTGCCTTAAATATTAATAAAAATAATATTTTTATAAAATAATCAAAATATAGTAACTTAAAATATATATATATAGACAATAATACTGTTCATTGTCTTATTCTGTCTATTATTTATCCGAATACACTGTTCATGCGAGAGGCTGAACAGGGCACAGGCGCGTTCTTCTTCACGGTTACTATTCCGAAATCGCGGTGACACCATTCTCTTGAAGCTGAGCATCACATCGGGTGTGAGGTTTTCTCTCTCTTTTCGTTTCTCCCTAGATTCAATGTTGTTGCAGAGGAGAAGACTGAAGAGGAAAAACAGATCTTACAACACACGTGGTATAAAGAATGCAAATTGGTTTCCAGATCCAGGAAGTTTCGAGTTTTCCAATTTCTGAATCCGAAAGCTTCAGCACACGAGATCTTTATGAATCATGAAGCTTCAACATGCGACGCCATGAGAGAGGGGGACCTGCTCGAGATGACTTCAAACCCAATGTGGGACTTTTGAGAGCTTGAAGCTTCCTGGATCTTTATGAAACTTTTGAACCTTCATAAGAGAAATAAGAGGCCTGAAATTTTTGAAGCTTATTTGTCCTTTTCTGCTAAAAACCCTTATTTTTAAATGCTGTAGTAGGGATATCAACCATTCTAAATTTTTAAGACAGTGGTTTCTCACTAATTATTTTGATCATGGTTTTTAAAAACAAACCGGTGATAGAACCGGTCAGGGGTCCAGTTACCGGTTTGAACAGTTTGAACGATTGGTTCGTTCTGACAAAAAAATTAAAATTTGGAAAACGATCAAAACCGTTCAAACGGTTTAAACGATTAACCGGCCAGTTCAGCAGTTTGCTAATCAAAATCAACTATTTTAGGAAAACAAACAGTTTTAGAAGAAAACGAAACCGATCAAATAACCAATTTCCAATTTTTTGGTCCGACCATCTGATCCGATCCGATTGTAAAAACAGTGATTTTGACATTTTCAAATGGGTATTTAATGTTTTTTTTATTCGGTGTTATTAATAACTTCCCTCTTCACCCCTTTGATTCGATTCCACATTAATGCTGGAATAAACCAGTTGGTTATGTATATCGATGTAATTGATGCTTTTTCTTTTTCTTTTTTTTTTATAGATGTTAAAGGGTATTCAATATTTAAAAATATGTATTCATATATGTCTACATACAACGTTGTAAATATCATAAATTGTTTTTAAAGTTTATATAATTCCTTATAGAAATGACTTTTGTCAAAATGATGGCTGAATGGTGAATTGCTTGAACAGTTTAATGGTTTTGTTTTCTTATTTTGCCATTTTTCTTGTATTCTATGATTAGCGATTTATTTATGGTTTTGAGCTAACATGACAGTCAAATCGGGCCAATTATGAACCGGAGGCTTTGTGTGGGTCAACACGCAAGCCAGTTTTTAAAAACATTAATATAAGGTTGACCATAGGACATCGTCCATGGGTACAGCCATGCAGGGGGTAATGTGAATGGGACGACAATAAGTAAATAATTCCTTCAACAACTGCACTCATTTGTGTGATTTCGAATCTGAATAGCAATTCAAATTTAATATGTTTATAATTAAATTTAATATATAGATCTACCCAAGTAAGATATCCATACAATAATGTTTAAATAATGTCTGTTTGTATCTACATAAAATTAATATTAGTAGATTTGGTTTCAATATTGTATGTTTACTTAGAACTAAAGAGTCATAGGGCCTAAGCAGTCAAAGTCTCACAATAATTATTTTAAGTCATTTTATTCAATACAATATATAAAATGCATTTTTAATATGTTTGATTAATAATATATAATATTCTGATTTTTATTTGATTTATTAGGGATGGTTTTGATTTATCAAAGCCTGCTACTCCGGTATTATACTTTTCTAGCATCATAGATTTACCTTAATATTAAATATCCAAATACAATCTAAGTCTAATGGACAAGATTTATGATTCCATTGGACTGTGGACTGGCACAATATTAATAAATCAAAATTCAATTTAATTTACTTGTATTCTTAAAAACAGTGTTTTAATCCGTCATTAATCCGGTCCGTTGAATTGTTTAAATTGTCATTCAGTTATGATTTTGGGTTTGGTTATGTTGAAATCCATCCTTTGGCCAAAAATCATTCCATCTAGGTGATTTGACCGTTGGCCCATTCAACCCAGTCACCGAGTTGCGGGCTGCACACTTTATGTATAAATTTTCAAAGGCCATAGCTTTGCACTCCGATGTCCAATTGGATGACATTTCTTCTTGACAACTTTTAGATATCTATGCATCTTAAGGTTTCATAGGTGTCTTGCCCCATCTTATTCGTGAAAAAAAAAACTATTTTTTAATATTTTATAAATAAAAATAAAAATAATACATATATTAAATATATAGAGTGTTAGACATAAAAAGGTCTGACTTATTCGATGCAGATGATCAAACTAATAATTAATAGGTTGGACAGATTTGTGAGTATAAATACAAACTCTAGCCTGCGAGGTGTGAACTTAATATAACTTATTCCAATTTATGTGTTTTGTGCTAAATGTTGTTATACACTTCTATTTGTATGATTGTATCCCAGTCTCCCAGATCTTTCTCTCAAGCCTTCCAACGGAAGGGAACAAAGTTTTTATTTTTTTCTTCTGAATTTCTTCTACCGTCCAATTCAATATTCTCGTGGGCCTAGGAAATCTACATTACATGCATGTTGACAATTCAGAGGCTTTCGACTTAGAAAAAAGTGGATAGAAAACAACGTCCCAAACACTATCATTTCTTTTTACATTTTTTATTGAAGTAGTTGAATCAAAATGTTGAATTATTCGACCTGTGACTAAAAGAGGTTCCCTGTTTAGTTGGAGTCTTATCCTCTTTATGTAGTAAAGAATTAAAATTTTAAAGGGTCATATTGTCAACTGGTTAATAAATAGGAACATACACCAAGACCACAACACTATCAATTGCCTGTCATTATCTGTCATTTTCTATTAAATTTTAAAAAGCTCATACCATATAAAATTTTAACCTGGGTGTCCCTTCTCTCAAAGATTAAAATATACCGTATATGCAATGTACTTAAATATGCTTGAATATATTAATACATATACGATTTAAAACTTTATAATAATATATGAAATCTTCTATTACTTGTAAAATAAAAATAAATAAATAAATGACATTTGGCCTATCAATATATACCAATTCCTATTTAAAGATGTATCAATATTTTAATCATTAACTATATTCAGGCCTTGTAACGTCTATTGTAATCACATTTATCTCGGAGTGACCTAAAACAATCGATAGATTCAGAGTGAACCCAATCAGGGATTCACATCAATCAACAGCCAGGTAGGTGCTAGGTCACCAAGAGTTGAGGACAAGTGATCGGTCCACAAATTTCTTGCCACCAAACAATTTCTAGAGAATCTTTTGTCTTAGCATCTATTTTACTGAATATTTGGACGTATTCTCTTCTTGGAATGTATCGGATAAGCCTGAGTTCAACCCAAAACATGCAATGGAAAAAGAAACCCAAGAAAGTTTTCCCTTTCTTCTTAAATTTTAATCCATCTTCCATTCCCTTTCTTTTAAAATGTTAATCCATCTTCTATCGATAACATTTGGAATTGCTTTGGAGGGCAGAAAGAAACCGGATAAGATGGGGTACGGTGCACTACATTTACTTCAACGAAATGAGGGCAATTTGGGTATTGCAAATCCGTTTCGACGACGGAATTTTGTCGCTTTGGGCTTTATTACAACTTTTGGGTCATTTGAATTCCGGGGAATGATGTTGAATCTTTTGTTTGGAGATTTCTTGTACGAAGTAATTACTGAATATGCCTCGGTGTATCAGATCCTGTTTGCTTCTTGAAAATGAGTTAAGAATCAATCGGTTTTGCATAAAAACAAACGGTGTACATTAATGGCGAAGTGATTTTCTTCCGTTTAGTCAGGGGTAAAATGGATAATTTGGGGAAATTAGGGGCCTCTTTTAGATGCTTCCCTAAAACAATACAGTCCTCGTTGTCTTGGGCTTTTTTTGCAGTGCGGGTCCCACGGCAGCTTCCTATGGGTGCGGATCAGTTGCTTTAGGAAAAGGCCCGGGTCCACCATCACAGTTTTGCCAAGCGACTAACGGTTGGGGACCGAACCCCGGAGATACAGAAGAGTTAGACCTAGATGTGTAAAGTGGGCCGTGCCGTCCTCCCGGGGGAAATTTTGGGGGTCAGCCTGGCACGGCCCACGGCCTAGGCCCAAGCAGCCCTGGGTCGGGCTGGGCTGCAGGCCGTGCCGTGGGCTTGGATCGTGTTAGGTTGGGCCATAGGGTGGGCCTTGGGCCCAAGTCGAATCGAGTTGCACTGTTTTCTTTTTTTTTTGAAAATTTTGATTTTTTTTTCTAAGTAAAATTGTAAAACTAAAATATTTAACTTTCCTATTAACTTTGAGAATTAGAAAATACTTAAAAATTAAGCAATGAGAAATCTAAGTTATTTAATACATAAATGAACAAAAAAAACTTAACCAAATTGAAATAAGAATAATGAGATAACAAATTGGAAGAAAAATATGAATTTTATTTTATTTAAATATGAATGGTACAAATTAGTGAATTACAAATACAATGATTGGATCATTGCATACTTGTATGAATGAAATATAAAAATAGAATAAATTAATAAGATATAAAAGATACAATATGGTTACAAATTGAAAAAACAAAATTATATTGTTAAAAAATTAAAAAATATATCAAATAAATTAAATAAAATTTAAAAATTTTACAACAATTTGAAAAAATGAAAAATTCTACAAGTAATCAAATCAGGAATCATCATTCATGACTTTTATCATCTGCTTCGGGTGAAATGTCCAGTGTTGTATCATGCCCTCCCTTGCCTTGTAATTTATCTTCTGCATCTAGCCAATCCTTGAAGCATATGCACATCTTTATGCTCTCATCGTTCATGCAGCTTCTTTTGTCATCCAGCACCCTGGGACTTGCACTAAAACAAAACCCTGATGGAACTGTAGATACCAAAGGGATTAATAGATCACGTGCCATGGCGACGAGAACCGGATAATTTTTTAAGTGTTCACTTCACCGGGCTAAAATATCAAAATTATTTGATACTTCACCTTAATTAGAAAAATTTACTTGCAAATAAAAAATAAGTTCAGTAAATGAACTTGTTGTAGAACTAACAGATTTCTACCTTCTACTTATTAAATAAAAAAGTTTTTCTCTTCTATTACTGGGCTCAAAGTCAAAAGGAGAAGAAGATGATAATCAAGTTGTAAGAATATTTCTTACAACTTCATATTCATACAAACTATACATTTCAAATAATAAATTATTAATTTCTTCTTTTTTATTTCCTATATCAATATTCATATTTTCATAATATGTTTCAAGTAGGGTTGTTCATAAGAAGACCCAACCCGACCAAACCGACCAACCTAACCCGAGTTGGTCGGGTTTTCTTCAGCACTGGTCGATTTTGGGTTGTAAAAAATCATAAACCGATGGTTTTGGTCATTTTCAATTTTCATATGTGAAAACCAAAACTGAACCGAACCGACTTAGTAGTTAGTAGTTAGTAGTTACAACCTACTTAGTTCCTACTTAACTAAATTGTCTTTATCCTAGCTACAACCTAACTTAATTTTTAGTCTTTTAATTAAGAATGACATTAATGGCAAGTATTGTAAGACAACAAGACAATGAATTTTTTTGGAAAAGTTTAAAGAAAAGAATCAAAGGATCCTAGTTTTTATGGTCTTTTACACCAAATAGGCAACCAATTACAATTAGAATTAGGTGTCATTTTTTACTTAGATTAGAAGGTTTTTTTGAAATATACAAATTTCAATCTTCTTTCTCTAATACAGTTTGACTTTCTATTTTCCTAATAACTTCTATTCTAACTTGGTTTGCCTCCTACCAATTTCAGTCTTCTTTCTCTAATAGAATTAGGTGTCTTTTTTTACATCAAATTTCAGTCTTCTTTCTCCAATCTACCAATTTATTACCATGGTTGAATATAGAGCCGAAACTGACCTAAACCGACACAACCTGACTCAAACCGATTAGGTCGGTTTTGCTTAACCTAGAGTCAATTTCGATTTCAATTTCAGGTAACCTGATCAAGTTGGATCGATTGGAAAAATCTCAATAAATCGACCCAACCTGACCCATGAAGAGTCCTAGAAAGGACACCTCTCCTCCCGTACAAACTCCATCTTTGCATATAGAGCTAACGCGTGCTAGTTAGCGGGGATCTGAATCCCATTCCCGCTCGACCCTCTTTTTTGACTCGGATTTGGAGGAGAACCCCTATTTACCGTCCTTCCATCTCGATCAAAATCTACTATTTTTTTCCGATGAAGACCTTGAGATTGAACTTCACAATCGCAACCAAAACACTAGATTTGAACAATTCATAGCTTTGCCACAACTAGATACATGGGATTGGACTCTTTAGTTTCTCCTCACTTTTCTCGATTACAGCTTCCATCATTGGAACAACGGCAAGTGGTGCTTCAGTACAGGGGTTGAATTCACTCCACCTTGTCGGTGGTGATAAAAAACCTTCCCTCGTATGTTTTGCGATGAAGGCTCAATTTTGAAGCAGTACAAATATAAATGCAAAATATTTATAAATGCAAAATATTTATATTTGTACTCCTTCAAAATTGAGCTGAAAGAAAGAAAAATAATAAGAATATGAGTGATGATTACCTTCAAACGGTGGAATGAATGCTGGCGTCTGAAAAGTAGATTTCGATCGGAGACAGAAGGATGGTAAACAGAGGTTCTCCTCCGAGTTTGAGTCAAAAAAGAGGGACAAGTAGGAATGGGATCCCCGTTAGCTAGCATGTATTAGCTCTGCATGCATAAAGATTGAGCTCGTGCGGGAGGACAGGTGTCCCTGTTTCCCCGTGTGAGGCACCTGTGGGGCGCCCGACGGTGGGGTGTTGATGCAAATTCCATCTCCAGTAGCCCATCCTCCAACCTTTGTGTTCAATTAAGCCCAATTAGACAGTGAACAACATGCGTAAGGGTTTCTTTGGTTTATAGTCTGAATTGGAATGAAAATCAGAATGCTCTATATCATTACATCAAAAATGGAAATGGGATTCCAATTTCACTCAACAAAATAATTGGACCATTTTTACTTAAATTCAAAATCCCTATTCACCAAATGGACCCTAATTTTTTTTTTATTAAACTAGACTATGAAGATAGTTTTAACAATTGACAATGGATCGGTTTTATTTGGGTTCAAATTTAATTCGTTTATATTCAGATTAGAAATGAACCTTTTTGTGTTTTATATACAAGGGGTTAAAATCAAATTTAATAAGAGAAAAATTTCCCCCTAATGGGGCGTTCTTTTTCTGGATTTTGAGAGGAGGGAAAGTTGGTCAATGATATTTTGATTCCCATTGACCAAGAATCCCATGTTCTTTTTTCAGATTTATGTAGGGATGAGAGAAAGTTTATGTTCCTAGGTAAGTGATACCCATCTCTTAGGTGGGTAAAAAACTTTCCCACTTGGGGGAAAAATTGCCAACACTTGAATGGGACAAAAATGCCCATTTTAATAATAGATTTTTATGGCTAAAATGGTCATTGCCTTATTTACATGGAAAATAAAAGAATATGGGTAAATGCACTTACCCGGGTAAATCTTTCCTGGAAAACATAGTCAGGTAAGTGAATTTACTTGGGTAACTTACCGAAAAGCAAACGGGGCCTAAGAGATATAATTTGCACGGTGTCTTTCGAATAGGCAATATGTATTTGTTTTGGGAAAATTCCTAAGCATTACCTGAACTTTGGGGGTTGTGTCATGTTAGTCCCCAAACTCCAAAACGTGTCTCTACAGTATCTAAACTTTCAAATTGTATCTAATAAATCTATATTGTTAGTTGACCATTAGTCAATACCATCACATGACATGAGGTAAGCATTAAATAATTTCAAAATGGAAAAATTACTCCTTATAATATTTTTCTAACCATTTTACCCATTTCGTTTGAGTGTTAGAAGAAGGAAAGGGGAAGAAGGGTTATGAAACTAGACATTGATTAACTGTTAAAGCTCTCATTTCCCCATTCAACAATCAATTGTAACGAGACAATCAACTGTAACCGAATTGGTAATTTTGCCATCTTGAAATTATTTAATGTGCACTTGATGTCACGTGATGGCATTGACTGGCGGTCAACTGATGATAGTGACCTATTAGACACAATTTTAAAGTTCATGGTATTATAGAGACACATTTTAAAGTTCGGAGACTGACTTGACACAACCCCCAAAGTTTAAGGTATTATTAAGGAATTTTCCCAATTGTTTTTTGACGATGGATTAGGCCAACGATTGGATATGCTCCTCACATAAGCTCCTTAGACCAATCTCATAACAAATTCAGCCGTGAATTAGGAATATCTCTCACACATGTATTTTGTCATTCATAGAATCAGGGGAAATGTTCTCAATACAAAACTGCAATGTGCTTTGAGTATGGTGTTAGGAGGACTCTTCGAAGAGCAAATCCAAATTCATTAGGTCAAACTTCAAAGGCTAGGGTTCAAATGGACCTCATCAGAGGACTTGTCTAATGATCAAAATGGCACTAAGACATTAACAAAGTATAGTAAATTGTGTTAGCCCACTAAACATTACGAGAGTTTGGATTTACACTTTCCTCATACCTTCTTCACAAAACATCGGAACCATGTATTAGGAGATCAGATTCAGTCCTCACAAAAACACCATACTTGCAACCACTTATAGTTGTGAATTGGAAATATCTCCCCATGAATAGGGATGCAAATGGATCGAATCATATTTGAATCAGGGTATATCTGAATCTGATCCGATGAATTGTAGGTTTGATTTGACCCGATTGAATCTCACAAATATTGATTCGGATTTGAATCCAATAAGGATGTCGGATACTGAATATGATCCAATCCAATCTAATTAAAATTTTAATAAATTATTAAAAGAAAAAATAAATATAATAATTTAAATAAAGAAAAACAAAAAAATATTGTTCAACTATTTTCATAATGTATATACATGTTTTATACAAAAAATAATAAAAATAACATATTTATAAATAAATAAAATATATATGGAGAAATCTATATCATTTTTAATTGAATTCGATTATCTTATCTAATCCAAAATTCCGAAATAAAAAACAATTACAAGTGGTTGTAAATACAGTGTCAAAACCTTTTTATATGGCCTGAATCCGAATTTTTGCATTAGAAATATTTTTTCATGACTAACCAACAGATCGAATTCAGTCCTTTTGCATTGGAAAGATGTTATCATGAATAACTAAAAAATCAACTGATGTAATGAATTGAATTTATTGCAAACATTAAGTACTCACATTTCCTGAATTATGAATTTATCATGCACGACGGTGGCGCATGAAATGCAAGCTCCTTATACACACTACCCAAACCTGATACAAAATTACTGTAGCTCCGTATGGGGTTGATACGATACACGAACTTTTCGAAGTTCAGTAGCATCGTGGAAACCGGAAATTTCTCCATCAGAAGACTGCAGCTTCGTACTGTATAATCATCTCACCTTGTCGCTTGTGGGACAATGATGTAGGTGGATATGGGTCAATATGACCGAATTAAAATCATAGCGCGGCGTATTAATGGGAGACCGCCGACCGGATTTGATCCTCACTCACACTAAACCTCGCATCACGTTCAGCCGTGCAGTGAGAATATTATCCGTACACGTATCAGTTCTCACAAGATCGTGATCACATCATATTTAAGGCCACTTACAACCAATGTTATCCGTACGTATTAGGGTTTTTACTCTTAAATCCACCCCAACAAATCTCAGCTTCAATGCATGAACGAGTATTAACATTATAGGTGGAGGTGTTTATTAGATGGTAGGGTGCAATTAAAGGATTCTGTCTTGGTTTCCGCTCTTCAGTATTCTAATATTGACTTGGATTTGGATCGTTAGAATTACATAATTAAGTGTTCTTAACTTTTATTTTTAAGAAAAAATTTTTAATTTTAAGGCTGCATTTGTTTAACGTGTAAATTCAAATCTTACATCAGAGAAAAATATAAATCGGTTTAGTGATGGATGGAAATTAGGACCAGTTCATTTTGAAAATTTACATTGATCATGTTTGGTTTTTTATGGTATAAATTTTCAATCTAGGTCAAGACAGAAGTTGGGTCTCAACCGATGCAATGTTGTAAACACTAATAGGCATGAGTGAGCAACGACCATAGATACCGGTGAGCTATGTTCTCACATCTCCGCCACTCCCACGACATCCTCTTCCCTTTTCTTACCTTCAACTTCAAGACCCGACGGTGACTGCCACCGATCTTCCATCCGAAGAAGTTATTTCCCTGAAGCTCAAGGATTTCAAGAAACACAAGTCTTCCTATCACGGTCGGAATCTCGCCATGGAATGCATTATAAGGAATGGACAATACCCGAAGTTGCAACAGGTTCCCGATTGACGGAGCCAGGGTTCCACGAGCCTATTGTCTCTTGTGGTTGAATTGTAGAACTCCCTTGAAGGGGTAGTCAAAGTCCTCGTAAGATCCAGAGCAATGACTACTAGAAAATGGACTGCATTGAACTCCATACCAATCGCAGTGGTTTGTCACAGGATTCCAGTCAGAAAGAAGGTTCAATGGATCGAAAGAAATAGAGCTCTTGAACTTGAGAAGCGACATTGCATCAATAGGCAAGGAGTTGACGGATTCCGAAAAGCAAACCTCCAATGAGACAAGGAGAAAGATGAAAAGTGTCATTTTCGCCGAAAAAAGTTGCGTGACATTCGGGTCCGGAGCTGCACGACGCACCGACCGGAGAATGCTGGTTTAAGACAAAATGTTAAGAAGAGGCCTGTCGAGGCAGGATTTAGCTGTAAGAAAAGAAATGTATGTTCTCGATGACTAAAGACTAATGAGTGATATTTCAGAGAGACGAGGCAGAACGCAAACAGAAGGGTCAACACTGTGAACAGGGTAAGTCGTAGGTAGGCGAAGAAGGAATAGAAGAAAAAAAAGAAAAGAGAGGGAGAGAGGGAGAGAGAGAGAGAGGCCGGAGAGGGAGTGGAAAAATGACCCGGCCGAAGGTGGGGGATGCTACCGTTGCACTAGTTCACTCTCTTCTTCGATCGAACAAGGACATGTAACCGTTGGAGAGGAAACGCAAGGTAACCGTTGGATAGAGGAAGAGGAAGGTAAAGTTTTACATCGACTTTATCTATGTAAAGTTTCCACTGATTTTTGATGAAAACACTAACAAGATTGGACTTCGACACCTCTCCAAATGCCTATTAAAATCGAATCTGGGTGTAAAGTTTTACCCTGGTTTGATTTTACACCTCTACCGAACACAACCTAAGAGAAAAATGATTGTATGTTTCCTTTTATCTCTTAAAATGCAATTAAGTTGTATTTTTCTAGTGAAATGAATATTTAGTAATTTTCAAAATTTAGAATTCAAAACAACATTAGAGTTTATGGAAAAAAAAACCAATACCAACACTTTCATATGTAAACTTAAGAACAAACGAACAAGCCCTAAGTGTAATGGGGGTGTGGATAGATGGGATTTATTATCTGTGGAATTTGTGTTTTTGATAAAAATAAAAATTTTGTTTTGGCTACAAGTAGTATTTTGGGTTCGTATGACCCTGCGGAGTCTGAATGTGGAACAATATGGAAAGCCCTTGGTATGAATAAGGATAATCAATGGAAATCCGTCCCTATTTTGTCTAATGCTAAGAATGTTGTTGCAGCATTTACTTATTCTAAAAAGTTACTAGTCAGGATTGTCTTTGGAGGGGCAGCCCAGCTTCATGTATAGAACAGTTTGTCGTCTTTTTATTTATCAAAGAAAGAAACCCACCGAGTGTGGTAGATTTCGTTTTCCACGCATTGCCCAAAAGACTTGCACCACTAGATTCTAATGCAATCGCCTATGCCAAAAGTAAAATTTCCGGTGAACAAGTTTACAGAAGGGTTATGCCTGAAGATCATGAAAATGTTCTCTGATGATAGGATCAGGAAATCTTAAATTGCTAAGTTTGGATTCAACATCAATAATTATGGTAACAACAAAAAAATAACAGATTTGTCTTTAATCAACCTGCAGGAGAGTTTATGCCATGTAGCTCTGGTACATACTCAGCGACTCAGTCACGCTCGCTTATGGCTGTCAAATGCTCATCAATCTCCTCCGTGGACAACACTCTGAAAACTGGATTTTCCTTTCTAACGACTCCCACCTATAAACATCCAAATGTCCCAGATGATTGCATGTAATTTTCTCCATAAAACGCACGCATGCAAATAAATTCAAGACTATTCCATTTCTATAATCATTCACCTACTAGTAGTGATGCTAGGGAATAATCCAGTGTATTATCTGCCCATGTAGGTCATATTACATATGTACATCATGACTTCCCCATTAACAAGAATGGGTGGAACTGATCCAAACGGAACAAGAGATGCAACTGGATCTTTAGAACCAATTAGGCTTGTTGCTAGTTGCTACAATTAACAATTTCTTCCCTCATCCAAATTTTTTTTTTTTTATCAATAACATCAATTTCATTAAATTAAGAGAATAGAGGGAAAGGAATACAAAGAGAGAGAGAATAACTTGGCTCCCCAAAAAACAGAAAACTCGAAAAGCAAAGAAAATTAAAAACTAGCCCAGAAAACAGCCTCCCTAGTCACTCCTTGCTTGGCCAACCCATCCGCAAATGAGTTGGCACTCCTCTTCACCCAGCTGCATTGAATCTCTATGTCCCTACCCAGCCATAAGAACTATTTTTCTCATTGTTAAAGTTCCACAAACCACTGTCTTCTGTCTTCAACCAATTAACCACCACCTTCGAATCACCTTCCAGAATCAAACGGCTAATATTTAGATCTTTTGCTCTTCGAATTCCTTCAAGCGCTGCAAGGATCTCAGCCCTAAGAGAGTCACCTTCTCCAATAGGGCTAGAGAATAAAGCAGTAACAATCCCTTCCTCATTCCTGAAGACTCCTCTAATCCCAGAGGGCCCTGGATTCCTTACACTGCTGCCATCAAAATTCAACTTTATAAAGCCCGCGGGGGGAGGGGACCATAACAGACAAAGAGTCCTCTTGCATCTTGCAGTGGAAGCAATCTCTTTCCAATTTCTTAGCAAGTCATCCATGGGACAATCTGAAAACGACTCCAAAGATTTTAGCTAGTGGACCGCTCTAATAAGGATCTGGTCTAGCAAGTCTTCCAAAGTTTTTTCCTTGTCAGAAAATATGTGTGAGTTTCTTTCTTCCCACAAAAACCAGCAAACCGTTGCCTTAATACACCTCCACATAGTCTTCCCTCGCTTCTTAGGCCAACTAAAAAGAGATGGGGAAAACAAACCTTGGACAGTCTCCGGAGGATACCAAGAACACCCAAAACAGGAGAAAACCCACTCCCAAACAGATTTAGCAACCTTACAAGAGACCACGAGGTGGTAGCCAGATTCCCCATCAACTTTACAAAGAGCACATCTATTAGGAAGTAAACAATAATTGGGTCTCTTTCTTTAGAGTATGTCTAAAGTGTTGATTCTTTCCAAGAAATTTTCCCAACAAAAAAACCCCACCCGAGGAGGAATAGGTATGCTCCAAATTTCCTTAACTGGAAAGTACAACCCTAAGGGGGTAGGAGGCTGAGTTAAAGTTTCAAAGAAAGAAGCACAAGAAAATGTACCAAAGCTAGAAAGGGTCCAAAATCTGGTGTCTTCCTTAGCAGGGTTTAGGAAGACACTCTCAAGGGAGGCTAGCAGAAATGGGTTCATTTTTCAAGTATGAAAGAGCATACAAGGAAGGAAACTTGTCTTTCAAAGTAGAATCCCCGACCCAAAGATGTTCCCAGAAATTTATTCGGTTACCAGAGTTTAAACCATACCTGATCTAAGGGGAGAAAACTGGAAGCAGATTGTGGATGGATTTCCAAGGAGAAGTTGCTGAAGCCCTTGCCAAGATTCCAAGATCCCATCCATTATCTTCCAACCCATGAATGCTAGCAACAATCTTAGTCCACAATTTATCCCTTTCCAAAGAGAACCTCCACAACCACTTCCCCAGAAGAGCCATGTTCCTTTTCTTGAAATTACCAATCCCTAGACCTCCTATTGTTTTACACCTAGAGACCACCTCCCAACTCACCCTATGATCTCTCTTCTCCTCTCCAGGCTCCCAAAGAAAGTTCCTTATTAATTTTTCCAAAAGGTTTGAAACCTTTGACAACATTGACAGAAAGTAAACAGGAAGGTTAGCTAGGGTAGATTTAATGAGAGAGACTCTTCCACCTAAAGAAAGATAAATCCTCTTCCAGGCCGCTAGACTCTTCTCAAACCTCTCAACTATCAGAGCCCAAAAGCTGACACTCTTAGGACTATCTCCTAAAAGGAGGCCCAAGTAAGTCAGAGGCCAATCCGTAATAGCACAACCTAGCTCATCTGCAAATTCCCTTAAGTCTCTTTCGTTCACATTCACTCCCGCCACACAACTCTTGTCAAAGTTTACCTTGAGGTTAGAAATCTGCTCAAAAAGTTGTATTGTCAACTTTAGATTCCAGATCCAACTGAGGTTCCCTCCTCCACAGAAAAGGATAGTATCATCTGCAAACTGAAGAAGAGTTAATGGAACCTCCTCCCTTCCTACTCTCCACCCTCTTATCAGATTCCTCGAGTCTGCTCTATGGATCAATCGCCCAAACACATCAACAATAAGGGTGAAAAGAAAAGGGGAAAGAGGATCTCATTGTCTTAGACCTCTCAACGCCGAAAAAAAATCCACCACAGTCCCGTTCACCCTAATAGAATAATGACAAGTCCTAACACAGCCCCAAATCCACTTGCACCACCTATCACCAAAACCAAAACTCCTCAACACCTCCATCAAGAATGACCAATCAACCAAGTTGAAGGCCTTCTCCAGATCCAATTTGCAGACCACTCCCTTCTTCTTTGACTTTCTAAAGCTCTCCAAGCTCTCATTTGCAATGAGGATCTGATCGGTGATCTATCTTCCCTCCACAAAAGCACTTTGGTTGGGTGCAATAATAGAGGGGAGCACCTTCTTTATCCTGAGAGACAACATCTTAGCAATGATTTTATACAAGCTAGTCACCAGACTAATAGGTCTAAAATCTTTTGGTTGGGAGGCATCTTTCTTCTTTGGGACTAAGGCAATGAAAGTTGAGTTCAATCCCGAGTTTATCACACCCCTCATGTGGAACTCCTCAAAGACCGAAGCAAGATCATTCTCCAACATATCCCAACAATCCTGGTAAAAGGCCATTGTGAACCCATCTAGACCCGGAGCTTTTGTCCTACCCATAGAGAAAACTGCTTCCTTTACCTCCTCCATATCGAATCTTTTTTCTAGCCACTCTCTCTTCTCTGCACTAAGAGTCGGCCAGTCCAAACCCTCCAACCACACTCTCATTCATAGGCCTTCTAAAAATAGATTTGAAGTGATTTACTAGGGCCTCTACAATTTCAGCCGGGTGAGACAAGACTGTTCCATCAACTTCCAAGTTAGAGATGTAATTCTTCTTTCTCCTTCCATTTGCCACTGAATGGAAAAACATTGTGTTTCTGTCTCCCTCCCTTAGCCACTTACACCTAGATTTTTGCCTCCAACTGATTTCCTCCTTGATCAAGATGTCCTCCAACTTTCTCCTTAAAACCCATCTCAACTTCCTTTCTTCCTCTCCAAAGGGGCCTCTCTCTTCCTTCAGGTCCAAATCCTCAATTTGCTCCACCAGAACTTGCTTTGTCTCTTCTAATCTTCCGAATTCCAGCCTATTCCACTCCTTTAATTGAGATTTTAGGTACACATATTTTCAAACTTGAAAGGGGTAGGCCCTACTCCTCTTAATTCCTCCTTGACCAAAACTATTGGCCAATGGTCTGAAGTGAGTCTAGGGAGAGCCCTAGAAGAAATGTTGCTCCAATGATCCTCCCAATCAGTTGAAAACAAAAATCTGTCCAACTTAGAGCAAATTGGCTGAGATTGAAAGTTGGACCAAGTGAAGTTATTATTTAGGAAGGGAAGTTCTTTGAGATTAAAAGAGTCTACAAATTGGTTGAACTTCCTCATACTTGTTGTCACTCTCTGTCTGGGGTTGTTGGTTTCCTCCATAAATCTCACTACATTAAAGTCCCCTCCCACACACCAGGGTCCATCCCAAAGGCCTATAATGTCACTCAATTCTTCCCATAATTTCTCCCTTTGCCTATAGTCATTGGGGCCATACACATTTGTTAGAACCCATTCATAACCATCGACCACCTGTTTGAACTTCAGGGAGACAGAGTGATCTCCAATTAGATCCTCCACACCTAAGAGAATCTCTTCTTTCCACATGGTCACAATTCCTCCCGAGGAACCCCACGAAGGAGCAACCACCCATTTAATACCTCTAGAACTCCACACACTCCTTGCCCAACTGCAATCAAAATCCATTCTTTTGGACTCATGAAGCATAACCACATTCGGATTGAACTTCTTAATTACCTCTTTGATTGTTGCTCTCTTCCTAAAGCTGCCCAACCCCCTCACATTCCAACTTAGGATTCTCATTGAAAACTAAAGGCTTTAACCCTAAGTCCTCCAAGAACTATTTAGACCCTTTTCTTCTAATCCCTTTCACTTCGAACTTCTTGTCCCCCTCAATATCTTTTTTTAATCTCTCCACTTCACTCAGCCTTCTGAACTTCATCTTGTTGTCCTCTTTATTTTGCATGTAGGCTTTTAGGTCATTCGAGTTCTTCAGCTTGCACCCCAACTTTTTCACAAACTCTGCAACAGACTCTTCCCCAAAAGTTTCCTCTTTCCCTAAAGAAGCACTCTCCTCACTCCTAGGAAGCTTCTTGTTCCTTCTCACTTTACCTCCGACCACAACCCTGTCTGTCCCCTCCAGGCTCCCTCTCTGCAAATTCTTCCTTTCCACTTCGCCCAAGAGGTTTTCTAAGATTTCCCTAATTATTGTCTCTCTACATGATTCCTCACCCACTTCCCCCCCTTGTAGACTCAATGTGGCTTTCAGACTAGGGGCTTCCGACTCTTGGTTGGGAAGAGAATCAGGTACAAGAGATACAGAGCGCTCATCAGTATCCAAAACTGAATTGACAGAGTTGAGGGATTTACCTGAAGTAGAGAAGAGAGGAGAGAGCACAGGCAAAGGAGAGGTAGTCACTTTCTTTTTTGGGAAAACAGAGCACTCTGTCTCCCAGCGATGGGGGAGGGAAATCCCTGTCGCTATATCAACACAAAGACCCCTTTCTATACCCAAGTATGTACCTCTCTATGAAGTACCCTTGTTCTGCTCTGAGAAGACCCGAGCAACCTCCTTTTCGACCTCATGCAAAGCACTAGAACTGAGGGGGGCTCAGCCACTAATGGGTTAAAATCAAACACCCGCACCTCCCCCTCCACCTTTCCTTCCCCCACCGAATCCCCTAAGAACAAACAGTCCAGGCTAAAAGAATTGTTGTTCTAATCTTTAAGTAGAGCTTCAACTGCCGCACTGCCTGAACTCCCACAGTCATCTGAACTATCAACATTATCAGAATCTGAACCGCAGCTCAACCAGCCTTGATCAGCATCTTCTTTCTCTTCTGGTCTGCCTCTCGAATAGCGCGGGTTCAGGCGATCAGAAAGGTTGTGATTTTGCTCATCGCCGGCTGCTCATTGGACCCAGCACAGAGGCCAGCGCTCTCCAGCCTTGTTCACAAATTTTGCCCCTCCATAGTCGAGAGGGCGAGACTTAGACGATGATAGATGAAAGAGGTCATCTATCATCATCCCATGCCTGCCTTGCCCCACGTGATGACTTAAGTTGTCACGTGGGCTTTTAAATCTGCAAGGAAGTTCACCCACTGGCCCGACTGGCTCGACCATTCTTAGAGCCGGTTTGGAGAGAGACTTAGCGCGCGAACCACTCTTTCCCAAGTTAGCCACGTCAGCATAGGACGGGCCACCCTCTTTACACAACCCTTCTTCAAAAAAATTGAAAAATAAGCCAAAATAGAAAGGCTTCGAGTCTTGGAACACCCCTACCACTGTTCCCCTTCCTCTGTAAAGCGCCCACACTCAACATACTTACCCGCCGGCCCCTGAAGGCCACGTGTACACCTCCCTGCGAGCTTGTCAGATTCTTCAACCTCTGGTCGTCTTCCCCAAAGCAAAGCTTCAACTTCTGAAACTAGCCAGACCTTGTGCCAAGCTTCTTCTGAGAGGACTTCGAAGATCCGCGGCAAGTTCTCCGGATTGATCCCAACAACCTTAAGTTCCACCGCTCTCAAGTTGCTTAAGTTAGCCTCCAACAGAACTCCACCCATTGCTCTAGCAATTTTCCCTAGAATAAGGTCATTCCAAAGGTTGAAGGGAAGACCAAGAAGTTTAATCCAAAAGCTGCCGGCTCTGGGTTCAACTTCATTGCAATCTGGAGCCCAATTCTGGACCTTAATCAGGTTTCCTTCTACAAGGAAAGAATTGAAGAACAAAGTCTTACTTCCAATATCTAGTAGGGCTTTCTTTTCAGCAAAAGGTAGCAACAAAACATCTTCCTCTGATCCCAACCTCTCTATCAAAACTTCTAAAACTTTCGTCCAATCTTCTATCACCCTTTCTGCCACTAAAACCACCCTCTTCTCCCAGCTCCCTCTCCCTTCTTCCACTGCTACTCGTCAGATGACAAACGAGCTGGACACCAAAACTTCAGGGTGAAGCTTTGAGCGGAGCACAGAACAAACCTTCGAGCCAGGGGCTTCTTCTACTCTACCTTCGACCTCCAAGAGAAAAGCCTGAAGATTAGAAGCAAAAGAAGCCCACCCTCTTCGCTTCAGACCTTCTGGAATACACATCACTTGCTTTTTGTTAAAACCAAAGAGTTCGGTGACCATAATGAACCACCCTTTTCCATTCCTTTTTAGCACAGCTTCGAACCTCTTGTTCTCACAGGTCAACGAGTTTCTCCAACCTTCTTCTCGAAAGGAATTCACAGCTCCATCTACAAAGCCTTTCAGCCACACACAGGCCGCCTCTGTTAGAAGAATCGACGCCCTGCTCCCTTCTCTGATTTTCAATAGAGCCTTCCCCTTTGTCCTTCCCTGCTCAAAGAGGAAAGATTTTGCTTCAATGGACAAATCCAGTCTCCATTTCCCCGCCAGCTTGAACTTCCTCTCCTCTCCTATGCCTAACTCGATGGAGACTGCCCAGTTTCAGACTTCAATTTCTCAAACTGTTAGTAATCCCTAAGGTTAAAACTGCCTGAACTGCAGTGTTCCATCAATCCCAGTGTTTTCCCTCATCCAAATTCCAAATAACAGCATTGATCAGACAATTGTCAATCTAGTTAGTTTTAAGACCAGGCATAAATTTTCTTTTGGATCATTTCCCCAACCCTTTCTTTTCTTGGGGTGTGGGGATTCCCACCCATGTGAACTGAAAAATGAGAAGGTCAAGAATTAGAAAATCAGGCACAGGTCAAGATAAAAAACCAAAAAAAGAACAAATTGAGGGAACACATCAACAGGTTCCTTTTGCATCTGGACGACCATCATGTCAGCATTAAGGAAAGAAACCCAGAACCTAATGCAGGGAAAGGTGTTGGATTGACAGGTTGACACAGAAATTTAGATGTGGTCCCCAATATGTATGATTTTTTTTCAAAAACAAAAAATAATCTGCCGCATCAGCAAAAGCATATTATGATACATAACCGTATAACAAAACAGAAGGAGCATTGAGTGGATGCAGTTTTTGAAAAAAAAAAAAAAACTGATTATTCATGACAAGTTTTTTTGAGAAAGCCTAAATTGATAGCCCCAAAATTTCAACAAACTCTTGTCTAGTAGAAAACAAGAAACACAACATAAGGACTTGCATCATTATCCAGCAAGAGATAAAGAAGTAAACAAGTGGTGAAAAACTTTGCAACAGAAAATAAGTGAATAATCTACTCAGTGTTTTAAGACAACTACCTAGACAGAGCATTAATACCCCTTTCACAGGAATCATAAATCATCGGGAGTCCATAACACCAAATGTAATATTACCAATACAAAGAACTGGATTATGAAAATTTTGCTTACACTACCAATGAGTTGAATGAACAAAAGAAGTTGATACCTCAATTTCAGTGGCCTTGAAATCCTCTTGTAAAACTGATTGCAGAGCAGAAATTGCAGTCTGAAATATAGAAAAAGTGGCAATATGATGCTTGAATAAAACTAGATAGTCATGTATTACTTGATAAATGAACTACAATTTATATGTAAAATAATATTAGTAAAATATCAATTAAAAGTTAAAGCTAATAAAATGTGTAATTCAATAAAGAACCATTTATGGGAAAAACGACTAAGAACCAACACATATTCTCTAAAACAGAAAACCCAGTACCATGGAAATTTTGTTGAGTTCACTCAAGAATGAAATATCAAGTTTAATTGGCCAAAAGCTCAATTACTCAAGGATCTAATGGCATGTCCAGTATACTCGAAAATTCAAACTACTTGTTTTTTCATCACTAAAACGCCTGTTGAATTGTATTAGTCAGAAAAAAGACCCTGCTAAAAGAAATAGCAGGGGGAAATAGAAAACATCTGGAAAGGTGCCAACCAGCTGGTTGGTAAGGTCGCCTGCTGGTCGTGGCGGAGACTTGGGATCGAATCCTGCCTGCACCTGGGTTGGGGGATGGGCTACCCCCCCCCCCCCCATTGTGTAGCCCTTCAGAAGATATCAAAAAAAAAATGAAAGACTTTCTTTAAAATAGAAAACATCAACTTCTGACATGCCAGAAAAAACGATACAAGACTACTACAAAATCATATGAGCCATTGGACCAGGTAAAACCTGACTAGCAACCAGCCCCTTCTCTTGCTAGTGCATCAGCAAGAAGATCTTGGTATCATGCAAATGAAGTATTATATGAAAGAACTAATGATCTTTTCCACAAGACCTACTGCTTTCATCTTGCAGTTTGATGGTAGTTTGAGAAATACTGGTGAAGGCTGGAATTGGGAGGGGTTATCTTGAGAGCTGATAGAATTCTGATTAGGGCTATTAGTGGTTCTGTCACTGCAAGGGATGTATCTGAAGCTGAAGTTCAAGCCCTTATTGAAGGTCTCAGATTTGCCAAAGATCTTATCTCTGGTCCCTTGCTTGTAGAGGGGGATTCTAGGATTGTGTTTGGCTGGGCAATGAACTTTCTGCATGAAATACATGATCTTTCGGTTTCCCTTGGCTGCTACTATAGATGGATTCCGGGAAATCTGAATCAAATAGTTGATTTCTTAACTAAATTGGGTCTGGAGAGAAATTGTTTGAATAGTTCTAACAGCTTAAATATGTCTTGATTGGGCTTTTGGCCTTTTGTATCAAAACCCTCTTCTTGTATATCCTCTTTATATTTCTCTCTTTCACACCTCTTTCTATGAATAGTCCATATGCCTAATAGCAGGAGCTGAAATCGCAGTGCTGAAAAAGATCATGGCATGAAACATCTACCTTCCTTCAAAGTGCATGACTCAGGAGTCAGGTCCTGTAAGTCCATACCTCTTTTATATGAAGGGGTATGGACTATGGACTATTCATAGCAGAGGTATGAAGGAGAGAAATATAAAGAGGTATTCAAAAGCCCAATCAAAGACAAACCAATAGCAAGAGGTATGGACTTACAGTACCTGAGTCATACACTTTGAAGGAAGGTAGATGTGTCATCCCATCAGCTTTTTCAGCACTGCAATTTCAGCTCATAGATATTGGACTGGAGATTTTTGGAAGTCGTATGGTGTTTTTCAGGATTGGTTAAGCAGACCTTAGAGGGGTGACAGCTGAGGATACTCTAGCTTTTATGTTGAAGTAATGCTCCTAAATATAGCACCTTGTTGTATGATGGCTCTATGTAATAACAGCATTCTTCTAATAAGGAAATGAATTACTTATTCAAATAAAAAAGTTCTGAAGAAACTAAAAGCATGGTTCAAAGTATCGATACACCTGTGTATCGGTACTTTGATACACGTGGAAACATGGTTTTTTTTTTCAAAATTTGGTTTTTGAGGAGTTAAATACATTTATTTTTCATTAAAAAAAATGGGGTCCCAAAACACCTGTAAACAGGCGTATTGGGACCCAAAAGATACGATATGATAGCCCGATACAGGGTGTACCGTATCAAAATTTTGAACCTGGACTAAAAGGCAACTCCCGATATAATTCTGAAAGACTCGGGACAAAGCCTTTCTTTCTCCCCTTAGAAGAAACAAACAACTTAACAAAAGCCATGCCCCAACCAGCCTTTAAAAACTTAACTGAACATTGACCCATAAAGATGGTCAGGTGGCAGGTTTGGTGGTTCAACCAGGCAGTTGCCCTGGCAAAATGTTCAAAACCATCAAAACCCAAGACATGGTAGATATCCAAACACCAATTCACTAGTACAATTGTTTGGGTAAATGCCAGGACGAAAAAACTAGTCCCACCTATATGGGGTTGGCTTCATGAATCCTATTCCACCCATTCCACTCTGTTCGGGACCATGCCCATTGTTAAATTATGTGTCCTCGAATCATTTATCACTACTTCAATCCATGTATTTTGGCCTGCCCTAGCTCTTCTAGATTGTTCAACTTGTAAGATGCCACCTTGGAGATGCCTAAATGACCAGTATACATGTAAAAATTCATTAAGAAAGATAGCTTACCTGTACGGTCTCCTCGTAGGAGAATGCAGGATCATTCTTCATTTTCTTCTCTAAGAAATTAATTGCCTCTTGTTCTTTTAAGCCAGCACTTGTAGCCTGATAAAGAAGTAGGTAGATCAGACATTTGTGCCTATGTACATGTTAAATCAAAATAAGGTTCCAAATGCGTCAACTTAGTAGCCAACTTAAAACAATTACAAATGTGAAATTCCTCTTGATTTCATTCAAAGAAATGTATATAGAGTCCTTCTAAACAAAAACAGCAAATCATCATAGGTACATTAATGTAGAAAATTGAAAGCACTCAAAGCATTCCAGAATGTTTAGAATAAAGGAGATAACTACAACAGATTTTTCTTCTCTGAAACAGATCAAGTATTGTATTGTATTGTATTAAATATGAGAGAAATCAAGAAACATCAGCCCATGTAGAATGAGAGCCTGTACATTGGGAATATACAAAAGATTCAACAAAAGAAAGGTCCAGCTTGCAAAAAAAAAAAGAGAGAGAGAGAAGCTGGACACTCATGAATGCCCTTTGTACACTTAACCAGGAACACACAAAGCCTAAAACCTTGTTTCTAACTGAAGTTACATCAGAATAATTGTTATCAAAGATTTGGTTGTTTCTTTCCTTCCAGAGAGTCCACAGGATGGCAGGTTAAGACAGCATGATGAAGAGTAAGTATCCCAAATTACAATTTACCCGCAGAGCCCCACAAACCAAATTATTCCTTGTAACCCTTTCACTCCTTATATAAATTTCAGGCCTTCCTGTACGGGCATTGGTTCCTTTTTTTCCCAAGTAACAAAGGATCTAGAGTCCCCAATCTGTAAGGGGAAGAAACAAGTGAAACTATGAGGTCCATCTATGAGATCCGTTTCTCATGGATCATGGGGCTGGTTAGGAATAATTAACTATGACACCCATGTTTGATTAGGGTGAAATCATGGAAAGTATAAAACACTGCCTTAATGTTATGTGCTTATATAATTATATGCTCATCAAAAGGGCTTAAATAATTAAATGCCCATGGATTTAACCACTTCACCAATATGCACACAGATTTACATGATTATACGCTCATTTGGAAAGGTATATACAATTATAACCAATACTCAGAGAACCAGACCGGACATAGAACTGGAGAAGGGAGACGTTCATGGGTCAAAGGTTCAACCAGGATCGAACCGTGATGACATGTATATATATATATATATATATATACATACTACGGATTATATAAATACTATATAATATATTTTATAACTTTTAGGGTAAATTACAATTTACAAAGACCCCCCCACACTTTGTTTTGCGACAAAGACCTCCTTGTACTATGACCATGAGACAAAGACCCCATTGACCGTTAAGTTAGATGACGGAATGCGTTAAATTACCAAAATACCCCACTAAACTTTTTCTATTTTCTTTTTTTTTTGCCATTTTTCTCTTAAAACCTATTTAACCTATTGTTTTCCCTTTCTTCTCTTCTTTTCCCCTCCCTCACCGTCCTCTCTTACCTTTCAATTCCAGCAAGAAAATAACACCCAAAAGAAGTATCTCTGATGAAGAGGTAAAACGATAACTTTGGCAAGAAATCTCTACTAAAAGAGTGGAAAGAAACATGAGATCAGAGGATTGCAGCGACGGCGGATTCAAACTCATCACCGACGCCTCCGCTTCCACCGGCGGAGGATTGCAGCGGCATCCCTCTTTTGAAGACTCCTCTGTCACCGCCGAGGAGTGAACAACCCAAGAAGAGAGAAAAGGCATACCTGCTTCCTCCAAAGGCATCGACATTCATGGTTAACTGGTCAATGAGCCTAGCCGATTTGGGCTCCACACTCGACGCCTTGGCGTACTTCGCCCCCATACCCTCCCCGGATGGCACAAAGAACGCTCCATTTACCATTATGTCGCCCTCCGTCCTCCAGTTCCAACTCGTCCACTTGCCCTCATCCGTATCCACCCGCTTTGTCACCTGCTCTGACCCAACCCACACCACAAAGTGCACATTAGCAAAAACACAGCAACAAGGGTGCATGGTATCGATAAATCCCTAATATTGTAGTCTGTAGTACTGTTACTATTGTACCTCCTTGGCATCCGGGTTCAACAGCACAATGTAACGGTTGCCCTGACTGTTGATGGTGGGATTGGCACTACCGCCGATTGCGTACATCTGCCATTGTGTGAAATCGTTGTTAACAATGTGGATGTAGCCATGCCTACACCTAGGCATTCTCTGTATGAACCCCTCACCGAAGTGATTGAACGCAATGGTCACTTGCATCCCAATATCCAACAGATACTCGTCGTTGTGTCCAAGCAACATTACATCATTGTGATGGGAAAAGTAGTTGTTGGATATGGTAATCCCGATGGACCCCATGATGGCATCAATTAAACCATTTGTGCAGTAGGATAGCAAATGGTCACTTGCATCTCGAAATCCAACGGATACTCATCGGGTGGAGGTGGTAATGGATGCAAGGTTGGCGACGACAACGGCAGCTTGTGAGTATAGTTTATGTTTACTCTTGTACTTGCAGAAACAGAGGGTAGAAAGTAGTTACGTCCCTCTTTTGAAGACTCCTCTGTTAATCCATGTCGACCTTCGATTCCTCCATGGCTCCTCCACTTCCACAACCGCCTCTGCCTTCAAACCCATCATCGATTTCCAGGATTCGTTTTCTTTTTCTATTTCATCTCCTTCCCACAGTTGCCGTGACCTCTATCACCGTCGAACCAGTTGTTTCCTGCTACTGTTAACGACTTGAGAGAAAAACAGGGGGGAGAAACGAGAGAAATGTGGAGCATCTTGACCCGGTACTGAAAAATAAGACTCGTAGAGGGAACGAAATTACAGAAACAAAACAGCGATAGGGCCGACAAAGAGGAAGAAGAGAGATCAGGAGAGAGAAAGTGAGGTTGGGGAAGATAAACAGTATTTTTTCTCGTCAGAATAGTTAATTACAAGGGTAGTATAGAGATTAAAAAAATATTACAGTGGCCTTTTTGGACGGAATGCAAACGAAAGGGGGTCATTGTCTCATGGTCATAGTACAAGGGGGTCTTTGTTGCAAAACAAAGTACAGGGGGGTCTTTGTCACATACCCCATAGTACAGGGGGGTCTTTGTAATTTACCCTAACTTTTAATACATTTAAATATGGTTGATAGATGGCAAGTTCCTTAATTTTTAAAGCAAACGACTAGGGTTCAAGTCTTATCAAATGCATTTTAAAATTTCAATTATTAAAGGGCCCGGGCACTTTCATGAAATCGGGACCGGTTCATTGGTTTTCCGGTTAACCGTTCGATCAGCTAGTTTTCCCCAGTTCTTTTATCAAAAGTAGTTATTGGGTATGACTAAACCGCCCAAGCTCCTAGTCACAGTTTTCTAAACACTGATTATAACTGTTTTGGTAGGCTGAATGCCAGCCAATAGATATTGAGGGGCCATTTGATAATGGCTGAGGATATAAAAGTCAACCCCAACTTCAGCTTCAGCCACTAAGAAGCTCACAACTTCCTTGACAATTATTAACTAAAAACAACAAGTCATTCAGTTTCACCATCATCATTCAACCCTTATCCCAACTATATGGGGTTGGCTAATGAATCCCTTTTCACCATTCCATTCTGCTTAATGTCATAACAATTGTTAAATCATTGGCGCTTAATCATTACTTCTACCCATGTCCTTATGGGCCTCTTACTCAGAAATTTGTTGGTACTGGATTTATGGCAGAACAAAGTAGCTTTTTCATATTTCCCCAAAGCATATTAATGGACAAGAAACTAGATGAAGATCGGATTTAGTAGAGCAAAACATTGTACCCCCAGCTTCATATTTGAAATAAATTCATACCAAAGAGTAAGAAAACCTAAAGAAAGAAATCAGTATGTTGTTAAGTGAAAGGAACAAAACCACAAATACCTTGTGACCAAAAAAGTGGCCAGCTGGATCACACTTGAAGAGTTGAGGCCCATTTTCTTCATCAATACCCAAAACCATAGCAGCTTCATAATGCAGATACAGAAGGAAAAAAAAAAGGAAATGTCAAGAAGGTAAACAACAGAAATAGGAAATTCGGATAACAAATAATTAAACACATGAATAAATTGTTAAATAAAACTTGACAATATAGGATGCATATTATTATGCACATGTGTAAAAGACCAAAAGTATACCTACTCCAAGAGGTCTCATATAGGCATGTTGAGTATATATCTGTGATTTGTCTGCAATCCTGAAGAAACATCCAAGGAATCCAACATAAGTCAATCAATAGAGGTTGGAAATCATTCCTTCTTTCTCCTGGCTTCTATTACTTTTTTACAGAATAGCCAAGAGAGAATGTCTTGGCTTAGTTTAGCTTGGATACTCGTAGTCATTTTCTTCACAAGGGAGGGTGGAAGTTTAAAGGCGGGACAAGTCAGCAATGATTTCTTTAAGTAAACCGCTTACATGCTATAATCATTTTATCTTTTGGGTCCAAATGATAGATTATACAGGACACTAACCACCTGTGCTAACATAGAAAAAGAGAAAAAGAAAACAACAGCAAATTTAAGTTATTTAACATATGATTTTTTATAGTAAAACAAATATTTCATTGAAAAGAAAAAAAGCATTTATAAGAGAGAGGTGATAAGAAATCACCACTACAATAACCAGCAAAAATGCAACCTTACAAACATAAAATCCAGACCAAAAACAAACTCCACCTTCCGAAAACCAAACAAAAGCAAAAACATACATTCTCAAGAAGAATTCATCTCCAAACCAGCCCTTTTTAAACCTTTTCAAACAAGCATCCAACCACCTCCGCTAAAAACCTGAAGAAACTACCTCCTCAACCTCCTTCCATCAACCAATATTACTCCTCTACATCAAGAACCTCTTCCTGTCCTTCCTTTGGAATGGTACTATTGCGACCTTCTTCCCTTTTCTGTTTCTTAAACTCTTCAAAAACCCTTCTTACAAAGGTCTCACTGCCTGAAAAGACCCAAAGCTTTTCCCACTTCCACATCCCTCTCAATGAGATTCCTTAATTTCAATCCTCCATTCTTCCTCTTCTCTACATCTGAGTTCAATTCTCCATCAGTCCTCACAGTTTCACCAATACACTCCTTTTCCTTCACCTCTAGAATTTCATTCCTCTTCAACTCCCCTTCATTAGAACTCTGAGAAATGATATTCTGACTCCTGGACTCGTCGAGAGTTAATGAATCATGGCTCTTATGAAGACTCTTTTATACCTATTACTAGGGCCAGCCCCAACAAATCCATCTTCAACTGCGAGAAAACCTATGTAACATGCACAGGATGAAACTTACTTGATCCTTATAGAAATTGGTCTCCTTGAATGACAAAGATGGGATTGGTCTCAAGTCAGGATTGCAGGTAGGCTTAATTCTCTGGAGAAAAGGCTAAAGGGTTTTCAATTAGTGAATTCTGAGAATTCTCGTGTCCTAGTGCTCGTCTCTTCCCCTTTTTATGGAGAGATTCCTGATACTATAAAGAGAAGAGTCCAAAAGAGAACTTTTCCTATTAGGGAAGGCGATCTTTTTGCTCTCATGTCAGCTATCGAACGAACTCCACTAGGGTTTCGCCATATGTCCAACGAGATCCTCTAGGAATAAAGTTTATGTTTTCTTGAGGATTCTCACATAGCACGTGTTGGCTACATCCCTTCATGGGTTCTCTCACGACCACATGTCGAGAACAAGGTCTTTGATCAGCTGACATATTCGAGCGTCCCATTAGTCATCCTCGAGGCGCCTCATCATAGCTTGTGGCCAGGAAAGGCGTAAGTCGACTGTGAATAGGTATTGCCAGTTTTGAGCTTCATCTACCATTCACCACAACCGTGTGCTACTATTCCATGCTCATTGTGAGTTTTGAATGATGCTTTATGCTCATCGCAAGGTGCGGATGATGTTTTGTGTCCATCACAAACCTGTAATGTCGTGTTATGCCATCACAAGTCCCAAATGGTACCTTATACTCATCACAGATCTCGAATGGCACTTTATGTTCATCACAAGTCTTGGATGGCATTTTGTGCTCATCGCAAGTCCTGGATAGCACAGTGATTTAAAAGGCGTGCCTAGGTGCACAGGTGAGGCACACTTTAGGGTAGGTGCCTCACCCAAGTCCTAGGCGTAGTCCTTTCAAAAGGCGCACCAGTTTGTCACTTTTTTTAACCTAGCAGCTGGGCTGGGGGCGGATACCCCCGTGCCAAACCCCTCAAGGAAAGCCCAAACAAGTCCATGTTAGGATCCTAAATTCTCAGTTCTCACACAAAATAATGATTTGATAATTTGGTAATGTTGTTCATTCATTCATCCTACTAAAATATCTTCTTAAAAAGCAATTAAAATTATAAAATCATTATTTTTTGTGTGAGAACTAAGAATTTAGAACTCTAACATGGACTTGTTTGGGCTTGCCTCAAGGAGCGTGGTACAAAGGTGGCTCGTAGAATCAAGAATGTAACATGTTTTACATCACATTAGCTAATTTAAGTAATGCAATTGAGGGGAAAAAAGAGATTGTGGGTTTTACATGCTTGAAAATGTTTTATATGTTTGATTTTATTTTTAAATTCACATTTGAATATGCTTTACATGTTATGTTAATGTATTTTAATTTTAGATAAAAGACTTTTAAAAACATTTATTTTAAATTTTAAATTTTAAAATTTATATTTTTTGTTTTTTTATTTTTTTTGACATTTTTTTATTTTTTAGCATATTTTTTATTTTTGTGCCTTGCTTCAAAAAGGCACGTGCCTCGAGCACAAATTGACCCTAGCGCTTTTTTTGTGCCTTACACTTTTAAAACATTGGGATAGCATTTTGTGCTCATCACAAGTGTATTAGCCCTACATTGCCTTTGTAAAGTGTCGCCATGCTATTATAGAGATGTCTCGGTTGCTTTGGTACCTTAGACATTGTGTTTATCGTCTTCCCCAACTTGATCACAACGCTCTCTTTGTTTGGGGTTTCTCTATGTGGTTCTTATCCAAGGTTTCTATTACAATTCTAATGATGACAAATTACATGTACTTACACTAGGTTTCTTCACAGCCACCGAAATCACCAGTAACTACACAATTAGACACCAACCTTTTCCTACCCAAATCGGCTCCAATCCCTAGAAGTTCCAACTATCACTTCTTCAATTAGGTTTTCATTGATACTCCTTCGACTACCAACATTGTCCTCCACATCAAAATGACCATTCCCTTAATTGCATGTGATATCCTCCCTCACCTACTTCAGTGATATCTCTGAAGAAGCTGAACCACATTCAAGACAACAAGCAACTAAATCCAAAGGAAAAAGCCCAACTAGATCAAGGCCAGACAGCGGTCTCGTGATCTAGAACCACCAGAAACTCCACATAGAGTGGTCTCTTCATCCATCCTAGCAGAGACTTCTAAAGCACTAAACATTGCTGTAGACTTAGATCATTTGTCTTCCATGACCTCAGAACTCTTTGCCACTTGCACTTCTTTCTCTCCAGGCCCAACCCTTGTTATAACCCAAACCCTCTTCTCACATGAGGCCCCTTCCTTTTTTATCAGCAAGGAAAGATTAATTTTATTAATAATTGTGAGGAAAACAGTTACAGGATTGCAGAAAAAACAGAAAACACAGCAAATCCTTCACAATGTGTTACAACAAGGCCAAGAAAAGTTGTTGTCTATAAACTCCCTGTTTTGCTAAAGAATCAGACATCCCCTTCCTTTTTACTGCCCCTATTCCACCTAATCAAACCACTTGAACTCCTCAAAAATCTTTTAAGCCTTCCCAAATTAACCCCCCCCTAAAACTTTCAACTTAGCCCACAGATCTCTCCTACCTAAATCCACCGACCCTTTCTTCTTAAAGTGGACCCCTCTCAACCCCATAGCTCACAAGTGTTGGTTCCCCTTCCTCTCTCTAACATAACTCAATCAACCCCCCTCTCAAACATAACTGAAAGAAGTGATTCACTATTCCCTTTATCTAGTAATGCTGTGGTGGTTTCTTTTTTTTTATATTGGTATGTTGTGGTGGTTTCTTATCCCAACAGAAACATGTCCTCAATTTTGCCACTCGCTCTAATGGCAGCTCAATATTTTCATGTTGGTTGTTTGCAATTGGCAGCAGATTTTTCCTATGAGTATTAGCAAGAGGTAATCCATTTGATCAGGTGATTTGTTGTGAAAATTTTAGCTGATTGGCATGCTACAATTGGGACATTTACCAATAGCATGGTAAAAAAGGCCATTATCCAATGCTGGTCCTGGATATTTTTGCACAAAATAGACTCAAACCTGTTATTCATGCCTGTCAGCCTGAGATTTTACCATGGCACCTATAGCATGGTCACATGTAAAAATGGTTGGAGCTTCTTTTTTTATAGTCAAGGTAAAAGGTTGGACCTTTTCTGACATTTACAGTCTCAGCATCTAGTTGTCAGGATGATCTGCTTGGTTGCCCCCAAATTCTTCTTGTTAATGAAATATACTTCTCAGAAATATCAACGTAAAGTTTCTTTAAAAAGAAGAAGGAAGTACAAGAAAAAGGTGATACGGAATCATCTTGTAGAGAAGCAAAACAGAAGCAAGACTCCCACTACTTATGATGACATTAACACAAGTACATAACTGACGAATCATCAGAAAGCAAAATCTAACATGGACCAAATGGTTGGAAATCTGGAGACCAACCATATGACAGATCAATAATCCTAGAAATCAAACCTTCTGTAGAACCCAGAAATCATATAACCTTCTGAGACTGTCAATTTACCATAAATGATGATTCCTGACGTGATTTATTTGGTTATTCATCAAAAGTAATCTACCATAATTGTTTAAAAAAGGATCTGACAAAATTGGTTGGTTAGGCCATTTAAGTGAGTCATCCATTCAACATCCATGATACCCTACAAGAACTTTATAGAAGCAAACCATGTGCAAGTTATGGAATTTGCTACTCATTAGGAACTTAGGAATATCCAACATGTAAACACATGAGACATGCAAAAGGACACTTGGACATGAGCCACTGACAAGCATTGATCAGCCACAGCACATATAAAAGATTGTGATTTGGTTTATACAATGCATTACACACATCTAGCTAACCATCATAATTATATGATTGGATGGAAAATGATATGGATAATAGCTTTTGCATATTATTGTTGGTCTTTAGAGGAACTTTCATAATGATGCCAGTGATCATTTTCTTTCTAAAATACATATCTCCTTTTCTTTGGTAGGTAAAAGATTGTTATCATATTTGTAGGAGTATAAAGTTAAAAGGACAACATTCATACAAAAGATGTACCAGCTGGTCAGTCTACATAATGAAACAGATAGAACTCATTTCTCATAATCTCATTCTAGACAATCATACAAGTCCTTCAAATGTACAAGTATTTTAGGCTCAATAGTAGAAAAAATGGTTAACGGGAGATAGTTAGTTATTCTGAACATCAAATAATGGGTCTGCTAAGAATACAATATGTAATTTTTTTGGCAATACAGAGAAATGTTAGCATACCACTTGGACAATACATCCACAGGCATCTCATATCCATATCTGAAACGGAACTCAGCTGCTTCATTTCTTGCTTGTTGAACTAAGGTTCTTGCATCAGCTGGTAATGAGAATATAATTAATGAAAAAGAAAATGTTCAACTCACCAAGCAATACCCAGTACAAAATTTTAATTTGATCTTATAATTTATAGGCAACATACAAACATTAACCTTGTTTGGTTACTGACTATGTTGTTTATTTGTACTTATTAATAGTCTAATACTGTAGTTAGACATGCTATGTCTTATTCCTGGGAGCATATTTTAAATTTCTTATGTCATACTATTAGGAGGATTCAGAAATGGTTAAAACATGAAACAAGTATATTAGAATAAATCTAGATTCATGCCAGAGAGATCAGCTATGGAATTTATCTTTTTGCTTAGGATATCAACAGAAAATTTAGGGGACAAGGAACAGAAGAGAAAACTCCACTCAGTATTCATTGACCTAAAAAGAACACGCGATAGGGTCACTATAGAAGTCATCTGGCAGGTTTTGGGAACGAAATGGTTTCAATTAGGAAAATTGATATCATTAGGATAGAAAAGGAGAAAGAACAGCATTTCCATGTGAGAGAGAGTGTTGAGTAACAAAAAATATGTTCAAAAATGAGTGTAGCTGATACAATGATGCTAAGAAGGGTGAATGGCAAGACTAGAAAGGACACAATCAGAAATAAATGCGTAATAGAGGAGTTGGAAGTAACTCGAATTAGTGACAAATTGACAATACGAGGGAAAGTTGACTAGTTTGGCTATGTGCATGGACAACCAATGACTACACCAGTAACGTGTGAATTGGTACAAAAAGAATGTTCTATATGGCAAGACAAAAGAAAAATATGCTCTGAATAATGGTTTAAAGACATAATTTCACAAAAAAGAAAAAGCATTGCACTTGATAGAGCACATAACATGACAGTATTCACGTGGCTATCCACAAATAATTGGAATTTATGAACCCTCCGATTTTCAATTGGGAAAAAATAAACAAATGGGAAAACAGAAACGACAACAGTCTCGTGCTTCAGGACATCGCTAAAACCCCAACATATGGCTTTAAATGGCCATCCCTTATAATTCAAATTTCAAACAACTAGTTATTCAGAAAAAAAGAAAAAAAAAATCTTAAAAAGTAAACCTGTCATTCCAGTGGCTAATAATCCAAGGTACTTGGTAATGGCGAAAAGATGTGTAACGCTAGTCTGATCCAAAAGCTTGTCCTGCATCAGAAACCAAGAACTGAATTATACACAATCTTTTTTTTTTTTGATAAATAATTATACACAATCTTTCAGACTGTGAATTCGGTAATTTCCAGACAATCTACCAAATAGCACCTACCGGGACCTTTTTCTGTGTGACAACGCATACTGAATCCTTTCCTCGAACACCAATCGAGGTGATCCCGGAAGCCTTTACCGCCTTAAAAGCATACTCTGTTCGTCCATTCAAATACACAAATACCAAAATATTTAATTTCTATACTCTTTGGATTGGGGAGGGAGCTACAAATCCTGTAAGAAAATCAAGCAGTTTCGAAATGCTAGAATGTAGATCTCAAACAAAATCAAATAAAATACATTTGTTCAATATGTTGGGAACCCTAACTTCTTCACCATTTTTTTATGTGAAATTTCCAAAAGTAAACTGCAGTGATGGACGACAATGCTTACCGACTTGAAATAGACGACCTTCAGGGGAGAAGATCGTTATATGACGATCATAACCAGATCCACTTCCACGACTCATGGTCGAGTTCCTTGATCTGTAATTAGACTTTAGGGCTTTGCGTTTTTCTCTGATAAAAATTAGCAGGGGAGCGGAATAAAAAAACTTTCTGTGCAAGAAACTGAGAAAGAGGCATTAAGGCAGTGCTTGTTATGAATGAACGGCAGGCCCGTGTGGCTTTCGTGCCGGGTCTGGTCCGATTTGATCCACTGAGCAACTTTTGGGCCCGTGGAATTGACCCGTGCCTGGCTTGCTAGGGATATATCAACAACGGAATGAATACTTAGATCCACATAATAGTCCAACCCATATTGAATTGCTAGGGATATATCAACAACGGATATATCAGCAACTTATGTGGTGTATAACAGTATAAATGTATTGCAGCGCATCTCGTGCCAACAAAGATGGATATACACCATAAAATACCCATAAACCCTAGTTACGGGGTGGAGATAGGGGTGTCAATTGGACCCGATTTGGTCCAATACGAGCCCATTGCAGATGGACTAGGTCAAGTCCAATATGATGAATATTTTGGACTATTTTATACCAGTCCAATTCAATCTATTCAATGGATGAGACATTTGCTCGATGACCCAATCCAATATAAATCTTTTATGGATGGGCCAGATCCAATGCAATCCAATAAATACTTTGGACCAATAATGTGGAGTGTTCCAATTCAATATGTTCAATTTGATTTTGATTTTAACCAGGTCTAACCCAAAACCGATCCATTAACACCCCTAGGTGGAGAGAGAGGGACCTATGCTTCTAGAACCATTAGATTTGCATATAAAGATGTATGTGTGATAAAGAGTCAATCATTGGAAAATATTTATTTACTAGTAAGTGTACACGTGGTAATTTTAAATGATGATAATGATAGTAATAATGTATTCAAAATTGCCTATTAATTTTATGTATTTTATTTTTTGTTTTTTATTATTAATCAAATGTTGATTGAAAATCCAAATATGATTGCATAAACACCTCATCCAAATATGTGATAATTGGATCGAGTTGTAAAGTTTCAAGTATAATTGATAGGCCTACTTGCTTGGCTAAATTCTTCTTCTTGTAATATTTAATCTTTTTTGTGTATCTTTTTTTTTTAGTTCATTTATCAAAAAAATGTAAGATTTAAATAGAGGGAATTGAATGGGTGAAAAGTAGTATTTCAATTTACAATTTAAACATCATAATTAAATAGGGACTAAATTCAAAAATGAGTATTTTACTCAAAAGAATGTTCTACAATCTTATTCATATTTTTAATAGTAGTGTAATTATAGAATTATAGATGTTTTCAATTTTTTCTATAATGTTTTTTATTTTTGTGTGTAAAAAAAATTCTAATATATAACACTTACTTTTTGTTTAATATGATAAATATATGATATTATACACGTGCCTTTTTTTTTTGCAAAATTTATGTATTTTTATATTTTATTGACCTTTATTGTTTATTTATGACATTAAAGATTAACATGTTTCACCCAAAATTTGAACTGTTGATATTTACCAAACAATAAAATGATTTCATTTTTGATCAGTTCTAAACTATGTATTTCATTTCCATTGCCAATAAAAATGATTATTGTTTATTACACTTGTTTTTTTTTTCATTTTATTAATAAAAATATCATAAACATGTCTAATTTTTTCTACATTTTTTGTAAGTTTCTATATTTATTTTCATTTTATACTTTTTATTACCTAACTATGACTACGTAGGTTGATCAATTTGATTCAGAAGATTGAATTGCTTACCATCACTTGGATTAAAAATGGTTTTATTTTTGAGTCAGTTTTAAAATATACCGATTTACATTGTTAAAAATATTGACACATATCTTATTTAATAAGAGAAAATGGGAGTTAATAATTTAAGTATAAGACTTAATGAGAGGGGATTAAATGAGGTGGGAAGTAATAATTGAAGTTACATTTTCAACCTTACCATTAGAGATGGATTAAATACACAATTATGGGCATTTTAGTAGCCACTAAAATTGGCATTAAATATATAATAAAATGACTTTTATACATTTTATCAAACAAATAAGTAAAGGGTAATTTTAGTCCAAAAATAGTTTCACATTGCATTCACACTTTTATATATAGTATAGATATAGTAATGGCAATATCAAACAAAATATTGCTCAATAGACTTGTCTAATGAGCCTAAAATGGCAAGCCTTAGTTCCACCATATAATAAGATGATGACTAATGATGTCTCTATGCCAAAATGGTTCCACTGTTCTTGGGACTTCAGCTGAACTGGAAATAACGCAATCTACTATGGGTTTCTTATGGCTAAGAAGACCATGTAACAATCCTATAACTAGGGGTGCAAATGAATTGAGCTTTTTACAAGCTATTCGAGCTCAACTCGTGAGGCTTGCAAGCCTAATCAAGCCTATATATATATATAACATAATTTTTATTATATGTATGCATACATATATTATAAATGATTTTTATAATTCTTATTTTTTTATATAAAATAAAAAACAATTTTATATGTATAATAATGGATATTAGGACATTTTACAAAACAAGTGATAAATTTTACAAAATTGACAAAATCAATTATTTTTTGGAAATAATGCCAACTCAAGTAAGCAAGACAAAAACTAATTTATATTGAACAAGATTGTCCCTCTCAAAAATCCTTCCCCAATTCCCTCTATCCGTTTCCATGGGACATAAAACCCACCTACAAGTCCACAACGACACAGATCCCTACCTCAAAGGCTCAAAACGATATGGTGTCGATCATTTAGAATTCGGTGGTCATTGGATCATATGTCATTGATGTCTTCTTTTCTCTGTCCATGACGATTTTAGCATCGGTAGCCACCATAGCATTGAAGTGTTCTCAACACCATTGTCGGGACTTACAATGAAAAACTTCCCATCATTTGTTTCACCAAATACAGAGAAACATTGATTTTATTATTTGTTCAACTATTCTGATTTGGATGGAGTAGTGTTGTAAAAACAGTAAAGAGAGGAGATGGAACTTATCGATAATTGCTTTCCAAACCGAAGTTGCAGTGGTGTGAAGTTGTTGTAGGAACTTGAAGCTGGGAATTGCAGAAAGATGGAGGGTTGAGAAGTGCCACTTTGTCACTCTCCTTAAAACCGTGTTTCCCCACTATGGTGTAGCCAGGTGATCGCAAATCGATTGCCAAGTAAAATAGCCCATAGGCCACTAGTAGGTGTGCACTCGCTTACCAGACCTCCGCGAACCATTGGAGATTGATGCTTAGATTTCTCAAAAAAAACAAGAATGTCGAAAAAATGGTGTGTGTGTGTGTGTGTGTGTGTGTAGATTGGGTCGACCATCACCCTTTTATAAATTGGTCTCAAACCCGAATTGACACAGATGTGTCCTTTCAGATAGGAGCATCTTCATAACAGTGCACTTGTTCGAAGAGGCACAAGGAGAAAGAAGAGACATGAAAAAAGAAAACAATTTATTTAAAAATTAAATTTGAATTAGAAGAGACACATTTTAAATTTGAAAATGTGTAATTCGGATAAAACAAAATGATTCGGTACAACGCGCGTACACGCATACGTGCCCATGCCGCACCCCGACCCGACTTGGCGGCGCGCATGTGAAAAGCACCCTCAATCCCCCCTTACATGCATGGAATATGTATAGTCCTCTCCTCCTATGAGTCCATACCCATAGAGAGAGCAAAACTACAAATATACTCCACTCCCACTCCTTTCCCAAGCAATGTGGGACAAAGAGTCATTCAATGAAGGAAAGGACAAAAAACAAGAGAAGGAGGAGAGAGATTATTGTAAATTTGAATTTTCCTCCAACAATCCCCCACAAAATTCAAAATTACAAGAAGATCGAACAATCTGAGCATCGCAGTGATAAAAGTATTCATGGTGCTGTCTTTGGACTTCAATCAACACTTAGGTATGACAGGCTATGTTATAGAGTACGGGTGGAGTTAGACTCCTTCAACCTTTCCTCATTATCTTAACTAGCTAATTGGCAACCAACTCAACTCACCAGTACTTTAGTGGTTCTTTTGTTTTGGAACATTTTGGCCTTGTTCCCCTCTTGGAATCATGAGTGTTTTCGAGAGTCAACCCTAGATCTCTCTTAGAAGCGGCCACACTTCACACTCACTTAAGTCAGTTATTAGTGTGCATTGCTCACACTATTCCTAATTGATTAAGAGCCTCATGCTCAACCTCCTCAATCTATAGTGAGCACCATCTTACCTCGGCATCTGAAATGGGACACAAATGATAATGCTTTTCCAAGTCATCTAATGACTTGTTTTTACCCATTCAACCAAATTCCAGGGATCTCCTTTCATATAGGTTGGGTGTCCGTCAATAATGACTTTGTAACGGGCTTCAACCCCATTCCTATCGATGCCTCATAAACCACCTTAGAAGTTTGTGGTTTGGTTAACGAATCTGCAAGGTTCTTTTCAAACCTTACAAAATTCAAAGTGATTGTACCTTCGCTGAGGTATTGTCTTATCAGGTTTATGCCTTAAGCGGATATGCCTTCTTTTACCATTGTACGTTTGGTTCTTGGCTCTGGCTATTGCTGTTTGGCTATCACAATGGAGAGATATGGATGGAACCGGCCGCAGCCAAAGTGGTATATTTGCCAACAAGTTTCTTAGCCACTCTACCTCGGACCCCACCAATTATAGTGCAATGAACTCAACCTCCATTGTTGAACTTGTATTGCATGACTGTTTTACCGATTTCCACAATACTGCTCTTCCACCTAGAGTAAACACATATCCATTGGTAGAAGTACTATCCTTTGAATCTGAAATCCAATTCGCATCAGTAAATCCTTCTAAAACATGAGGAAAACCTGAGTAGTGTAAACCAAAGTTTATGGCTCATTTTAAATATTTTAATAATCTTACTAAAGCCTCCCAATGTTCATTTTTGGGATTATGAATATGCTAACTTAATTTTCCCATAGTTATAGCTATGTCTGGTCTTATACAGTTCATTAAATAAGATACAAGTCCAATTATACTTGGATACTCCTTTTGTGAAACATGTTCTCCTACATGTTTTTTTAAGTGAATATTACAGTCAAGAAGTGTTTTAACCAATTTACAATCATAGTGTCTAAATTTCTTAAGAATACTCTCCACATAATGTAATTGGGAAAGAATAAAGCTTCATTGTTCTTTATGGATTTTAATCTCCAAGATTACATCAACCTCACCCAAGTCCTTGGTATCAAATTTAGACATTAAAATTTGTTTTGTTTCCTTTACTACATCTAGACTAGTTCCCATTATTAACATATCATCAACATATAGACAAATCATGACTCTTGTATTATTTTCAAATTTGCTATAGACACATCTATCAAAATCATTTATGTTATATCCATTAGTTACTAACATATTATCAAATTTTTCATGCCATTGTTTGGGAGCTTGTTTTAAGTCATACAGAGACATAATTAATTTACATACTTTATTTGTTTGTTCTGGCATTATGAACACTTCATATTGCCTAATGTAAATTTATTCCTCTAATTCCCCATTTAAGAAAGATGCTTTCGCATCCATTTGATGAGCTATCAGTTTGTAAATGGAAGTTATAACAAACAAAACCCTAATTGTTGTTAATCTTACAACCGGGGAGTAAGTGTCAAAGAAACCTACATATTTCTTTTGTCTGAACCCCTTAGCAACTAACCTGACATTGAATTTATCTATTGTGCCATCTGGTTTTAGTTTTTTCTTAAAAATCCACTTATAATCTAGTGCCTTATTTCCAGGTAGGAGATTTACAAGTTCCCAAGTGTGATTAGTGACTAAATAGTCTATTTCACTTTTTATGGCTTCTTTCCAAAATACTGCATCAGGTGAAGTTACAACTTCCTTATAAGTTATTAGGTCTTTGTCCACCGGAAATGTGAACATTCCATCACCCAAGTTTGTTTTTCTTCTTTGTCTTTTACTTCTTATTAAGTTCGGGTTTTGCCTAAGTGAAGTATTGATTCCTTGAGTACTCACTTGTTCTTGGTTTCTAACTTGGTTTTGGGAATGTTCCCTATTTAATGTTTATTTTCTCCAAGGGAAGATGTGCTCAAAGAACTTTGCATCTCAGGACTCTATTATTGTGTCATTCTCGACAACATTTTCAATTATTTTTGTTACAATGAACTGATAAGCCACATTGTTTTGTGCATAGCCAATGAACACATAGTCATAGGTTTTCGGTTTTATTTTCTTTCTTTTAGGTTCAGATAGTCCAATCTTTGCTAGGCAGACCCAAACTTTTAGATAGTTCAAACTAAGTTTTCTGTTATGCCAAAGTTTAAAGGGAATCTGTCCTTTCTTCTTAAGTGGTATTCTATTATATAAGTGACAAGCCGTTAGTATTGCTTCCCCCAACAAATTCAGATGTGCACCTGAACTAATTAGCATTGCATTCATCATTTATTTTAGTGTTTTATTAAGTCTTTCTGCAACTTCATTAGATTCAAGTTGATAGGGAGCTGTGGTTTCATGTATGATTCCATTTTTTTCAAAGAATTTTCTAATGGTTTGTCCATCATACTTACTCAGTTCCTCTATCTGTTATAAGTCTTTTTATTTTCTTTCTTAACTGATTTTCTACTTCAGTTTTGTAGTTTATGAAAGCTTGATTAGCCTTATCTTTTGATCTACGTAGAGGATTTTCTACTTCAATTAAGTCTTTTTATTTCTACTTCAGTTTCTTTCTTAACTGGTATTTAGAGAAGTCATTTGTAAAAGTTATATAGTATCTTTTTCCTCCTCTAGCTTCATGACATTTAAGGTCTCATAGATCATTGTGTATAAAATGTAACAATTCAATTTCTCTTTATATACTTTTATGAGGTTTCTTAGTAAATTTTGCTTCTACACATACTTAACATTTTTCATTTGTAAAATTAATAGGAACATTTAAAACTCCTAATTTATATAAACATTTTAAATAATAGTCACTACGATGTCCTATTCTACTATGCCAAATATTAAAAGATTCAACAATATAAGCAGGAGAAGAAGTGGTTTTATTCATAATAATATAAAAAACATTCAGTACAAGCAACCCTCTTGCATTGTATCAATTTCCAATAAATATATTATTTTTAGTCAACACGGCCTTGTCTACTTCAAATGTGAGTTTCAGTCATACTTTGTTGAGGAGTGTTCTCGATACCAAGTTTCATCGGATCTCCGGCACATGCAGTACATCATTCAGCATTAGGATTTTTCCTAAAGTCAGTTTCAAGAGCACATTTCCTTTGCCAATGACCTTTGAAGTTTGTGAGTTTCCCATGAAGACTTGCTCTCCTTCAAACAAAGTTGTATACTCATAGAAGGAATTGCAGTCCCGACATATGTGCTTGGTAGCACCAGTGTCCAGCACCCACTCCTTCGGCTTATCAACTAAGTTTACCTTAGTTACTACTACTGCGATAGCATCGTCAATCAGATTGACTTTCGGTTTTCCAAAGTCCTTATTCTTTCAGTACCAGCAGTCCTTCTTGTAATGTTCGGGTTTGCCACATATATAGCAGTTTCCTTTCTTTTGTTGTTTCTTGAATTTCTGATCATTTTTCACATTCATGTTCTTTTTGAATTTTGTAGTCTTTTCCTCCACCAAATTGGTTTTTGATAACTGATCATCATCTTTCCTTCTGTTCTTTTCTTCTATCTTAATTCAGACTACTACTTGGTCCAAAGTAGTGTCATTTCTCTTATGCTTCATACTGGTCTTGAAATCATTCCATGTATATGGCAATTTCTTTATGAGAGAACCAACAATGAATTCATCTGGCAGTACCATGCCTTCATTTGCTAGTTCCCCCACAAGAACCTGGAACTCATCTATTTGGGTAGACACGTCCATGTCTTCATTCATGGTGAAGTACAGGAAGTTGACAATTACATATTTTTTATTTCCAACATTTTCTAGAGCATACTTAGTGTCCAATGCATTCCAGATTTCATAAGCATAATTATAGGAAGAACAAATATTGTACAGTTCATTGGACAAGTAGTTTAGGATATGGTTGGTGTAGAGGTGGACGACTGTAGTCCAATGTTCTGCAACAACAGAACGGGATGGTTCTTCCATGTTTAATGGGTTCGGTTTAGTCAAAGTGAAAGCTACCCCTAATTGTTCTAAGGCAAACAACAGGCGTTGTCTCCAACGCTTGTAGTTGGTTCCATTGAAGGGTTCAATTCTAGAGAAACTAGGAACTGTTGATAGTATCTAGTTCCTCATGAAGGGGCTAGCAGAGATAGGTTCCATAAATATGGTTTTAAGAATATTGTAAAAACAGTAAAGAGAGCAGATGGAACTTATCGGTAATCGCTTTCCAAACCGAAGTTGTAGTGGTGTGAAGTTGTTGTAGGAACTCAAAACTGGGAATTGCAGGAAGATGGAAGGCTGAATCGTGCCACTTGGTCATTCTCCTTAAAATCGTATTTTCCTCCTATGGTGCATCCGGGTGATCGCAAACCGGTCGCCAAGATAAAACAGCCCATAGGCCACTGGTAGGCGTGCACTCGCTTACCAGACCTCTGTGAACCACTGAAGATTGATGCTTAGATTTCTCAGAGAAAACAAGAATGTCGAAAAATGGTGTGTGTGTGTGTGTGTGTGTGTGTGTAGACTGGGTCGACCATCACCCTTTTATAGATTGGTCTCAGACCCAAATGGACACAGATGTGTCCTTTCAGACAAGAGCCTCTTCAGAATAGTGTACATGTTCGAAGAGGCACAAAGAGGAAGAAGAGGCATGAAAAAAGAAAACAATTTATTTAAAATTTTAATTTGAATTTGAAGAGACACATTTTAAAATTCGGGACGCACGTGTGATTGAGTAATTCACAAATAGAAAGGCATGATAACGAGCAAGACAAAAGTCACAATGTAGGGATTATTTTGTCCTAAAAAAATATTTTTTCCCACTAACGTAATTCAACATTAATTTGTAAATTAACTGAATTTGCCAATTGAGTAAACCTTGTTATTTTTCTTGTAAGTCATAAATATTATATATAAATTTTTTATTTTTATATGTATGATAATAAATATTTTTTTATAATTTTTTATTTTGTATATGCAAAATAAAAAATAATAATTTTTATATGATTAATTTTAATTTTTTTATACCAAGCTTGGCTCATTATCAAAGTCAAGCCAAAAACAAGCTCAAACTTACGAGCTCTTGAGCCGAGCCAAATTTGAGTTCAAGTTTCAAGCTTGAATCAAGCTCGAGCCTAACATTTCAAATAGCTAGGTATTTCAGCTCATATTGACTCGAATCCACCATTACCTATAACATTTAAAAGCATGTCTAGCTATAAAATATGCTACACTATTATTGTCACGTTGAGTAAAATTCACCATAAATTTGATCGAGCTCCAAGTATATCACTACAATCAACAATAGTGATTTTGATTTGCCAAGTTGTAAGCCCACCAATAGAAGGTCTACTATAGTTTTTGCACTACCTAGGTTGTGTTTGGTTTTAACTTTTAAGAAAAGGTATGGAAAGGAAGAGAAACAAATGACCAACCTATAACATTTTAAAGCATGTCTAGCTATAAAATTCATTGCACCGTTATTGTCACAATAAGTAAAATTCATTGATAAATCTAGTCAAGTTCCAAGTATATCACTACAATTAACAATAGTGCTTTTAGTTTGCCAAGCTGTGAGCCCACCAATGGAAGGTATATAATAGTTTTTGCACTGTCCTTGAAGATTATCCTTTAGGTTATGCTTTTGGTTGGAAGGAAAACGATTGGGAATGGGAAATGAATGACACTTGGTAACTAAGTGACAACAATGGGTATAGGCGATCCCAACCCACTATTGGCCAGGCTGGGATGTCTTATTTTTTCAGCAATTGTGGGCTACCAACCCTAGGAAGATGATACCTAAAGCCCATACAAGGAATAGTAGGGTTAATAGGGTAGGCAAAACTTCAGCTTGTTGTAATTCACTGACGTTTCTTGACGTTTCTCCTAAGGGCCAGTTCATATTTTTGGATTTTGAAATGGGGAAAATTGGTTAATGAAATTTTGGTTCCTATTCATCAAGATATTTATGCTCTTTTTTTTTTATATTTATATAGGTCTATGGAAAAAATTATTTTCATTGGTTATCACTTAAGTAACTTTCAAACCTAGGAGAAAAGTTGTCAATACATGGATGGGACAAAATTGCCCATTTTAATAATGACTTTTTCATGGCTAAAACGGTCATTATATTATTTACCTATGAAATAAAAGAACATGGGTAAACACACTTACCAAAAAGTGAACGAGGTCTAAATGTTGAAACCTCTCGTCTCTTTTCAAATTAGACTAAGATCACCTCTCTTGTCAAAGTTAACCCTAACATAATCATCAAAAAGTCTCTTTTACCCTATTAATTATTTGAATTTTCAAAAATAAAGACAAATGGAATCACCAAATTCCATACTATCTTAGGAATGGCAATGGGGTGGGTTCAAGGTGGGGATCATATTCCCTATCCCCGACCTCGACCCCTGTCAGGGGTAAATATTGTCCTCTATCCCCGTTCCTCGACGAGGACCCAAATCTCTGAACTTTTTAATACGAATATATATATATATATATATAATCGGGGTTGGTGCAGGGCAGGGACCTCATTCCCCATTCCCAACCCTGATCTCAGTTGGGGATCCCTATTAATCCCCGTCCTCATCCTCATCCTCATCCCTGCCCCACCAAAGCAATCCCCATCCCCAACCCCATGTAGTCGAGTACCTATCGGGGATGGGGAAAATTGCCATCCCTATACTATCTGTTTGTCTAACCATTAAAAGACCTCCCTCTCATATCAAAAATAAATTCATACAACATACCTTCTTACCACATTGAGGCCTAGCCCCTCTTGCAGGCAATAGAGGAATTAATACCATATATTCACAATGGAACGAGGAAATAATAAGCACAAATACAATTTTATCAACCATTTACTTTTCCCCCTGTACTTATTTATTTATCTAATCCTGCCTTCATCCAAATATCTTTTTCAATAAACAAATTAGTTAATATCGTCCCATTCATTTAAGAAACTTGGGAGTTGTATTCAAAGAACCAAATTTCTGAAATAGTAATGTTCATGATTTTTAAAACCGAACCGGTTAGGGGTCCGGTTATTGGTTCGAACAGTCAGACCATTCGACCCGAACGGTTGGCCCGTTCTGATAAAAAATTAAAAAAATTAAAAAAAGTTTGAAAATTGATCAAAACCGTTCGAATGATTAATCAACCAGTTTAGCAGTTTGTTGACCAAAATCAACGGTTTTGGGGGAAAAAGCGGGTTTGGGGGTTCCATTTTTCCGATCCGACCATCCGGTCCGGTTTTGAAAACCATGGTAATGTTTTTAGTTTTTTTATAGATAAAAAATGTTATTTTACCCGTCAAAAGAGGTAAAGTTCATAACATTTGGCAGCCAAGTATGTTGGTGACCAAACAAAAAAAAAATTGTCCTATATGTTTAGTATAGTACGCAATACTATGTGCAAGGGCATTCAACTATCTATTAATATATGCAAAACCATATATCATGAAATATAGACTCCAAAGCCTGGATTTAGAGAGAGAGATGATTCCCAAGGGATCAATCCATATGCAAAGTTTAAGCTATTGAGCTTTAAAGATGGCCATAAGCTTTGCTTCTTCCACAATCCGTTGAGCTTCAAATGATCCTCCAACTGAACCTACATAGGAAGCAAATCTATCATTGTACACAACGTCAAAGTTGTTGATAAGCAAGTTAGCTAATCCTCCATCATAAAAAAAATAAAACACACACATTGAGCATCCAAGGGAGTAACAAACTCCCAACCCAGAGTTGCCATGATATGGGGGTTATATTTCATTCCAAGTAGTAGAGATTAACTGGTAAATTGTACCAACTCTATTCAAGACCCACAACACTCCTATCCTTTTCCCGTTAAAAACCAATAATTCCTAACAAACCAAATATAGAAGATTGTAATAGTTGTCCAGAAGATGATCTCAGAGAGAGTTTGTTTGTTTGCTCGATAAGGAACTAAAGAGATGATCCCCCCCCTCAACTTGATTTTGACACAAGACACACAACACCGTCCTCCCTTCTTAAGCCTGGTTTTTCCTTAACTAGGATCAAATCAGCTAAAGCTCGGCAAAGATCTAGCTTGAAATGCCCTAGAATCTTTAACTTCCAAACCCATTTATAACAAATCCGAAGAAGAATTCATTGGGCTCCTAAGAGCACTACAGTCGAGCCGGTAATATTGTTCGGGAGAGAATAGCCCATTACGCCCTTCTATCCAAATCCACTAAGTCTCAAGGTCCACTGGGCAAATGGGAGTTTCACAAATTTTGTTCACTAATTCTTCCCGGAATATGTCGAGGATAGGGGGTCTGTTCCATAACCTATCCGCTCCTATCAAATTGGAGACCTTATAGGACTGAAGCTCCCTTACCAATGGTTGAGAAAACCCTAAAACCCATCATTGTCCATGATCAAAGGGGTCAGGGAAATTAAAGCTTGCAAAGAAGGAGAGATTAGGAACCCCACCTCCTTAAGGATCTGCCTTACAAATTTCCAAAAAAAAAAAAAAAGAAGTTGCCCTTTTGATTCTAAAGGGAAATAGTTGCCCATTCTTTAAATATTTAGTTTGCCATAATTTTTTCCACCAATTGTGGTTTTTAGCGAGAAACGTCCAAGCAAGTTGTTACAATATGACCTTATTGATTACTTTCATTGATCTAAGTCCAAACTCACCTTGTAGTTTAGGGGCACACAGTCGGTCCCAAGAGCACCATCTGAACCTTCCTCGACTTGCTTTACTGGCCCACCAAAAATCCTATTGGGTCCTTTCTAAACCCAACAGGGTCTTCTAGGGAAATTGGGCCACCTCCATGCAGTGGATAAAGGCAACCTATAGGACAAACTGAACTAAGGTTTGCCAACTTACCGTGATAGTGCCAAGGCTTTCCAACAAGACATTTTGACCTTTAAGTTATCCAATATGAAGGAAAGAGACTAGTACTTCTATTTATTTTACAATAAAGGAATGCCAATATATTTGGACTTGGTATCCAAAGCCCATTTTCAATTGACACTTAATCATATGCTAGTACCTGGGGTGGATGGTCTTACTCAAGATGACCACAATTGATCATTTGTCTAGACAATTGTTGGAATTGATTCAGGACCTCCTTAAGGTTTTTTAATTCATCCCTATATGCTCTCAAAAATAGACTGATATCATCCCTAAAGAACAAATGGAAAGTTGAAGGAGTCCCTCTAGCTATTATAGAAATACCTTGAATTATACTTTCCTCTTCTGTCTGATATCATCCCTAAAGAACAAATGGAAAGTTGAAGGAGTCCCTCTAGCTATAGAAATACCTTGAATTATACTTTCCTCTTCTGTCTTAAGCAAGACCCTAAAAAGACCTTTCATAATCAGAATAAATAAATAAGGGGAAAGGGGGCCCTTGGAGAATACCCCGAGATAAGGTAAAATGCCCTTTTGTTGTACTATTACCCAAGACCGGAAAGGAAACAATTATGCATTGATAGGTCATTAACGCCGGTCTTCAGCAAATCCACCAGCCTTCATTACAACAATTAAACACAACCAATCCAATCTATCATAGGCTTTAATCATATCCAACTTTAAAGCCATGGCTCCCAACCCTGACTTTTTCTATTTCATCAAGTGGTAGATCACATGAGTTATAGACTTCCAATTAGGAATAAAGGTCACCTAATTAGGGGAGATACATTTATCCAACATCCTTTTTAGTTTAACGGCTAGAATTTTGGAGATGATTTTATAAATCACATTGCAGAAACTAATAGGCCGATAATCCTAGACTTTGGCATAGTCATGCTTCTTGGGAATCAAGCATATAAAGATGTAGTTTTATCTCCTAAGAATTTATATTCTTACAAGAACTAAACTAAGTGAGAGCTCATAAGGCCCCAAAACTCTTAATAAATCAAAGTGGGCATCCCATCTAACCTTGGGACTTTTAAAGCGCCCATGTTAAACACAACTCCTCTCACCTCCTCAGTTGAGGGGGATAGCCATAAGACTAGGATTGTCCTTATCAGTGATGACCGACTATAACAACGTGGAGACATCCTAAACTTTAGGGTCATAGGGACTCGCAAACAAATCCTTAAAGTAGCTAATAAAGGTTGAGGCAATGCCCTTGTGGTCCAACACCCAAGTCAGAAGAATATTTGATCTAGTCGATGCAAGTTTTCTTTTATATGGTGATCACACTTGGTATTATTATCTCCCCGAGCTAGCCATAACTGCCTAGGTTTTTTATGCCAAAACTCTCCATGTCCTCCAAAATTTGATAAAGGGCAGCTATTTGGGGAAGGTTTTCATGATGATTTTAGTGTATAATACTGCTATATATTACCACATTTTCTTTGGAGCTAACTCCTTGATACTTACTTGTTTATCACAAGACAACTATAATTTAAGGATCAAATTATATTTGAGGTAAATTGTTGAAACCTCCACCGAAGTTAACATACTTACAAGGGAGGCTTTTATGATCATCAAAAACCTCAGGGGAGCTATTTATATTTCACCAGAAAATAAATAAATAAAGGAAAGATGTTCCGTTGATTTTATTCGATGCGTCGGTTGTGCGGAAGAGACTCGTCTTATACCCTTATTACCGTACCGGCATATCGGGACAACGTTTAGACATGGGAAAACAGTGACAAACGGTCATTTTCCGTTGCAAATGAGAACTTTGGCGGGAGAAAGACCATCTGAACAGGAAATCTGTTCATGGTGGGTGCATTTTTCTCGTTGTAGCATTTAAAGAAAAGATCCAACTTCATCGCTTCAGTTGGTTTTGTGATTGGTGCCCGCCGATCAAGCAACGAAACCGTGCAATGTGGAGATTAGAGTTGGATTGGTATTCTCCGCGTCGGCTTCTGAGTAGTCCCATGAAATACGACTTTCCGGTATCAAGCTTTTCCTTCTTTCTTCACATCTCTGCAGTTCTTTCAGTGCAAAAAGTTTCAGCACTCAATATTTTCGTTTATTTGATATTTTTCTTGAATTCTTGTATTTCCGGTTTTTCTGTTTTTGACACACAGTAATAGGTTCTCTCTGACCTCTGTTTTTCAAGGGTGATCGTTTCATACCAAACAGAAGTTTGATGGATCTTGATCATGTCCGCAGCCTGCTGACAAGCACTACAAAAGAAAGCAGTGGCTCGATGCTCGATTCATCCGCCAATTCAAAGTTCAATGTCCTTTTAATCTCTTTCACTTGAACTTGGCAGAAGGGTTTCCTGTTTTCTTCAAGTTACTAAACAAGAACGTTTGTTATTGTTCGAGACAGGATTTGTACCGGAAAAGGGTGGAGGAGAATCTGACATTAGATTCTGAAGGGAAGCCTTTTCGGATGCTGGTTTTCAGAGGAAGCCCAAAAACCTGTAGAAGATCCCTTTGTACAACAGATAGTACGCAGCAGGAGAAGCTGGAGTCGTTGGAGAATGCCAAGCGATTTCGGCAGTTTCCCAAGGTGCCCATCTCACATTTCTTCCTTGTTGCCGATTACTCTTCATGAAAACTTCTAAATTTTTGGCCTTCTATTTTTTGGTTCGTTTCGAGAAAAAACAGAGAAGTTGTATACTCAGTATAACTTCGGGATTGTGGTGCTTGTTATCTCATGAGTGGGGAATGTGTTTGAAAATAATTCGACTCCTGGACAGTGATTTCTGATAGTCTCAAACTCTCAATTGATTCCCGTTTTCTGAAACCATCTAGATAGATTTTAAAAAGAATAATTGAAGCTTTGTTGTTTTACCCCTCTTTAATTCTTTTAGTTCACGATATGTGGGTCTGTGCAGTCAGAATCAAAGATCCTGGATGCACCAAGGCTCAGAGATGATTACTACCTTAATATCATGGACTGGGGGCAGAACAATATTCTTGCTGTAGCCTTGGGATCAGAATTATATCTCTGGAATGCTGAAAGCAGAAAGGCTCGGAAACTGATGTCAGTAGATGGTGAAGATGATTATCCCACAAGTGTTGCATGGTCTCAGAATGCTAAAATGTTAGCAGTTGGACTCTCCTGCTCTGAGCTTCAGCTCTGGGATGCTGAAACATCCCAACTAGTAAGTTCTTTCTTTCTCTCTATGCCCTAGCTTGGTAAGATTGGTTTAATTTACTTTTTGTGGGTTTGTAGACAATAGGAGATTAAATCCATATACTTCCTGAGTGTAGAAATGGACCTATTGGACATATTATGTACATGTACCGACCCCTAAGTACCAGAAGTAGCTTCTTCCAATCTCTGTTTGGTTCTTTTAACTACTCTCACTGTTTTTCAATTCAGGTGCGAAGACTTGAAGGCCATGAGAACAGAGTTGGAATCCTTGCCTGGAATGGCCACCATCTAACATCAGGAAGCCGTGACAGATATATCATCAATCATGATGGTACTCACATTTAGACATATTCATTTCCATTTACTCCATCATTTCATAAAATTACCAAATCTCTCTCTCTCTCTCTCTCTCTCTCTCTCTCATTGTCAGTGAGATCAAGGAGGAATTTGACTTCCTGCATAAGAGCACACAATGAAGAAGTGTGTGGTCTGAAATGGTCAAGCAGGGGAAATCTATTGGCAAGTGGGGGCAATGACAATATCATCCACATATGGGAAGCTTCCAACATGAGATCATCCAGTTTCTTGCATCGTTTCACGGAACACCATTCAGCGGTCAAGGCCTTCGCATGGAGTCCATATGAGTTCAATATACTGGCATCCGGAGGTGGTACAAATGATCGGTGTATTAAAATATGGAATTCACAGACAGGGAAGTGCCTTAACAGTATAGATACCAAAGCGCAAGTAAGTTCTACTGTCGTGGTGCATTTGTGTTTCTTTTAGTTTTGGTTCTTTCTGTGAGCTCTTATCAGGTTATAGTAGGATTAGACCCCCAGTGGGAATTGTCTATCATTTAGCAAATGATCCTGCAAACTATAAGACTGTGAACAGAACAGTAGTTGTCTGTCAATGCAGAAAATCTGCTTGGATAAAATCCACCTAAGATGGGATCCTAATACTTTGTTTCTTGTGCTTCATGGTCAGTAAGTTTTCATTCTTATGATACACATACAGGTATGTGGGTTGCAGTGGAATCGGCATCACAATGAGATCTTGAGCGGCCATGGGTTCAGCCTGCACCAGCATGATCAAACTAAGCTATGCTTGTGGAAGTACCCCTCCTTGTCAAAAATTGGAGCATCACCACGCCATGAGTCTAGGGTCTTGCACCTTGCACAGGTTAGAGAACAAAAATCTCTACATAGCAAAAGCAGAATAAGCCTTTAAGAATAGGGTAGTTCCAATGAACTCAGATGTGTAGCTCATTCAAGCTCCTTATTTGTCTATGCAGAGCCCAGATGGACTAACTGTGGTTTCCGCTGAGACAGATGAAACTCTTCGCTTCTGGGAGACATTTGGACCACCTCGGACCGACAATTCAAGATTGACAGATCTGGATAGCCTGCTTTCTTTTAAAAGATTTCAGATAAGATGAATAAAGCATATGGGTTCGATAGAAATAGAATTTTTGGAGTTTCTTTATTGGAATTCCTCTGGTGGAGATGTAATTGGAATATTTGCTCAATAGCATATGGCTTCAATATTTGCTCAATAGCATATGGTTTCAATAAAGCATATAGCTTCAATAGAATTTTTTTGCACTCTACATATTTGTACAAATATATATACAAATGGAGCCTAAGGTTTTGCACTCTATGTATTTATACAAAAGGGAGCCTAAGGTTTAGTTTGGAAAGAGTATAAATACAAATATATACTGTATAAATATATATAAAATATAAGTTTTTGCACTCCTACTCCTTCTAAACTAAGCCTTAATCAATAGTACAGTCAGGTGCCAAACCTTACAGGGATCAGCATGGGCGTAGCATTTTGACCTGACATAGACCTGCGTTAATTGGATTCGGGACGATTGTTGGCTGCCTCGACCCAGCAATATGCCCCGTATTTAAGAAGTGAAAACTTCTAACGATATATAAATAATCATAATTAGACCTGGCAATTGAGTCAGCGAGTTGATTCATGATTCAACCTAATTCAACTTTTTTTCGGGTGGGGTCGTTCTAAAAGTCCAGGTTACCAAATATGAGACCCCAATCCTTTTTCTTTCAAGTTGGGTGGAATAGGATTCGCGGATTGGGTCAATTTGAGCAAAATGAATTAAAATTGCTTTGATGTATAAACATGTAGTTAAATTATATCGAATCGGGAAAGAGTGGACGGATCGGATGTGCATGTGGTTTCACCAGGGCCCACCGGTTCACCCTATTGTAAATTGAGGTTTGAACCTGAAACTCTCTCCATGCTCCAATCACTTCCCGTCATGCCCGTTTGCGGAAGTGGTTGGAGACCCCCTTCCCCGACTCCGGATCACCTGTTTAGAAGAATTCTGTTCACGTCTACTTATAATACAGTACCCCGTGAATTGGGAATATCTCCCCTGTATAATACCATTTAGGAGGATGAGATGTTTTCATGTAGCTGCGATGTTACGTGGGTAGACGTGGGCAGAATTTGTGTGGGACTCCCCTCCCCTCTCTCTCTCTGCGTGGCCGCTTCCAAGTTCCAACTCCTCTCGAATCTCGATTGACCAGAGAGACTCAACCCTCATGGCGCCATCGCCATCGCCGCCACCTCCACCGAAACCCTCCTCTGTTAACAATTGAAAACAAATAACCGGATCTCTTTCTCTCTCTCTCTCTATCTCTATCTCTCTCTAATATATGGATTTGAGAAGAATTGCTACTTCCGTTGAAACCAAACATACTCCTCTCGTGTTTTCCTTCATCCGCTGCTCATCCTGCGCCACCTCCACTTCTCAGCAGCAGCATGAACAGCACCCAAAACAACCACCAGCTCCAACTCCACCGCCACCATACGATCAGCGCTTTCTAAATAAGGTAACTTCAATCCTTTCAAGCAAGTCTCTCGACACCTCCAAATGCAGAGAAGCCCTGTCTCATTTATCACCTCACCATTTCGATCACATCTTCTTCGAGCTCCGGTCCTCGACTAACCCAAAAACAGCATTAAATTTCTTCACATTCGCATCCCAGTCGGTTGGTTTCCGTTTCACGGTTAGATCTTATTGCATTCTCATCAATCTACTTGTTGGGTCCAATCTCATTTTTCCCGCTCGCTTGCTTTTGATCCGCTTAATCGATGGCAATGTACCTGCTCTGTTTGAGAAACCAAATGACAGGCATCTTGAGATTGCCCAGGCAGTTATAGATTCAAATTCAGCAGTTTCAACATTTGATTTATTAGTTCATGTTTACTGCACCCAGTTCAAGAATTTGGGATTGGAGCTTGCTTTTGATGTGTTTCAATTATTGACGAGTCATGGCCTATTTTTGTCTTTGAAGACGTCCAATTTCCTTTTGGACTCGCTTGTGAAGGTGAATGAGCTCGAGAGGAGTTATGAAGTTTTTGGGATTCTGTACAGAGGTCTCTCCTTTGATGTTTACTCATATGGAATTGCAATTAATGCGTTCTGCAAGGGTGGGAAAATTGAAGAAGCAATCGGGTTGTTTTTTAAAATGGAGGAATCGGGAATATCTCCCAACGTAGTGATTTATAATACCGTTATCGATGGGCTTTTGAAGAAAGGAAATTTAGATGAGGCTTTTAGGTTCAAGGAGAAAATGCTTAAGAATGGTCTGAATCCTAGTCTTCAAACTTATAGCATTCTTATAAATGGTCTGATGAAATCTGAGAGGGTTGAGGATGCAAACCGTGCCTTAAAGGAAATGTCAGACAGAGGGGTTGCCCCAAATGAGGTTGTTTATAACACGATGATTGATGGGTACTGCAAAATGGGAAATTTTAGTGAAGCTTCAAGAATGAGGGATGTGATGGTGTCCAAGGGGATTTATCCAAATTCAGTCACCTACAATTCACTTATTAAAGGCTTATGCAAGGTTGGTAAGATGGAGCAGGCTGAGTGTCTTTTGGAGGAGATGTTATCGGCAGGGGTTTCCCTAAATCCTTTTGCCTTTAATTCAATTATCCAATGGCTTTGTCTTCGATCTAGGTTGGATACTGCATTTCAGCTCTTGAGAGAGATGGTTTGGAGGAATTTAAGGCCCAACGATGGGGTTCTGACAAATCTGGTTGGTCGGCTTTGTAAAGTGGGGAAACATTCTGAGGCAGTTGATGTTTGGTTTATGTTATTGGAGAAAGGGTTTGCAGCCAATACAATAACCTCAAATTCTCTAATTCATGGACTCTGTGAAAGTGGTAATATGCAGAAAGCAGTTAGACTTCTCAAGGAGATGCTTGAGAGGGGACTAGCACTGGATAAGATCACATACAACACACTGATCTCAGGATGTTGCAAGGAGGGGAAGTTGGAAGAAGGGTTTAAGTTGAAAGAAGGCATGATTAAGCAAGGATTTAAACCCGATGTTTTCACTTATAGTGCACTGCTACAAGGACTATGTGATATGGGTAAAATGGATGAAGCTATTGGTCTTTGGGATGAGTGCAAAAGAGATGGCTCGGTTCCTGATCTTTCGATGTACAGCATCATGATAGATGGATTTTGCAAAGCTAAGAGAGTTGAAGAGGGGAAAATTCTCTTCAATGAGTTGGTCAACCAAAACTTGGAGCTGAATTCTATTGTATATAATACCCTAATTGGGGGGTATTGTAGAATTGGAGAGATTCTGGAGGCCATTAAGCTTCGTGATGAAATGAAGAGTAATGGTATCACACCAACTGTTAGGACGTACTATTCATTAATGCATGGAATGTGCAAAATTGGCCATGTTGAGGAATCTAAGGACCTTCTTGATGAGATGAGAGGGGAAGGCTTGATACCAGAGGTCTTCTGTTACACTGCATTGATTGATGGGTATTGTAAGTTAGGCAAGATGGACAGAGCTAGCAACATTTTGCAGGAAATGATTGCATATAGAATAGCTCCAAATAAGTTTACTTACACTGTCATGATTAATGGGTATTGTAAACTGGGTGACATGCAACAAGCAGCTGAGCTTCTAGGGACAATGGTGGGGAATGGTATTGTCCCAGATATTGTCACATTCAATACATTGACATATGGATTCATCAAAGGAGGAAAAATAGAAGAGACTTTCAAACTATGTGATCAGATGTCCCAAAGAGGTATTATGTTGGATGAAATTATGTATACCACATTGGTTAATGGTTTATGTAGTTCAGGATTTTCAAGAGAAGCTACTCTAATATCAGAGGGTATCACCAAACGGGGTATGCTTCCAGAGCATATTAAGCCAATACATTTTACAAGTGAGCCTTCGAAGCTTGAGTAAGGATCTTTGAAGAAAATTTTTCCCATCTATTGGAATCATGGCATTATTTTGGATCCATGTTGCTAATGTCAATAGGACCCAAAAGTCAAGAATTTGAATCATGACATTATTTCATCCTGATATTAGTTGGTTCCTCAGGTAGCAGCAGAAATAGTCATTAATCTTGAGCTTAAAGCAAACTTCTGCAAAATAATTCCTTGCAAGGTTGCCCTATTTTTTAAGTGGCACTTTCTTGTACTCAGACCTGCCTCAAATCTTAGGTTATATCACTCGAGCAAGTATGTTTCTTATTACATTTCTATAATCTATGTTCCATGGACTATTTCCTAGATATTTGATTTACATGTGTTCTGGCTTATGTTTTTTTGCAGGCAAATTGTTTCTCTACCCCACATGGGTTCTGGCTTCATGAGTATCCTGTTTATAAAACATTTGCTTTCATAAGGTGCTGTTTTTTCCCGCAAATTCCCTGCCTATTTTACTCTCTGTTCAGTATCTCCTTACTGGTTTTCTTATGAGAATGTTACCATGGTGGGAGCAAAGGTTCCATCTATATACACCTGATGCGTATATAATTGTAAATGGCCTTGATAACTATCTCTCAAAGAAAACTGAAAGAATTCCTTGTTAACCATAACTTTACACTTAGAAATAATTTCAATCAAAAGACGCATGGTGGACTGTTAGGTTGTTTAGTAACTGCTAGAATGGCTGAACTGAATGATTTATTGCTTTGTCTTTTAGTGGATAAGTAGGTTGTAAGCTCCTTAATGGCTGATAGCATGTTGAATTGATTATTATACCCCTAAATATTTTCTTGTCTGATTATTTTAGAGGAATAAGTCATTCAGTTCATCCACAATTCCACATCAGTTTCCAAATGACCCTGAAGTGCTTGCTTTTTCTTGGTTTTAGCCTAAATAATAAGTTATAATCAAATATGACAATATAGTCCCATGACCATCTCTAAATGCCCTATCTATGCCTGAGAGCCCAGGACTGCTGAAGCCACAACCGTCAAAATTCAATTTAACTTGGTCTTCAGTTGGAGTCTGCCATTGCAATAAAACTGTGGATCTATCCATAGCTGGGGATGTCATCCACTGCAATCCTCTGAGAATATTATCTGAAGTAAAGGGGGTAAAAATCTCCAGAATTTTCTCCCAGTGCACTATATTAACAGAAATGCTTTCAATGATTGTTTCCTTGGTTCATGTCTTCCCATTGAATATTTTTTATTCCTCTCTTCCTATTCAATTCAAAGAACATCCACCATAGTGCACCTCCACATAATCTTCACTCTATTTGAGGAAGTAGAAAGAAGCTTTGAACAAGTTGTACATAGTTGTTAAGGCATATTGGTGATTCTAGGCAATGGTGAAATGCCTAGTCGCGTAGGTGGGTGTCTAGGCATCACCTAAGCAATAGAACTTTACAAAAAAAAAAGAAAACTAAATTCTAGGTCATTTCCTTAGTTATAACTTATATATACCAATTAGCATGTATATAAATTGAGAAGTAACGACGTCTTCACTAATGACATTAAATTTTCTTTACTGATTAAAAAGTAACTTTAATTTTCCTCTCAAGAACATGGCAAATCATCATATCTAAAAGACTAACATTTTAAATATACTAGTTTTAGTACTTCAAACATAAGGCAATAAGACTAACATTTTAAATATACCAGTTTTAGTACTTCAAACATAAGGCAATAATATAATATTTAATAGAGCAATTTCATGTCAAATTACCTGGAAAAAAATTTCATGTTGAATTATCAACAAAAGAAGGGTATGATTCTATACTAATAAAAATATGATATAGAGAGAAAAAGATCAAGGGGCTCTATTTAATGTGAAAGGGAGGGAGAGAGTTTTGAAAAAATAACAGAACTCTTTTATCCTTCTTTTTTTTTTAATCTTCTCAAAACCCTTGTATACTATATATTCAATAAAAATTGATCTAGCGAAATGAAACAGTTCACTTGGCTGGCTGATGCGCTAGCCAAAGTGCCAAACAAATAGCAGAAAGACCTCAGCTATTTTGGGGAATGCCCCATGGGGGATAGACTGTTAAATGGAAAAAATGTAAAGAAGAAAGCATGGTTAAGCATTAGAGATTGACCTTCTTGCCTATGGGATCTAAGGCACATATTCTTTTGTACATCATTTTTTCGTACAATCAGTATGTTGAGTTGCCCATTTTTATCTATTTGTCTCAATTTATTCTTGAGTGGATAACCTTGTAACTTACTATTTATTATAAGCATCTCTGAATGAGCTCTCTGCCCAACTTGTTTTTGCATTTCTCAAACTCATGATCCCTTCAATTCATGGTTATCCTTTTTCTTTCTTATACTACAGTTCAGAATAATAATTTGATATTTCGGTCCAAGTTGTCCAGACTTTTCTGTTCATAATTTTTTTTAGTTGTGTTTTCTGTCGCATCTTTTTATCATACTACTTTATCAGGATGTGCTGGCTGCAATCAAGGATTGAAATGAGACTTTAAAAACATTTCAAATATGATAGAATTTATTAAAACTTTAAGGTCAAGTTTATTTGTTTAATTTATGCATTTATTTTGATTGTTAGAAGGTTGAGTTTGAGTTAAACTTTAGTAAAAGTTTTGGCTTCCCAGTTGAAGTTTGGAACTCTGACTAAAGGTCAAAACATGCATAAATATTTTAAAGAAATTTACATGAATATGCTTCATGCATTGCTAAAAGAACAATAATGAGGCTATGCTTAGAATTTGCTATAATAACATTTTTGTACAAGTCAAATAACAAACAAACACTAGAAATTCATATTTAAAAGAACTAGAGGACAGTATTGTATATAATAATTGTCAACTTGTCAGGCAATTTACATAAAGAAGTGTAGAAGATTACAGGTTTGTGATTTTATGGTGTTTTGAAGCTTGGTACCATAAGTTTGTATCATTTGAATATTCTGTTGAAAACTAATTTTCGTTATCAAATAATAAGCCCTTTTTAATAGAACTGTGTTTTATTTAAAGGGTTGAAATCTATTTAACCTTGATTTGGAAGGTTCTATGGGTCTAAACTTTAAAAACTAATTTATTGAAACTTATAAACAAACCACTTTAGTGGTGCTTGGTTTCAACTCTCCAGAAATATTGCCCACTTCTAGGTTTTTTACTGAATGGAATGATATCTCCTTCAAGTAATTGGTCTAAACCATTTTCTTGTTTACCCAGTAATGGTAGAATATCTTCATTTGCTGTCATGATTAGATTTGGTCATATATATAGCAAAACTCAAAATTTAAGTATTCTCAGTCATTTAACTTATTTTGCAGAACTGAATCTCTATGAATAGTGAAGTGCTCTCAACTATTGTCCACTGGGTTGGTATCTATTTGGAGAACTGCATCGTAGAATTTCATGACAACTTTTGCTATTCTCTCTGGATTTAGAGGTATCAATCTCCATTTTCTAGGGAAAAATTATTTTGATTTAAACATTGTTAGACCACTGTTGTATGTCTTTTCTAGGAAACTGTTTGGCGTAGGAAGTAATATTATTTACTTATGGCTGTATAATGTCTTTTCATACGTAGCTGGATTTCTTGGTTGATGTGATTGTTATATGATTGTATGCGCAATTTCCCAGCTGGTAATGACTGATGACAAAGTACCTTGCATAATCACATTAATATTAGGAGTTATAACCTAGTGGCTTGTTCAAATAGTACTTGATTGCCTTCGCTAGCTTGAAAATCTGGGAGGACTGAAAAACTTCAGCTTAGGTGTCTAAATAATGAGATTCATGGGAATTGATCCCATGCTTATGTGGATAAGCAATTCATTTTTACATACCTTATTTTCTAAGGAAGTTTATTTACCTTATCAAATTTTCCAAAAGTTGTCGAGAGAATTATTGGTCCCAGTTGCATGCTCCAATGAATAACTAATTATTTTAAAGTCAATTTAAGTTCATTAATTTTTTTTTTTACCCAGAAATAGGATAGGTCATCTAAAGTTTATGTAAATTCCTTCTTCTTTCTTTCCTGAACAACCTGCATGCCCATATCAACTGTAAACAGGTTATTGCCCATTTGCCCTTATGTTTACTATTACTATGAATCCAATCATTAGAACATAAGAGCAGTGAAGTTAGTTTCATCTCAGCTCTCAGGTCTTAGGATTCTTTCCAAACAAAGGAAATGCATAAAGGTAATGAAATGGCCTATGACTACAGAATTAGCATACTTGCCATTCAGTTGAGTATGATAAAAATGAGGACACCCTTTACATGGGAATCGCAAAGACCCATTGTCTTGGTTAGCAACACACACATCTCCCTTCCCTTGAAATGAATGTTATGCATTTGATTCTTTGCTAAATGACTGCACCACCATGTGCAATTTTTGTTTGGTAAATCACCCTGCGCAATTATTCATAATCAGCTTTTCTGGATGTAATTGTACTGCTTTACCAGTTGTCTGTTTCTACTTGTTCAACTAGTTCCAACGTAGGCTTCATGGTTTGCAACTTTACAAATCCCTTCTGCGTCCAATGTTACACCCATGTTTATTTGATGCTGACTGAACATGGAGGAAGTCAGCAACCAAAATATTTCTTAAGATTCTGACTAACATGAAATCATGTTTTGCAGGCCATAGGATGGATTGCCATAATACTTCCTGTTTTATTTTTTATCGATCTACCATAGCTGCTACTGCTACCATCTTTGATTTGCGCAAGGTAGTTTTGTTCCTTTGACAATTGAACTTTTGAATATGTTTTCTGTCATTTTTGTTTTTTTTTTTTGTAGTTTTTATCTTTTATTACACTGAACTATTTCTTTTTAATTCAGGATCTCTATGGTGTGGCAAAGAAAGATGGTAAAATTATATCTGGTGCACAAATTCGATCTTGTGGCCTCAAAAATTTGCAAGGTGTCTGTATGGAGGCAACTGTTGCATGGTCAGAAGGGTGGACTCACTTCTTTTCACTCACTTAGACCCAAGTTTGGAAAAAGTTTATCAAAGCACCCATCTAATCAAACTGCAAGATCCGCAAATGTTACTTTTGATTGATTAAGCAAGAAATGTATATGTTTCAGCAATGACCAGTAGTTGATCCAGCATCCAAATTCTAATTCTATAAAAAAGGTTGTAATTCTACAAAATTACTACATTATTCTCTCTTTTCATTTCTTTTAAATTGGAGAGAGAAATGCTTTAAGATGTGAAGGGAAAGTTACTTGTTCACCTTTCAGCGTAATGTTCTAAAATTAAGTGTATAATTAAAAAAAAAAAACTGGTATTCTTTTACTGCCTGTATCATGCATTTTTTAAAGCAAAACATTTAAGAAAACCATGGTTTTCAAAACCGGACTGAACGGTCGGACTGGAAAAACCGGGAACCGGTCAGGTGACCAGTTTTGGTTTTCTCCAAAACTGTTGATTTTGGTCAGCCAACCGCTGACCCGGGTGGTTAACCGTTTGAATGGTTTTGACCATTTTTTTTTATTTTTTGTCAGAACAGGTTGAACAGTCGGACCATTTGACCCGGTAACCGGACCCCTGACCGGTTCAGTCTCTGGGTCAGTTTTAAAAACCATGAAGAAAACATTAACCATCTGAACTACCTACCGTCTATAAATATCCAAAAGTCATGTACAAGGCTCATCAAACCATCTCGAATCATCCTTTTTTCCCTTTTCTTTTTGGCTTCCTGAGCAATTGTATGAACAACCCGGATTGAGTGTCTATTTTAAAAACAAAGTCTCACCTCAAGACCCTGTAAAATGCAAAATTTTATCCAAGTGATGCTGAAGTCGCCTGTATACCGTAGAATACTTACCGTGTAGGCTGTAGAGCAGATAGAACTGTTAAAAGGGTCTATTTCCAAAGGCTCAGTTTGGAAGGGTATAAATACAAATATGTACAGTGTAAATATATACAAAATAATACAAAATACAAGGTTTTGCACTCTAAAAATCTGTATTTGTACTTTTTTCAAACTGAGCCAAAGGTTGGGAAGAGTACAAATACAAATATATAGTGTAAATGCAGATTTAGAAATACAAAATATAAGGCTTTGCGCTGTACATATTTGTATTTGCACTCCTTCCAAACTGAGCCAAAAGAACATTTGCAACAGCAACACGTTGCTAAGGGGGTGTTCTTTAATGTGAATTATTTTTCTTGTTGTGAATTCCAGAAACAAAACAAAACCAGCTGGTTTGAAAACAAAATAGTTCTTAATACAAAAACATGGAAAACATGTTCTTATTATATGATTTTTCCAAAACTGGAAACCAAAAGCATGCTGTTGAATTACTGGACTTTCTGGTTTGAGAAACAAAACCAGCTGGCCTTCAATGTTTGTCTCTAGGACAACTAACGCAGTCCTTCCACGGTTCCACCTATACAGGATCAGAGCCAGTCTGCCCTGCAAGTCACAGTAGATGAACAAAGGATCAATCTCTCTCTCTCCCTCTCTCTCTCTCTACCTAAAAAAACTGAAAAATCAATGATAAATTATCTTGGAATAGCCCTGCATTCCATTAAATGTTTAAGAAGTTTTTGTTGCATCCCAAATTCTGAATCTTTCAAGCAGGTAATTGATTTGATGTCATTAAGATCAAGGAACTTATCACTTACTTATTATGAACTTACTAGCAGGCTTCTTTAACCATATGCTTTTAAATCCCAAAGCACAAAGCCTGAAATTGGGACTTTATGCTTTTGGGTTTTAAAAGCACACATCCTAAAGCCTATCTCATGGTGCGCAATCCAGTCGGTCCTAACTGTCAATGATCTTGCCTCTAGCAGGAGCAGAAGGTGCCTGAAACGGGAAAGAAAGCAAGTATCTCCGGGGAGGGACCCGATGAGAGTGCTCCAAAGCTCAAGTTAGTATCCTCAAAGGCAAGATAATAAACCAGATTGCGCAAAGTTCACATACCTCCTCCTTGGGGGGAAGAGAGCCTTTTATAACCACTTCGCGCACTCACTCCCAAGCTCCTGTCAGGTCAGGCATCATTACCTCTGCACTTCTACCAGTTTGGGTGTCATCACCTTTGCCGGGGCAGACAACCGCCACTGCTCTCTTTGTCGAAGCCATCTCTGTGACTGGAGGTGGTGGTGGCAGGTGGCCGTTGAAGTGCGACTGTCAAGCGTTAGATCCTAAGTCAGTTAGGTGCGCCTCCTCAGGATACGAACTCCTTTGGTGTCAGGCATGGTTGTTCAGTTCGGCGGCCTGGAGCCGAAGTGCTAGAGTGGTGTGCGAGGCGAAGTCTTGAGTTCGGGTAGAGGTGTGGCCCGAACTGCCTTGAAGCGGGCCAATTCGGGTTTTTTGCCCCTTGCGCTCCTTGTAAGGCTCGAAGTCAAAGGGGGAGTTCGGGCTCCTTTTGGGGAGCTCGAACCACTGGTTCCTCCTCTCGTAGCTCGCGCCTCGAGTGTACTGCCATGCCGAGCTATTACTTTTGCCACGTGTTGGGTGGTCAGGAGGTCGGGCGAAATCTTCCTTCATCAATTGCCCCCCACTCGCGCTAAGGGGCTTGCTCTAGCATGGGGAGTTTGCGAGGTGGCGGGTGGATTTGACCCATACTTCAAACTGTTTGACTAATAGCGCGAAGTGTGCATTTGTCAGGAGATCTCTGGGTTTCTCGAGCGCCAAAAAAAGTCAAGGTACACGCCAGTCCATCTTTAAATGCTAGGAGACATGACAGCGTGCGTTATTTCAAAATTTAAAAAATGTGCGGCTGGGAGACGTGGCAGCGGGCGTTATTTCAAATTTGAAAAATGCACTGTTGCTGCCTTTAATGTGGGGAGACGTGCGCCGACGCTGCTTCAGTTTCGAAAGACATGCGACCAGTCACGTCTCGGTCTTAGGAGACGTGCAGTCAGCTTGATCGTGGGTCGTTGGATTTGCTTCGATCAGAACCATCGATTTTTGGTCACAGTGGGTATAAATGGTGGGGGACCCCCAGTCACTTTCCATTGCCAGTCTCCTGCGTTTGCTTCTTGAGCTCGCATCCAAGTCTTTTTAGCTCGCGTCAACCTTCTGTAATCCGTTTGCTTTTTCCGGGTGAGTCGGTGCTTTTCTCCCTGGTATTCTTTTCTTCCCGATGTCTAGCTCGGATAGCTCAGACAGTTCTTCGAGGGGGTCAGATGTAGGTTCTATGAACCGAGCTGCAACCCCCGACAGCCTTAGTGAGGGGGTCAGATGTAGGTTCTACAAACCGAGCTACAACCCCCGACAGCCTTAGTGAACCCGAGGTAGAGCTCGAGGAGGAGCTCAAGGAAGAGTTTGAACCTGTAGGTCGAGTCGCCTCGGGTAGTTTGGCGTCCTCCTCCCGTCGAGGTTGGACGTTGGACAAGTTTGGGCCCTCAACCATGATGCCTGAGGGGCTTTACTCCCTTATCACCCAGTTTAACATGCCTAGGGAGTATACCTACTTTATACCCTCGGGCGAGTTCCCTTGGGAACATGGTTCTGACGAGATCATGATATTCCAGGAGCAGCTCGCCGCTAGGTTGCGCCTACCTTTCCACTCGAATTCTATCCGAAATATAGTTGGGACTATCTCCCTCTTCTGTGAATAGATTTTGACTTTAGACCTTGAGATCTTTTCCTCCATTCTGATGCTTAAGAAGCAACCGGGTTCCCTTCCCGGGTGTAGGCGGACGTACTACCTATCTCCTCACTTGGGTTTCAAGCTTTTACATGATCTTCCCAACAAGGTCCCGACATGGAAACGAGACTACTTCAGGGTGCGAAGTGCAATAGGGTGGCCGTTCCAGACCCAATGGGGGATGACTGCCCCCGATGCCGGTGTTATGTTAGATAGGGAGATGGCGAAGGGCCTCCGATAATGGGTCCATCTTGGGCTAAAATGCCACCATTATCTGATGGAGGCCAAGCTCATCCAGGCCGGCCTGAGTTCAGGTAGGTTCATTGCGCTTAGAGGCTTGCCTTTTGTTTTGGTTTTTGTTCTTTTGTTTTTTTCTAACGCCAAGCTCTTTGTGCAGGTTAGATGGGCGTAGAGAAGACTCGTAGTGGGAACTTGTTTCATGCCATGAAGAGGAGGAAGCAAGTTGCCAAGTGGACTCGTGCCAAACTGCCCCAAGATGCGGAGCCCGAGGTGCCAGGCTACCCGCCAACGGATCCACCCAGGGAGCCAGAGATGGCCCCTCCCGTACAAGAAGCGGCAGGGGCCCCTTATGCCGAGGCTACTTATACGGGGGCTCCTTATACTGAGACCGCTTATACGGGGGCTCCTTACACCGAGACTGCTTATATGCGAGTTGGGCCTTCAGGCTCGAGAGGCCAAGGCAAGTTCAGGAGCGTGTTGTCGCCGCACCACGCTCTTCAAAAAAGTAGGGAGGCCATTTACCCCGAGGAGTTTGCGACTTGGACCAAGCTTCCTTTGAACCATATAGCCAGCTGTGCTGCCTCTCATGCCATGGTGGTAAGTCAGCGACTTTTTGTTGGGCTCCTTGTCATTACCTTCCTCGTTGTTGCTCATTTTCGTTATTTTTCCTCTTGGTATGTCAACTCCTCCATCCATGCCTTAGCGGCCCAAGCGGAGAGGAGCTCGTGGCTGGCACGAGCTGCTGATGAGGCTTTCCACGCTATTGAAGCGGCTCCTCGTGCTACATAGGCCAGGCTGGCGAGGTCTCAGAGGGACACCGAGTCCATGGGAGTGGCGGTGAAGCATATGGTGGACTTGAGGCTGGACTTGCAGCATCAAGTCGAATACCTTCAAGAGGATATTAGGGAGAAGACAGAGATCTTTTCTCAGGGCATCGAGGATGTCAAGAAGAAGGCCGTTGAAGACTATATTGCCTCACCGCGCTTTGACGACCTGATGGTGGGCTCGTACAGAAGGGGTTTTAAACTGAGCTGATGGATGATCAGGAATACGTACCCCGAGCTTGACATCAGCGCCATAACCACTTCATGCATTACTCAGGAGATAGCCAACGCGGCTGATGGTGAACCGAATTCCGAGGATGAGGCAAGACCCTCGGGTATCGTTGACGTGCCTTCCGAGGGTGAGGACTGAGATTGTCGAACTGTTTGGGGATGTAAATAGAGAGTTTTTTTTTGGGAATGTAAATAGAGTGTTTTGTAATGAAACATTCTTTTGACTAATTTGTTGTCATCCTCTTTTTCCTGAACTGACTATATTGTTGAACTGACCATATTGCTAAACAATGTTTAGCTCGTTATCGTTTTGCCTTTGCGTGTCCATGAAGAGGTGACCAAGTTTTATGGTGCAGAGGTCCTTGTTAGCTCGTCATTCTCATCCTCAGGCTCTGATGGTGACTCCAAGTCCACTTCGCTTAGTAATTTATAGGTAGTATTGTCTTAAGTTAACGACGTTCCATGCTCGGTGTACTTGTTTGCTCTCTAATGTTTCGAGCTCGTATGCTCCCCCGAGTTCCCTCTTTACTTGGTAGGGCCCTTCCCAATTCGGTCCAAGTTTGCCCATGCCGGGCTTGGGTGCCATGATCTTACAGAAAACCAGGTCACCAACGTGGAAGTTCCACTTTTTTACTCTGGCATTGTAGTACCGAGCTACTCTTTGCTAGTAAGTTGCAGTTCGAATGTACGTCAGGTCTCTTACCTCGTCCAATAGGTCGAGGTTGGTATGTAGCTCATCTCCGTTTGTCTAATCGTCGTATGCTTCTAGTCGCAGTGTAGGTACTTCGATCTCCGCCAGGATTACCGCTTCAGTGCCGTAGGTGAGGTTAAAGGAGGTCTCTCCCGTGGCATTTTTTTTCGTAGTTCGGTGAGCCCATAGAACACTCGGTCTAGTCGTGCTTTCAGCCCGCGGAGGATAGCTCTGTTCATCACTTCTGTTTGACCATTTGCTTGCGGGTGCGCGACCGATGTGAAGTTCTGCCGAATCCCCATATCTTGGCACAATTCCTGAAACTTGATGTCCTCGAACTGCTTGCCATTGTCGTAGATCAGTACCCAAGGTAACCCGAAGCGACATACTATGTTCTTCCAAAAGAAGTTATGTACGTTTCGAGCTGTAACTGTTGCGAGAGGTTCAACTTCTACCCACTTTGTGAAGTAATCTACCGCCACCACTAGGAACTTCCTTCCACTTGTTGCTGGCGGGAATGGCCCTAGGAAGTCAATGCCCCATTGCGCAAAGGGCCATGGACTGGTGAGGTACTTGAGGTTGGCGGCAGGCTGATGGTGGATATTGGCATGCTTTTGATACTTGTCGCATTTTCCGACGAGCTCGATGGCCTCTATCTTCATCGTTGGCCAGTAGTACCCTTGCCGAAGTGCCTTCTGGGCGAGGGCCCTGCCTCTCAAGTGTCTGCTGCACAGACCTTCATGAGTGTCACGGAGTATGAGCTCAGCTTCAGTAGGTCGCAAGCAACGCAGGTAGGGGAGCATGTAGGACCGTCGGTACAGCCGTTCGCCTATTATGACATATTTGGCTGCCTGGCGTTGTACCCTTCTGGCTCCATTGCGGTCCGCAGGGAGGGTCCCATCAAGCAAGAAGCTCACGAGTGGGTCGATCCAGCTCGGCTCTGCTTCAAGGACAGGAGCGACCTCCTCTGCCTCACCGATAATGTTAGGCCGAGGTAAGTCCTCTATGTACACGGTTCTCATGGCATTGTGATTGATACTGGCTAACCGGGATAAGGTGTCGGCCTCAGTGTTCTCTGACCTCGGGATTTGCTTAATGAAGTGTGACTGGAAATTGAGCAGAGCCTCCTTTACCTTTGCCAAGTAGGCGATCATAGTTGGGTCGTGTGCTTTGTATTCGCCCGTAACCTAGTTGACCACAAACTGGGAATCGCTGCAGACAACTATGTGTTTCGCTCTTACCTTTTGTGCTAGGGCCAGCCCCGCTATCAATGCCTTATACTCTGCCTCATTGTTGGATGTCGCGAACTCAAAGCGTAGCGCGTATTCCAATTTCGTGCTACTCGGGCCGCGTAGGACTACTCCAGCTCCACTGCCCTATTGGTTCGAGGAGCCATCTACATGAAGGATTCAGGGCTCCTCATCCCAGTTCGCGTTTGGCCTAACTAGGAGAGATGCCACCCTGGCTGCTACTTCATGGGGTTCGGACTCTATTGGCTTGGGAGCCCCAGGCTCACCCAAACTAGGGATCTCGGGCTCAACCGACCTAGGAACTTCGGGGCTGAACGTGCACTCGGTGATGAAATCTGCTAAGGCTTGGGCCTTAATAGCAGTTCATGGCTTATACTAGAAGTCGTACTCGCTGAGCTCGATGGCCCACTTCGTCAACCGACTGGAAACCTCTGGCTTGAGTAAGACTTGCCTCAGAGGTTTGTCAGTCAAGACGATGACAGTGTGAGCCTGGAAATATGGGTGGAGTTTCCGAGCTGCAATTATCAGTGTGTATGCCAGCTTTTCTGTCTGCGGGTATCCCGCCTCTGCTCCTTGCAAAATTTTACTAACATAATAGATGGGTCGTTAGACCCGATCTACTTCTTTTACTAGTACCGAACTGACCACCTCGCCGCTTGCCGAGAGGTATAGTTCCAAAACCTTGCCCTCCTCGGGCCTGGTTAAGACTGACACACTAGCGAGGTAGTTCTTTAGCTCGTCGAACGTGAGCTGGCAGTCTTGGGTCCATTCGAACCCTTTGCCTTTAATTGCTTTAAAGAAAGGCAAGCAGTGGTCTGTCGACTTGGACATAAAGTGGCTCAGGGCGGCTATGCAGCCATTTAGCCTCTGAACCTCTTTTACTTTTCAGGGTGGTCTCATATCTAGGATGACCTTTATCTTGTCCGGGTTTACCCGATGTGACACCAAAGACACACTTGTTTGGGTTTAGTTTTATGCTAAATTGATGCAGAATTTGGAAGATAGAATCTAAGTCTTGTATTAATTCATACGAAAATTGTGTCATGACGACCATGTCATCTACATAACATTCTATCTTTGTGCCAATTAAGGGCTGAAACAGTTTATTCACAAGTCTTTGGAAGATCGCCCCAACATTCTTCAGTCCGAATGGCATGACCTTGTAGCAGTACAGGCTAAACTCGGTTATGAAGGTGGTTCTTTCCTCATCGGACTGGTCCATCCTGATTTGGTTGTAGCCCAAGTAGGTGTTCAAGAAGCTTAGCAACTCGTGTCCCGAGGTCGCGTCCACTAGGCGGTTAATTCTGGGGAGGGGGAAGCAATCTTTCGGGCAGGCTCAGTTCAGGTCAGTGTAGTCGATGCACATGCACCACTTGTTGTTTGCCTTTTTTACCAGCACTGGGTTGGCTACCCAACTCGGGTAGTGAACTTCCCTTATGAAGTCTGCTGCAATGAGCTTTTTGACCTCCTCGTCGACCACCCTCCAGTGTTCTGGGGCTAAGTTGTGTTTCTTTTGTCTAATGGGTCTGACTACAGGGTCAGTATTAAGTTTGTGAGTTATAAGGCTAGGGTTAATACCGGACATATTGGAAGCGAACCATGCAAAAAAATCTAAATTTTGAAATAAGAAACTCACCAGTTCGGTTCGTAGAGGTTCCTGGACGGAAGCACCGATCTGTAGCGTCCGAGTTGGGTCCGCAACTGAAGTTGGGATCGCGACCGTTTCTTCTGTGGGCGCAGCTCGTTCTTCGCCTTGCTCCGTACGTCACTCCAATTCGAGGTCATCGACCACCTTGGTTTTTCCCTTCAAGGCGGCAACATAGCACTTGCGGGACTCAAGCTGGTCATCCCACGCTACCCCCACACTGAAGTTTGTAGGAAACTTCATTTCCAAGTAATAGGTGGAGCCCACTGCCCGTAGGACATGAGTGATTTGCCACCCTATTATCGCATTGTATGGGGAGGGGGTGGCAACCACCAAGAAATCATGGTTGAGTCTGACCGCATAGGGCCATGTGCCGATTTCCACTAGTATTGTTGTTTTCCCGAGGGCCTGACTTCCTCTCCGCTGAAGCCCACCAAAGGAGTGTTTGCGGGCTTCAGCTTACTTCTCTACAACTGAAGCTGGTCAAACACCGACTTGAAGAGAATGTTCGCCGAGCTACCTGAATCAACAAGCACGCACCTAACTTCGAAGTCGCTGATCCTTAGTTTGATGACAAGCGCATCATCGTGGGGGTAGTGGACCCCTCGCGCATCGTCTTCCGTGAAGAAAATCGGTTCCTCCATCTTTGGCCTCTTTGGAGGGTTCTGCTCTTCTCAAGCAGCTTCGCGAACTGACGCTTGGGCTGCTGCTGAAGTGCAACCCACAACCATCGAACCTCCCATTATTACGTGGATGGTTTCCCAAACAGGACTCGGCTGATCTGCCGCTAGACTTTATTATTATTATTATTATTATTATTATTATTATTATTATTATTATTATTATTATTATTGCTATGTTGTACAAAATTTCTCAAGTACCCGCGATGGATGGCTCCCTCTGTCTCATCTTGGAGATTATTACAATGCTCGGTACTATGACTGTGGTCTCTATGGAAACTGCAGTATAAGTTTTTGTTCCTCTCATTGGGGTTCCCTTTTAGGTGAGGTGGCCACTTTACGTATGAGGCGTCTTTGATCGTCATCAAGATCTCAGCCTGCTTCGTGCTCAAGGGTGTGTAGTCCGTTCGAGCTGCTAAGGGAGCTCGGAATAGCTGGCTCGACTTCGTCTCCCGAGCTGGATCTTTCCTCCTCTTGTCATCTGGGTTGGAGGGCTCGCCTTCCCTCTTTCTTTTCTCGATCCCGCTCTCGGTTCTCTGGTTGATCTCTTTCTTTGTTCTCATGAATTTATCCGCGAGTTTGAGGAATTCAGATACAGTCGCGGGCTGGCTAACTACCATGTGCCACTTGAACTCCTTGTGTGACACTCCTCTCTTGGCTGCCGCAAGCTACACCGCGGGGTCCAGTCGCAGTATCTGCAAACACACATCATTGAACCGCTTGATGTAGCCCCAAATGGACTCTCCTTCCCTCTGGACTACTCTAAAGATGCTCTCCTTGGTTCTAGGGCACCGCTTGCTAGTAACGAAGTGTGCGGTGAAGACCTGCACGAACTAGGTCCAACTTCTTATCGACTCAGGGGCCAGGTTCCTGTACCAGGTGCGGGCCACCCCTTGAAGGTGGTGGTGAAGGCCACACACATGCATGATTCACTGGCCCTTGCCAAGTGCATTTGGGACTGGAAGGCATCGACGTGGTCGTTGGGGTCGAAGGACCCATCATACTTGTCCAAAGGGGGGAGTTTGAAATCTCTGGGCATGGGGACTGCAAGGAGTTCCGGGGAGAGGGGGGAAGGGACTGAGAGAATAGGGGCAGCTTTTACCTCGTCCAAGCTTGTCTCTTCTTTACCTCGGAGTTCGGTCAGGATGCGGGTGGTAGTTCGGCGACTCCGCCGACGTCTTCGTTGCTGAGTGATCCTGGTACTGGCGCTGCTGGCCTCGGTGTTGCCGAGCTCGATGGGCCCGGACTATTGGTGGTCCGCCGCTATGACGCTGAATCGGTTCTCCATGGGCAGGAGCTCAGACTTGGAGTGTTGAGGTGCTGACTTGGCGGGCGAGGTTCCCAACCCGCCGGCATGCTGCGAGGCGGGGGTGATTTTTCTTTTCCTCCGGCCCGGGGATGAGGCCTGGCTCTTGGAGGGGTCTTGAAGTTGGGAGGATTCTCCTCGGTGAAGGCGTCCGCCCTGAGGAGAGGGTTTAACCGGCTTCGGAGTGGGGTGCCGAGGTGGAAGTTGTGACTGGTTCAGAGGCAGTTGGGGGAACTGTTGTTGATAGTGATACTGAGAGATGTGGTGCAATACTTGGTGCTACTGGAGCTGATGCTGTTGGAACTGCTGCATTTGAACTTGCATTGCTCGCATGCACTGCATCAAGTCATCAAACTGGTTTTGGCTAGTCACCAGGGGGACAGTAGTTGGTTCAGTAAAGGTCATCTCGACAGGGAGAAGAAGGAGGACGTTCATTGCGGGAAGGTTCACGGGCGCCACTGTTCGTGGCGCGTTCAGGCTGGGGATCCCATCCACCGAAAGGGGATGGTGAACTACCCGATGCACACCACGGGGACTTGAAGTTGTTCCCCGGTGGCGTTCATCTCTGTGCTATGTCCGGTATTGCTGGAAGAAGCCATGGGTGTTGGGGTTTATTGGAAAAAAGGGGGTTATGAGAGTTTTAGAGGGAGGCTTTTAGAAGCGTATCCCACTGACGACGCCAATTGATGGTGCACAATTCAATCGATCCTTGCTTTCAACGATCTTGCCTCTGGCTGGAGCAGAAGGTGCCTGAAACGGGGAAGAAAGCGAGTATCTCCAGGGAGGGACCCGGTGAGAGTTCTCCGAAGCTCAAGTTAGTATCCTCCAAAGCAAGATAATAAACCAGATGGCACAAAGTTCACATACCTCCTCCTTAGGGGGAAGAGAGCCTTTTATAACCACTTTGCGCACTCACTCCTAAGCTCCTGTCAGGTCGGGCATCATTACTTCTGCACTTCTGCCAGTTCAGGTGTCATCACCTCTGCTGGGGCAGTCAACCGCCACTACTCTCTTTGTTGAAGCCGTCTCTGTGACCGAAGGTGGCAGTGGCAGGTGGCCGTTGAAGTGCAGTTGTCAAGCGTCAGATCCTAAGTCAATCAGGTGTGCCGCCTCAGGATACAGACTCTTTTGGTGTTAGGTATGGTTGTTCGGTTCGGCGGCCTAGAGCCAAAGTGCTGGAGTGGTGTGCGAGGCGAAGTCTTGAGTTCTGGTAGAGGTGTGGCCCGAACTGCCCTGGGGCGGGCCAATTCGGGTTTTTTGCCCCTTGCGCTCCTCGTAAGGCTCGGGGTCAAAGGGAGAGTTCGGGCTCCTTTTGGGGAGCTTGGGCTGTTGGTTCCTCCTCTCAGAGATCGCGCCTCAAGCGTACTGCCGTGCTGAGCTGTTACTTCTGCCATGTGTTGGGTGGTCAGGAGGTCGGGCCAAATCTTCCTTCATCACCATCCAAACACAAATTAAGTATATATTATAATTTTTTTGAAAATGTATGATTATGGAATGATCTGCAAAACCTAGATAAAAGATTATATGTTGTATAACTATAGAGATGGAGAGTTCAGATGTAATTATTGAAGAGGAGAAAGAGTAGCTTGCATGGCTGTTTGAATCACAAAAATATTTTATTTATAAGCAGTCTAAGTGATGAAATCAAAGGCTTTAGGAAAGAAGTTGGGTGGTGGCTGTATTGTTTAGGTATTGACATGATAGGTTTCTTAGGGTTGGGCCTAGGTTGAGCCTTAGCCCAGCACAATCCAACCTGCATAAGTTGTAGGGATGTAAATGGATTGGATTGGATTTGAATTGGGATATATCCAAATTTGATCTGACATTGTTTATAGGAGATCTGATTCAAAGATTCAATTGGATTTGATAGGCAAGGATTTGAATTTGAATTTGAATCCGATTGATAAATCAGATCGGATTATTCGATCGGAAGATCCAAATATCCGAAATCGACGAAAAAGAATCTGATCGGATCATTCGATCCATTTGCACCCGCATCCTCAATTCCCCATCTCAGCAAGGGGAAAGCGTTAACTATTAGTTATTCCAATTCAACGGCTAAAAGTGATCACCTTGCCCGGCCACACACGCACGTTTAGGCAATGCTATGGCGCACTTTAATTCATGTCGTTAAAAGGTCGAGTAGGGTAATGCCATCGCAAACCGCATTAGATGCGCGTTCCAAGAGAAATTAGGGTTCTGAATCCCAGATGATTCTGAAGGACAAAACTGCCCTCCCCGTTCTCCACTAAAAAGCTTCTTCTCTTTGATAATTCCTTCAATAATCGATGGCAAATATGTTGATGGGCGTTATCTCTTGTTTCTCGAACGCGAGCGTCGATCAGGCCTGCCATATCACCCGCGCTACCGTAGAAACGCACGATTCCGTGACCGGCGCCGGAGCCAACTTCTCGAGGTCGAGGTCTGCTCCTGTCGAAATTTATTAATTTTCATCAAATTTTGTTTTTCTCCCTTCGTTCTAGGGATCTAATCCTCCAATTGACCTAGATTTGTTGAGAAAGATAACGCTGTGATCTACGCAGTGTCAGTATCAGCCACTAAGAGAGAGAGAGAGAGAGAGAGGAAAAAAAACTGGTTCGGAGTCTGAAGGAGAAGAAGATTTAAGGTTAGCTTCCTTTGAATTCAATTCGCTTACTTGAAAACTAAAATTAAAAATAAGATTACAAAATATATGCCCTAGATGGTTTCTTGTAATTTGGATGTATTCCTCAGTACTTTAATTACTCATATATGTATAGAGTTTCACTTTCAGTGTCAAAGCTTTGAGAATAACTAGTTTAGGGTTATATGGTGCATGTGCATCTCCCGCCCCACACCCACTGTAGCACTAATTTATAATAAATTCAGCTCCACAGTTTTATATTACTAAAAGAAAAGATAACAAATAAGCTTTAGAATTTATAAATTAGAAAAAAATTTACTTTGAAGAATTAAATGTAGGGTGGGAAGTGTCTGAAATCCCAATGAATGTAATTCATCTTTTGCTGTGCATGTATGAATGTATGAATGTATGAATCTATCCTCTTTGTTTGTGGAGGAGTATGATTTGCAATTTACCGTGGGATGATGCATTCTGATTCTAGTTGGCTAGTATTTTTCTGTCCACCTCTGTATTGTTGAGTATAGAAATTGTTATATCCACCATATATCACTCTTCATAAGCTTCTTTTTTGTTTCATTTTTTTTTTTTTTTTTGTGGGGTGGGGTGGGTTATTTATGAATAATTGCTCTATTTATAAGTTCCATGTTTTTTTTTTTCACAGGGCAAAGGAATCTCTGAGTGGAGAGATTTAGATTTTCTCTATGCAAATAGATATTCAAGAGCCTATGTATGAACATGAAATAGAAGACTCTAGGCCAAATGTGGGTGGAAATACGATGAATGATGAAGAAGTGCATGGAGAAGATGAACCAGTTTTCAGATTTCTGACCAGCAATCTTGCTTTCACAGAAGAGGATACAGTTTTTGAGCCTTATAAGGGAATGGAATTTGAGTCACATGAAGAAGCATATGCATTTTATGAAGAATATGCTAGTTACTTAGGATTCACGACCAAGAAAAGGAATACTCGTCGTTCAAGACGAACTGGGACATTTATTGATGCAAATTTTGCATGCTATAGACAAGGAACCAAGCATACAAAGCAAGGAGTCATTAATCCACGACCTACTAATAGAACAGATTGCAAAGCAAGCATGCATGTGAAGAGAAGGCAGGATGGAAAGTGGTATGTACATAACTTTATAAAAGAGCATAACCATGAGCTTTTGCCAGCTCAAGCATATCATTTTCGAAGCCGCAGGTGCATGAATGCTATTAGCAAGAAGCATTTAGAATTTTTATGTGCTGGCCAAGTACAAACTAGTAATATCTGTAATGCCATGTCCAATAAGTGCAATGGAGACAAAAGTGTTTGTTATCCAAAGAAAGATGTCAGAAATCAAATAGATATAAAAGCATGTTTGGCTATAAAACAAGATGATATACAAGCTTTGCTTGATTATTTCATACATATGCAACAGGAAAACCCCAACTTCTTCTATGTAGTTGATTTGAATGATGAGCAGCGCCTGAGGAATGTTTTCTGGGTTGATGCTAAGGGAAGACATGATTATTTCAGCTTTGGCGATGTTGTTTATTTTGATACAACATATCTTGAAAGAAGATATGACTTGCCATTTGCTCCTTTTATTGGAGTGAATAATCACCTTGAGCCTATATTGCTTGGATGTGCTTTACTTGCAGATGTCACTGAATCAACATTTGTTTGGTTGATGCAGACATGGCTTAGAGCAATGGGTGGAGTAGCTCCAAGAATGATAGTTACTAATCAAGATAAGGCTTTGAAGGAATCCGTTGCAGAGATCTTCCCATATGCATGCCACCAATTTTGTTTGTGGCATGTATTGATGAATATACATGAGAAACTAAGTCACGTAATAAAAAGAAATGAAAATTTCATGGAAGAGTTTACTAGATGCACTTATAAGTCATGGACAGAGGAAGAATTTGAAACTGCATGGTGGAAAATGGTTGACTACTTTCAACTTAGGGAGGATGATTGGATTAGATCATTGTATGATGATCGTAAGCATTGGGTACCAGTTTATATGAAGGGTACTTCTGCTGTTGGGATATCTACTACCAACCGATCTGACAGTATTATCTCTTTCTTTGATACTTATGTGCATCAGAAAACCACTTTGAAAGAGTTTTTAACGCAAGGTAAAGTGATTCTACAAGATAGGCATGACAAGGAATCTGGAGCAGATTCTGAAACATGGCATGAAATGCCTCCTTTGAAGTCTCATTCACCCTATGAAAAGCAAATGTCTACAATCTATACCTACAAAATATTCAGGAAATTCCAAGAAGAGGTATTGGGAACGGTTGCATGCCATCCTAGAAAAGAGAAAGAAGTTGGAACCCACATCATTTTCAGGGTTCATGACTTTGAAGCACAAGAAGAGTTCACAGTGACATGGAACAAAACGAAGTTGGAGGTGTCTTGTCTATGTCGTTTATTTGAATATAAAGGCTTTCTTTGTAGGCATGCAATGGTTGTTCTGCAATTTTCAGCTTTGACTGAAATCCCATCCACGTATATTCTTGAGCGGTGGACTAGAGATGCAAAGAACAGGTATAGAACAGGGCAAAGATCGGAGGAATTGGGATCTAGGGCACAACGCTGTAATGATTTGTGTCAACGAGCCCTTAAATTGGGTATAGAGGGATCGATATCTCAAGAGAGTTACACTATTGCAGTTTTTGCAATTGAAGAGGCTATTACAAAATGTGCAGTAGTAAACAACCCTGTAAAGTTTTCTGTGAACCCCAGCACATCTGTAACTTGGGATGGTTTTGGCACTGAACAGACCATGCAATAGGTGGTATACCCAATTAAAACCAGGCAATAGAGAGGTTGCAAAGGTAAAAAGGCACGAATTGCCTGATTAGTACATTTCACTTATATCAATCAAGCATTATATACCATATATTATTATAATTCTTAGACTGTATTTTCATGCATGCAGAGACAAATAAGGTGACACAACACCTACTGGTAATGGTTAGCATTGGCACACAATGGAAATGTAAGGCATATATACATGCTATTTATAATCATGATTGGAAATTCTGTATCTCCATATGGTATAGTAAACATAGTTTTATTTCTTTTATTGGAATTTACATTTGTTGTAGGAATAACTGATTCAAGTCCTGCCAACTTGCTACCGTGGCACTCAATGAGGCAGGCTATGAATATGAGACTAAGATGGTTAGGCGTCCACATTGTGACTGAACATAGATAGAGTGACGACTCAATACTTCTACGTGGTATATAGAAGAAGTGTTAAAATGTTGATTCTTTTGTTTTGTCAAATTCCCTTGATTGGCTGCAGGATCCTTTTTCTTTTAAAGATATATAAATTTATAGGCAATTCTCATGATGTACAGGTAAGGTTACATCCTTTTTTTTTTTTTTTTTTTTTGGGGGGGGGGGGGGGGGAGGGGGGTGATTAATTACTTGATTGTGTATCTTGTTTCATAAAATACTGTACTTACAGAAGGAAAAAGATGGTAAAAGAAAATAATTGAAAAGATTGTTCCGATAATTACAACGTTGCTCATATTTGCCTTCTCATTTATTTATTGCTGTTGCCCTAAACCCAATTTTCTTTGTTAATCATGGATTTGAATCGATGCAATCAACGTACTACCATTTTTTTATGGTAATCAGTACACTTGAAAGGATGCTTTACAGGCCTGATAAACTTTAGCTAGCTTTTCGCTTTTAGCCATTGCCAAAATTTGAGAGGAAAAGTGCATAAGAGGGATGTGGCATCAGAGTTCACACCAATGTGATTAGTTACTTGATTGTGTATCTTGTTTCATAAAATACTGTACTTACAGAAAGAAAAAGATGGTAAAAGAAAATAATTGAAAAGATTGTTCCGATAATTACAACGTTGCTCATATTTGCCTTCTCATTTATTTATTGCTGTTGCCCTAAACCCAATTTTCTTTGTTAATCATGGATCTGAATCGATGCAATCAACGTACTACCATTTTTTTATGGTAATCAGTACACTTGAAAGGATGCTTTACAGGCCTGATAAACTTTAGCTAGCTTTTCGCTTTTAGCCATTGCCAAAATTTGAGAGGAAAAGTGCACAAGAGGGATGTGGCATCAGAGTTCACACCAAGGTTCTACCGGCCTGTATTGGTACTGTTTTTTATGTCTTTTTTTTTTCGAAACTGGTTTAGAGGGGCCGGTTTAAGACCGGTCTACCCCCTGAACCACTTGCTGATCCGAAACACCCCTGTAGGGGCGTATCGAAAAGGCTTCAATACGTGACAAAATTTTGATCCTTGATTCAGACAACATTGAGTTTGGGGTGGTAGGGGCTACGTATCAGATGATGCAACGACAACCTTTATTTTTACTGATTGGTGTTGGCACTTCCCCAATTTTTAAGCTTAGAGCAGTTGGCCAGTTGCCAACTATGACTACCCTATTACTTTAATAAATAAAATTGGTTTAATCTTCAGTGATCATTTGGCTTAAATCCTTTGGAAAAATAAAAGAGCACATTGACAAGAGGCGCCTCATCAATAATTGGACTAAATATTGGATTTTGTCACTGAGACAGTGCCTTAAGCTGTGTTTGGTTGCAGTGCAAATTTATTTGCACTAGTACAAATGCATGGGAGTGCAAATGTAAAAAATGCAAATTCTTGTTTATTTTTGTATTGGATTTTACTTTGTTCTGCTTCGTGTATTAATTTACTTCATTTGTATTGCAATCAAGCAAAATAAGCTAAAATTTGAAACAAGAACAGGTCAGAATTTACACTCCAATCATTTGCACTGTCATGGTTTTACATCAGTGCAAATTTATTTGCATTGAAACCAAACACAGCCTTATGGACATCCATATGGGTTTCAGACCCTTTTTTTCGGTTGTCTAGTTCAATCCAATAGGTCTCTGCAAGCAAGTGGAAACAGTCAGTAAGACTGCTGCCTTCTGGTGGTGTAGTACAGGGGATGTTATTTGAAACTCATAGATAACTAAGAGCATTGATGTTTTATACACACCAATGCACATGCAAGTCTCACAATCTCAGTATGAGTTTTCCTCTGATACCTCTAAGCGCTCTTAGTTACCATGAAATATCAAACCATAAACAAATTGCTGGAGTTTTCTGACAGTAGGGTTGTTGGACAAAATTCTGTCACTTTTAGTTTCAGTAGTGTGCACGATGTCTACGCGACTAAACCACTTAATTGAATCCTTATGGACATCCATATGGGTTTCAGACCCTTTTTTTCGGTTGTCTAGTTCAATCCAATAGGTCTCTGCAAGCAAGTGGAAACAGTCAGTAAGACTGCTGCCTTCTGGTGGTGTAGTACAGGGGATGTTATTTGAAACTCATAGATAACTAAGAGCATTGATGTTTTATACACACCAATGCACATGCAAGTCTCACAATCTCAGTATGAGTTTTCCTCTGATACCTCTAAGCGCTCTTAGTTACCATGAAATATCAAACCATAAACAAATTGCTGGAGTTTTCTGACAGTAGGGTTGTTGGACAAAATTCTGTCACTTTTAGTTTCAGTAGTGTGCACGATGTCTACGCGACTAAACCACTTAATTGAATACTGATGCACTGTAAATTTGCTCATCAAATCCATCTATTTACATGGTTGATTCGCATGGTCCACCTTCCCTTCTCAACTAAATAACAGGGCAAAAATATCACGAATGAGCAGAACTTGGTTTTGGTGAGCAATTAATTGATCTGTTTATGAAAAACCCCAGATACTATGGTCAGATTCAAGGCAAATGAAAATCTTCACTTTTGTAAGGTCTTTAGACCACCTCAAAGTCTCAAACTGTTGGTTCAGGGATTAGAAATGTAAAAAATGCTTCTCTTAACTCTGAAGAGACTCACATATAAAATGAATGAAAGTGATTGAAGAGCTTTATGGTCTTCTTTGTGTTCTTTCATCTTAAATGTGACGAAACCATAGTTAAAAGAAAAGGGCATTACAATAGCCTCGCCATGTTTTCAAGGTTCTCATAGAACTATGATATTACTGGAGTAACAGATAAATATAATGTATATGATCATCAGAAAGGTGTTCAAGAAAAAATCAATCTTGTGAACCCCACTGCATTGAATGGTCGTTCCACTGAAGCATCCTCTCTTCTGCTTGATGCCTCTTCCACCACCTTCAAGAACAAATGTTGAATTCGTTTGGCCATTGCTAAACAAAATGCACCAAAAGAAAGGACCTCGGTGAGTCTCAATCAAGCCTACTCCCACTTCAGTGTGTTCTTTGCTTCTCAATAGGGATAGAGCCTTCTTGTCTCGGACAAGAATGTTTGAGAATGCTTGTGATGGCTCCAGATACTTAAACTGACACCCCACTATGTGGCCAGATATGTTGTCAAAGGTAGGCAGTTCAACACCACAGTTGGGTGCGAAGATCTCAGTGAAGTCATCTTCAGAAGGTTGGCAGCTTACGGTGTTATTGGCAGTACAGTTACCTTTGCAGTCCACTGCATACTGCAAGGCCATGCACCCAAGACCAGGATTGTCTTTTAGCCTTGGAAGCTTTTGGGCTGTTCGATTCTCATTAATAATAGAAACAAGCTCATTTGCAGGGTTTCCTGCACAACAATACCACAGAATAGCTTAAGAGAATTAACAGGGATTAAACCATAGAATTGGGCTACATTATAAGAGTGCATAGGCAGTCAAAATTAGAGCATGAATGGTAGTATGCTATACTTAAAAAGAATGCATGAAAAAGCGAACATATAGAGCATGAGCGATGGCATGCTATCACAATAGTTAAGTTAAAGAAGAGCTAGTATGATGTAAGTTAGCAAATATCAACAATGTCATATGGCAGAACACTTGATCTCTTCCTGTTATCAACAATGTCCACCAGGAACCCGATGCCACACTTGTAGATCTGTTAGCTGGAGATGTGAGGAACATTGATATTCCCAAAAATAAGTTTCTCTTGAACTACATGTTCATCAAAGTTCTTTTATAATTTTTCCTTTTGAACTACATGTTCATCAAAGTTCTTTTATAATTTTTCCTTGGATCATTTAAGATAGAGTGTCAATAAATTGGTGTATTAAAATGACAATGGTGTTAAATAGGTAAGCAGTGGTTTGATGATGGATGTACATACATATGATTCGCAGATTCAAGTGAACAAATATGGATTCCACATACCAGCAGAGGTAATCAGGTTGGAATTGATGAGGCAAGGGTTAATCATGGAAAGGTTTCTAATTTGAGATTCCAATGATGATTCAGTAGGTTGGAATTAATCAGAACGTGAAAATGGAAATTCTATGTTGTCTGCAGGGGATGGAGAGGAAATAGAGAATAAGTCATAGCTTTGTTTTGAGTTTCCAATTGGAAAATTTGATGTGAGTTTTGGTTGCATTATGAATGCTGGAAGTGGGATAGAGGATAGATCTATGGAATTTCCAGACCTCCAGTTCCAGATTCTTTCAGCAAAGGAGAACATTTTAGGTCCTGTTAGTCAGGCTAAAGGTCTGAAAAACTACCAAGTCTACTATATGTTCAGGTTACCAGGCCATTATCTAGATTTAGGTCTCCATGGGCTAGAGCTGAGTAAAAAGGCCATTACCAAATATTGGGTTAATTCGGATTAGCTGAACACGATGGCTGTGCAAAAATCTTTGGAACCAATGATAACACCCCATGCCAGTCATAAAATGCTTGGGTGGGGTAGACTGGAAACAGAACAATGCCTTTTTTTGGCACAAAGTGACTGTTCTCAGACTCAAACCCATGTTCTAACACTTGTCAGCCCAAGATTTAAACCAAACAATGGCCCCTGAGCTAGGGATTGAGTAGCAAATAAAAATTGGTTTAAAGAAGGGGTCCTAATAAGAATTGTCATGGAGGGGAAAGGTGTGGTGTAGGTTGGTCAAGTGTTTGTTGTTAAAGTGTTAATAGAAAATTTGATCTTAATACAATAGTCAAAAGAGAGGTTCAGGTAAAGAAGGCTTTGGGTGTATTCTTTTTCTTGAGGGTGGTGGTTTTGATTCAAAAAAGTTTGTAATGAGCCGGAAGTTAAAGAACTCAGAAATAAGAGGGGACTAAAAGCAAGTCAGAAGAGGCCAGTTGAGAATATCTGATTGGGGCGGTTACTGAAAACGAGATTGGAGGGGAGAAGGTGGAGATGGTATGTGAGCAAATTGATTAAGGGGGATCAGAACTTGAATGAAGAGGGGAAGGATTTCTTAGGATGAGATATGAGGAAGATTTATAAAGGAAAAAAGGATGGTGACATAATTTGATTTCTTTCTCAGAGTGACAGGGGGCAATACTCAGGAGATCGTTTGAGGGAACTATCATCTCGAATACTGAAGGATAGAATGATCTAGTTGACAATATTTAGGAACTGAACAGTTTTTGCACCCCTTACATTCAGAAAATTAAGCCATGAATGGTGTAGATACTGTTACATGTTGTTAAACTATACCAGCTTAAGAGCAAGCAGGCATTTTCCATAGTGAAATTCTTGTTTGTTTGGATTTAATTTACTTCACCTTTTCCATTTCATAATTGTTGTTTTTTGGTAGCTGACTTGACAACAAGCTTTAAAATTTAAAGAATGAACTATGGGAGTGAGGTATAGAACAACCGGAATCACAAGAAAAACTAGATAATTCTGCAAGAGGGCTTATTGCCCATTCACAAAAATTTAAAGAATGAACTATGGGAGTGAGGTATAGAACAACCGGAATCACAAGAAAAACTAGATAATTCTGCAAGAGGGCCTATTGCCCATTCACACAAAAATATGTGCATTTTTGTCTGTCTATGAGTCTATCCATTTCAAAGAAAAATACGTGACTACTTGAGGTTGAGGGTTTTCCACATTATGTTATTTAAGATTGGAAGAAGGTTATATATGGACCATGAAACAAGGTGATTGATCTATGAAACATGACTTTAGTAAAATAGTGAAAAAAAAAGAAAGAAGGGTTATAGCATCTATAGCTTTTCTGATGTTGTATCTTTTATGGTGATGTCAATTTCCAGGTACCTTACACAGCATGCCCATGTTTCTTTATGCTTGGTCCTGGAAGCAAAAGGACAACAATAATGGTAAACAGTGTTTATTGATCTCATTGACCATTATTGTTCACTTATAATAGTTCTGCAAACTGGGTATAAAGATAAAAAACTCATCCGATCTCTTTATTTATATATCTAATAAAATTATTTTCAAATGATAAACAAAAAAAATATCAGGTTTATGATGATATAGATTGTATACATATACAGAAGTTTATTTATATAATAATATTAAGGGACCAGATTTTAAATAATCCATTGGAGGTTCTTCATACACTCGTGCTAAGAGTGCAACATAAAAAATTTTGAACTTTATCTAAAGAAGCATATGGGAGTAGAATACAAATAACAAACAATGAACAAAGTGAAGTTGAAAAGAATACAAGTAAGAATGCTGCACTTTGCTACATCTTCAATCAAATCGGTTACTTGGAGATCTTAAAGAGACTATGAATAAAATCAACATAATGATAAGCCTGAGATGGAAAAATCTGTCTAAGATAGAATTGCATATAAGACTGATACAAGGTATGAGACATAGATTCTGCAAAACATGGAAGCATATACATTTATAAAGTTTGTTTCACAAATCTAATTGTGCAATATACAAATACAGTACCTATTTGAAAATAAGAGTGAATGGTAAATTAGGTTTTGGTTAAATAGCATCAGCATGTGTCTGTACATGAATGTAGATGATGTCCAACAACATCAAATATCATAGACCACAATAGAGAAGGTTTTTTATTTATAGAAAACAGAATCCATAAGTTCCTGTTTAACTGGTTCTAGGTATGTAAATATGCAAGTGAAACATCATTTACTCAATCCATATCCATTGAGCAGGCTTTTCTTCTTTTTCTTTCTTTTTTTTATTTTATAATTCCTAAATTCAGGACTGAGGGAAAAACAAAGAAGAGTAAACATTAAGGGTGAGCCTAACATTACCTGGCATTGTGAGATTAAGTTTTCACCCAGCAGTACAGTATTGAAATGAACTCTTCTGTAGAATCTGTACTACCAAAACGAAACAAAATTCACTCTGCCTATTAGAGAAGGTAACTGCTGGAATGTCAAGGCATCCAGAGCAAATCTACAAGATGAGCAATCACCATTGAATGGTTGCCCTGCTACAAAGTCCTGTCAGAAGTCAGTGGAGTAGGACGATAATAACCATTCCTGCTATGGGCTATGGGCTATCACACACTTTCACACCTACGGTAAGAGAATGGTAGATATCAAGAAAAACGTAGTTAAAATTGACATCTATTCATCCGATGGTTGGGATCATCTGGCTTGACATATCTGTTGCCTAGAGACATTGTAGTAACATCCAAACACTGAATCTCGAATCACTTGAATTTGTACCATGTTATCTGATACAATCTGCTCTAGATGGTAGGTTCTGTTCAGACCAGATTTGTACTTCATACAATAGCTACAAGAGGAAGTAGCAATGTAGAAGAAAACAACAGCTCCAATTAAATAAGAAGCCTAAAAAAATAAAAATAAAAAAAAAGCAAACAACATTCCCAGACACAGAAATAAAACAAAGACAGAAGAGGGAAGGGTAAAGAGCATTGTTACCGTGGCTTTTGGCGGAAACCATAACGACAAGCAGCAAGTTACAGAGAATGAGCCAAATGTAACAACATAGTTTCTTCAACATCATCACGACCACCAACACTTGCAATATCTGTTTTATTTGGATGGGTTTCGCTTCTAAGTATCTGAAAATATAAAACAAACCAAAAAAAATGAGGAAATTTGCAAAATTATGGAAACATATTCTTTCTTCACCCTACCTCTAATAATATAAGTTATATTCTAGCTACTGCGAGTTGAGAGAAATTGGAGAAATGCAGATTATATAGACCTCCTAAATGGGTGTGAGTAAGGAGAACCGAAAAGAGCCGAAAATCGATAATAGTTTTGGAAGAAATAAACTAAGAAAGGGAGGAGTAAAGAAAATATCAGCTTCTGTTCAGAAACTCGGTTCTTCTCTTTCTCCTCAAGATAGATTAAATGAGCTTTTGGGGGAAGGAATGCAACAAAACAGAAGCGGAAAATTACTCTAAATGCAGAGGAGTTCTGCTCCTTCAACCACTTTGGAGTTTGGACTAATGCGTTTGTTCGCAACTCGAAAAGTAGAAAAACCAGTGAGGAAAAATAAAGAAACTGTTGCTTCAGAGAACTGGGTACTTGTTTAATTTTTAGCAATGCAACATCTTGGTGCGGTTGGTAATGGTGGAAGACATTGCATTTTTCCCGGAAAAGAAGGATGCAGGAGATGACATGATTGAATGTTGCAGAGACCGAGTACAAAAGAAGAGCCAGACTGCCAGTGGTCCCAACTAGCCGTTTGTCTACGGGGGCCTCGGATTTCTTTCTTTTGGTTAAAGAAATTAGAAAATAGATATGTGTACACAGCCTTCAGGTTTGAAACCTGAGATGGGTTCCCGGACTCTATCAATCGAGACGGGATATGCTCCTCGCACTCGGGCGCCTCACATGCACATCCGCCGTGCATTGGGAATATCTCCTATCAATAAGTACGGGAAATATTCTCAATGCATGGTAAGATGTACGTGTGAGGCGTCTTCTGTTTGGAGCAGATCCGGTCTCCTATCAATAAGTCCATAACCCGAGGATTTGGGCCCACTGATATTTGGATGCCAATCAGAAAAGTGGGGTCACTGAACCTTGTCTCAGGTCATAAGGTCCATGGAAATTTCCCTTTTCCTTAATCCCTACCTTTAGTGGGCCATGGCATCAGTACAGACCGTCCAAATTTGTTGGATGTTATTTACTGCACTGGTTGAATGATCAGTGTCGGATGGGTCCATGGGATTGATCTCCAAACGACTCCATCGTCATCAGTATGGACGGTTGTGATTGTCCACCAGTTGACATTTGAAAATAATTGACCCTTATGTGGGACCAACGCATTGCATACCTAGGCTTACGATACCGCTTGCTGTGCTGTGCGTGTCATGATCAGTCCATGCCGTGGCCATGATTGCAGCAGGCACACGGGCCGCACTATTCTCCTTCGTGGATTCGGTGCATTGAGTGCAAAACTACCCAACGGAATTGAGCCCAGATCTTGGCAGGCTAATAATGAGTTCCAATAACATGGACCCAATTCCATCACACATATGGCTTTTGTGAACTTGGAGGCCCAAGAGTTCAAGACCCATAAATCCTCTTGGTATGACAATTGGCACCATAACACCGAGGAATGGTGTGACCGTTTGAGTGATCGAATGGTAGTGTTAATTGTTATTTACTTATTTATGTCTTCTCATTTGTCTTTTCTGATGTCTCGTCTCCTCTCCGCTGCATGGATGGTTAGATGCTTAAATAGGGTTTAGTTAGGAAAAGAATACAAATGTAAATATAGCAAAATCTTGTATTTCTACTATACATGTTTGTACTTGTATTATTTCAATTGTGAGCCCAGCATTTAGGATTTGCAATGTAACAGTAGTTTTAAATATAAAAGTGGAAATGCGTAGTGGGAGTTTTGTTGAATTAAAATTTAGGGAGCGGTTTATTCGGTTAAAAATCGAACGGGATAAATCAATTTTTTTAAAATTGAACTTATAAAATATAAAATCAAACCGAAACTGAAATATTAAAAAACCAAAAAAACCAAAACCAATTTTTTTGTTCAGTTTTCAGTTATTTTAGTTAAAATCGAATTTTATTAATATTATACTATTATATATTATATATTATATATTAATATATTTATGTATATTATAATATATGTATATGTTAATATATTTTACATATTTTAATATTATATACATATTATAATATATTAAATTTTATAAATTAATAATATATATTATATTATGTATATAATAAATTTTGGTTTTTTCGGTTAACCGAATTTCCAATCTTGAAAACCGAAATCGAAAGCAACATTTTTTAAAACCAAATTAACCGAACCAAAAAAAAACCAAACCCGAAAATTCTAGTTTGGTTTTTTGGTTTTAACCAAACAATGCTCATCCCTCCTAAAATTACTTCTTATTTCATTGTTTGAGAAAAGGGTATAAAAGTCAATTTATTGTAGCTTTAATGCAAACATTTATTGTTATTAAAATGTCCATAAATGTATATTTAATGCATATCTGAAAATGTAACTTCAATTATTACTTTCAACCCCTATGTCAACATTTTTAACAATATAAACCCCTATATTTTAAAACTAACCCAATAACAAAATCATTCTTTATCAAAGTGGTGGCTAAGAAACTAAACAATCCGAATCAAATTGATCAAACTATATAGTCATAGTTAGGTAATAAAGTTTTTAAAATAAAAATAAATATAAAAATTTACAAAATGTAGAAAAAATTAGATACATTTATGATATTTTTTTAATAAAATTAAAAAATATGTGTAATAAATAATAATATTTTTTTATTGATAATGAAAATTAAATACATAACTTATAATTGAGCAAAAATTAAATTATTTTATTGTTTGGCAAACATCAATAGTTTAACTTTTGGGTCAATTTTTTTAGCGGTTAATGTCATAAATAAATAAATCAATCAATCAATAAAAATTAATGAAAAATAAAATTACAAAATGAAAAAAAAATGAATAAATTTAGCAAAAGAATGTTCAGTCACATGTATAATATCATATAATTATCATATTAAACAAGAGGTAAGTGTGACATATCATAATTATTTTTACACATATAAAAGCAAAAAAGAATTATAGAAAAAATTGAACACACTAGTCCAATTCAATGTCTGGACTATGTTCAAATTTGTTTTAATTTAGATTGTTTTCAACCAAAAACATGGTCCATTGACACCTATATTCATATCTTATATCAATAAACTAGATGTTGGCTTAACCTAAACTAGGTCCAATCCCATCTAATAAATATTTGGACTGGATAAATCCAATCCAATATGTTTTGTTGGTCCATCCAATCCATCCAAAACTGGTCCATTGACACCCTTACTACTACTTTTTCATTGTTTTTGTGATGCCTTAGTTGGCTAAAGTTGCCACGTGATCTGCCTCTATAGCCAATGACTTCAAACCACTTCAGCACACCTCACCACAACTACGTCACAAAAAGGCTTTGTGAGGAAGCAAAGTCTTGCACTGGCAAGGAAACACGACCTTTCGATGAGAGCAAGACCTCCCAAGAATCTCAATGGGCGACCTTATCCTGACAAACCCAGACCTCGTCCAACTACAACACGGGTGTTCGGTCTATATAAAGGCATCCCCCTCAAGGTAAGCTCTATGGGATCTATCACACATTACTCTCTTTGGTTTAGACCATTTCTCTACCTACTCACCCCCAAGGTTCAAAGTATCAAAAATGCTATGTGCATCGAAAAGGCAAATTTAAGAGACGTATCGGGATACGCCTTGGATACGCATGGATACGAACGAAAAATTAAGATATGCATGAAAATGCTATAAATACTCTGATAAATCACAAATAATCATCAACATCACTAAATATAAGACATAAATGGGCTATTTATGCATAAAAATAACATGTTTTAGTGGGTTTTATGAATATATATATATATATATCATAATCAATATACAAAAATAAAACATACTATCCGATGAAGGAAGATTTGGCCCGACCTCACAGTTATGCGACACGTGGCAAAAACAATAGCTCGGCACAAAAGCAAGCATAAGGCGCGAACATCAAGGGGAGACACCAGCGGACCGAACTCCCTACTGGGGGCCCGAACTCACCCTTGGCCCCAAACCAGAAAGTAATCCGAACTGGCCTACCTTGTAATAGTTCGGAATACACTTCATCGAACTGGCCTACCTTGTAATAGTTCGGAATACACTTCATCGAACTGGCCAACCTTGTAACAGTTCGGAATAAACCTCGCCGAACTGGCCAACCTTGTAACAGTTCAGAGTACACCTTGCCGAACTGGCCCGCCCTGTACATACCTCCGAACTCAAGACTTTGCCTCGCTCACCACTCCGCATCACCTCTGGGCACCAAAACCAAACAAATCATACCATGCCTGACACTGAGGAAGTCCGTACCTGAGGGCGCCGCACCGGACTGACTTGGGATCTGACGCTTGACGGCCGCACTCTAAACGGCCACCTGCCACTGCCACCCGACACTGTCATCTCCAGTTAGGGAGACGGTTAGGCAGTGACGGTTGTCCCAGCAGAAAGGACGGCAGCCGAATTGACAGACGCAAGGGTAATCATACTCGACCTGACAAGGGCCTCGGAGCGAGTGCGTGAAGTGATTATAAGAACCCCCTGCCCCCAACAAACAAGGTATGTGAACTTTGCGATATCTGGTCTACAATTTGCCTTTGAGAGATTACTGACTTGAGCTTCGGAGTTATCACACCGGGTTCCCCCCGAAGCTCTCTCATCTTCCCCGTTTCAGGCTCCCCGATGCTCTATCTCAGAGGCGAGTTCGTTGACAGCTAAGACCGGCCGGATTGCGTTCCATCAATTGGCGTCGTCTGTGGGAACGCTTCTAAAAGCATCCCTCTAAATATCTTTTACCTACCCTTCTTTCAAAAACTCCAACACCCACTCCAACACCGAAATGACCTCCTCCAGCAGTGCCGGACATGGAACCGAAACAGCCACTACCGGAGGGCAACTTAATGCTCCGGCGGTGTGCATTGGGCAGTTCACCATCCCCCTTTCAGTGGATGGAATCCCAAGTTTGAATGTGCCACATGCGGTGGCACCTCTGAACACTCCCTCACTGAACATCCCTCTCCCACTCCCCGTCGAAACGAACTTCGTGGAACCAACTGTTGTCCCATTGGCAGCCCGCCAAAACCAGATAGATGATCTGATGCAATGCATGTGGGCAATGCAGGCCCAAATGCAGCAATTCTAGCAGCACCAACTCCAACAACACCAGTTGTTGCACCACCTCTCCCAACACCATTATCAACAACAATTCCCTCAGCTACCCTTGAACCAGCCACTCCCCCCCGGCACCCTGTTTCAAAGCCAGTCAAGGCCTCCCCTCAAGGTGGATGACCTCACCAAGGAGAGGCTTCCCGACCGCAGAACCCCCCTAACAGTCAGGCCTCATCCCCGGGCCGAAAGCAAAGAAAGATCACTCCCGCCTCGCAGCCTGCGGGTGGGTCAAGAACCTCGCCAACAAAGTCACTCGGCGCTCCAAGCCCGAGTTCCCACTCACGGAGAACCACTTCAACGCCTTGGCAGCAGGCCAACAATCCGGGCCCATTGAGCTCGGCAACACAAATGCAAGCAGCGCCAGCACCAGGCCCACTCAAAGGAGGCACCGACAAAGTCGCCGAACTGCTATCTGCGTGCTACCCGAGCTCAGAGGAAAGGAAGAAACGAGCTCGGGCGAGGTAAAAATCGTCCCCATTCTCTCAGTTCCTTCCCACCTTTCAGCGGAACTATTGGCAGTCCCCTTGCCTAGAGATTTCAAACTCCATTCTCTGGAGAAGTATGATGGGTCCTTTGACCCCAACGACCACGTCGACGCGTTTCAGTCGCAAATGCACCTTGCTAGGGCCAGCGAGTCGTGCATGTGCGTGGCCTTCACCACCACCTTCAGAGGGGTGGTCCGCACCTGGTACCGGAACCTAGCTTCCGGGTCAATAAAAAGCTGGCCCCAGTTCGTGCAAATCTTCACTGCGCACATTGTCACCAGCAAAAGGTGCCCCAGAACCAAGGAAAGTATCTTCGGGGTAATCCAAAGAGAGGGAGAACCCATCCAGAGCTACATCAAATGGTTCAATGAGGCATGTCTGCAGATCCCTCGGTTAGACCCCGCGGTACAGCTCGCCGTGGCCAAAAGGGGTGTGACGCACAAAGAATTCAAATGGCACATGGTGGCCAGCCAGCCAGCAACCGTGGCCGACTTCCTTAAGCTCGTAGACAAGTTTATGAGAACAGAGGAAGGGATCAACCAGAGAAATGAAGGCGGTGTTGAAAAAAGAAAAAGAGAAGGCGAGCCCTCCAACCTCGGCGACAGAAGAGGCCACAACCGAGAGGCGAAGCCAAGTCAGCCGTCCCGAGCTCCCCTAGAAGTTTGGACAGATTACACGCCATTGAACACAAGGCGGACCGAGATCCTGATGGCAATCAAGGATGCCCCTTACGTAAAGTGGCCACCTCGCCTGAAGAGCAACCCCAACGAGCGGAACAAAAATTTATATTGTAGTTTCCATAAAGATCACGGTCATAGCACCGAGCAATGTAATAATCTCCGCGACAAGATAGAATGACTCATCCGTCGTGGGTACTTAAGAAATTTTGTACATTATGACAATAGTAATAAAGCAGGTCGGCAAGGGGAACAAGGGAAGGATGTCCCCGAGCCAAGCAACAAACCGGCCGAAGCCTTGCAGCGACCTCCCCCAGAAGAAAGGCCAGTCCGGGGAACCATCCACATGATAGTGGACGGTTCGGTGGTGGTAGGATGCACTTCGGCAGCAGCAAGGACGTCAGTTCGCGAAGCAGCCCGAGAGGAGCAGAACCCTCCCAAGAGGCCGAAGAAGGAAGACTCGATCTTTTTTACAGAAGACGACGCGCGAGGTGTCCAATACCCCCATGACGACGTGCTCGTCATAAAGCTAAGGATCAACGACTTCGAAGTCCAGCGCGTACTGGTAGACTCAGGTAGTTCGGCGGACATACTATTCAAATCGGCGTTCGACCAATTGCAATTGCAGAAAAGCGATTTGAAACCCGCTCACACTCCTCTGGTAAGCTTCAGCGGAGAGGAAGTCAGGCCCTTGGGAAAAATAACAGTACCTGTGGAAGTCGGCACATGGCCATGTGCGGTAAGACTCAACCACGATTTCCTGGTGGTCACAACCCCCTCCCCATACAACGCCATAATAGGGCGACCAATTACGCATATTTTGCGTGCAGTGGTCTCCACCTATTATCTCGCAATGAAGTTCCCCACGGACTTCAGTGTGGGGGTAGCGCGGGGCGACCAACTCGAGTCCCGCAAGTGCTATGTTGCCGCCCTAAAGGGAAAAAACAAGGCAGCCGACGACCTCAAACTAGAGCGACCTGCGGAGCAGGGCGAGGAACGAGCTTCGCCTACTGAGGAAACAGTCACAGTCCCGACCTCGACTACAGATCTGATGTGAATTCTACAGATCGGCGCCTCCGTCAAGGATCCTTTGCGAACTAAACTAGTGAGTTTCTTACTCCAAAATTTAGATATTTTTGCATGGTCTGCGGCAGATATGCCCGGTATTGACCCTGGCCTTATAACTCACAAGCTTAACACTGACCCTGTAGTCAGACCCATTAGACAGAAGAAACGCAACTTAGCCCCAGAGTGCTAGAGGGCGGTCGATGAAGAAGTCGCAAAAGCTCCTCGCAGCGGACTTCATAAGGGAAGTTCATTACCCGAGTTGGGTAGCCAACCCAGTGCTGGTGAAAAAAGCCAACGGCAAGTGGCGCATGTGTGTTGACTACACCGATCTGAGCCGAGCTTGCCCAAAAGACTGCTTCCCCTACCCCGAATTGACCGCCTGGTGGATGCAACCTCGGGACACGAGCTGCTAAGCTTCCTAGACGCCTATTCAGGCTACAACCAGATTAAGATGGACCAGTCCGACCAAGAAAAAACCAGCTTCATTACCGAGTTCGGCCTGTACTGTTACAAGGTCATGCCCTTCGGGCTAAAGAATGCTGGCGCGACCTTTCAAAGACTTGTAAATAAACTTTTTTGGCCTTTAATTGGCACGAAAATCGAATTTTGTGTAGACAACATGGTTGTCAAAACACAATTTTCGCGAGAATTAATAAATGACTTGGATTCTGTCTTCCAAATTCTGCGTCAGTATAACATGAGACTGAACCCAAACAAGTGTGTATTCGGTGTCACCTCGGGTAAGTTCCTTGGCTACATTGTCAACCGGCGCGGCATTGAGGCCAACCCGGACAAAATAAAGGCCATCCTTGATATGAGACCACCTCGGAAAGTAAAATAAGTTCAAAGGCTAAACGGCCGCTCTGAGCCGCTTCTTGTCCAAGTCGGCAGACCGTTGCATGCCTTTCTTCAAGGCAATCAAAGGCAAAGGGTTCGAATGGACCCGAGATTGCCAGATCACGTTCGACGAGCTAAAGACTTACCTCGCCACCGTACCAACCTTAGCCAGACCCGAGGAGGGCGAGGTCCTAGAACTGTACCTCTCGGAGAGCGACGAAGTGGTCAGTTCGGTATTAGTAAAACAAGTAGATTGGGTCCAACGGCCCGTCTATTATGTTAGTAAAATTCTGTAGGGAGCAGAAACAAGGTACCCGCAGATTGAAAAAATTGCCTACGCACTGGTGATATCAGCTCGGAAACTCCGTCCATACTTCCAAGCTCACACCGTTGTTGTATTAACCGACAAACCCCTAAGACAAGTTTTGCTGAAGCCCGAGGTCTCCGGTAGGCTGACGAAATGGGCCATCGAACTCAGCAAGTACGATCTCCAGTACAAACCCCAGACTGCAATTAAGGCCCAAGCTTTGGCAGATTTTATCACCGAGTGCACTTCCAGCCACGAGGCCCTACAGGTCGAGCCTGAGGTCCCCAGTTCGGGTGAACCCGGATTTCCCGAGCCAATAGAGTCTGAACCCCGTAAAGTAGCAGCAAGTGTGGCATCTCTCCTAGTCAGGCGAGACACGAACTGGGAGGAGGAGCCCTGGATCCTTCACGTGGATGGTTCCTCGAACCAGCAAGGCAGCGGGGCTGGAATAGTCTTATGCGGCCCGAGCGGCACAAAATTAGAGTACGCACTACGCTTTGAGTTCGCGGCATCCAACAACAAGGCAAAATACGAAGCACTGATAGCTGGGCTGCACCTAGCGCGAAAGGTGAAGGCAAAGCACCTAGTCATCTGCAGCAATTCCCAGCTCGTGGTTAACCAAGTTACGGGCGAGTATGAAGCACGCGAGCTCTCCATGATCGCATATTTGGCGAAAGTAAAAGAGGCGCTGCTCAACTTCCAGTCACACTTCATCAGGCAAATTCTGAGGTCAGAGAACACTGAGGTCGACGCTTTGTCTCGGTTAGCCAGCACAAGTCACAACAACATGAGAACCGTGTACATAGAGGACTTACCTCGGCCTAGTATTCTCGGGGGAGGGGGGGTAGAGGAGGTCGCTCCCATCCTGGAAGCAGAGTCGAGCTGGATCGACCCACTCGCGAGCTTCTTGATAGACGAAACCCTCCCTGCAGAATGCAATGCGGCCAAGAGGGTGCAGCGCCAGGCAGCCAAATACATCATAATAGACGAACGATTATACCGACGGTCCTACATGCTCCCCTACTTGCGTTGCCTGCGACCTGCCGAAGCCGAGTTCGTACTCCACGACACTCATGAAGGCCTGTGCGGCAGACACTTGGGGGACAGAGCACTTGCCCAAAAAGCACTCCGACAAGGATACTACTTGCCAACGATGAAGGCAGAAGCTGTCGAGCTCGTCAGAAAATGCGACAAGTGTCAGAACCACGCCAATCTCCACCATCAGCATGCCTCCAACCTCAAATACCTCACCAGCCCGTGGCCCTTTGCACAATGGGGCATTGACCTCCTGGGGCCATTCCCACCAGCAATAGGCGGAAGAAAATTCCTAGTTGTTGCAGTAGATTACTTTACGAAATGGATAGAAGCCGAACCTCTGGCAACTGTTACAGCCCGAAACATACAGAACTTCTTTTGGAAGAACATAGTATGTCGTTTCAGGTTACCTCGGGTACTAATTTCCGACAATGGCAAGCAGTTCGAGGATATCAAGTTCCAAGAGTGGTGCCAGAACATGGGGATTCGGCAAAACTTCACATCAGTCACGCACCCGCAGGCAAATGGTCAGACGGAAGTAATGAACAGAGTCATCCTGCGCGGACTAAAAGCACGTTTGGATCGAGCAAAGGGATTGTGGGCCGAAGAGCTACCAAGTGTCTTGTGGGCTCACCGAACTACAGAAAAAACCGTCACGGGAAAAACCCTCTTCAACCTCACCTACGACACTGAAGTAGTGATCCTGACGGAAATCGAAGTACCAACATTGCGACTAGAAACATACGACGATCGGACAAACGAAGATGAGTTACGCACCAACCTTGACCTACTAGACGAGGTAAGGGACCTTGCGCACATCCAGACAACGGCATACCAGCAGTAGGTAGCTCGCTACTACAATGCCAGAGAAGCAATGAAGCTTTCGAGTCGGCGACCTGGTCCTTCGTAAGATTATGGTGCCCGAACCCGGTGTGGGCAAACTGGGACCAAACTGGGAAGGTCCCTATAAAGTAAAGAGAGCACTCGGGGGGGCATACGAACTCAAAACTTTGGAAGGCAAACAAGTACCTCGAGCGTGGAACATCGTGAACCTAAGGCGATACTACCTATAAACCGCCAAGCCAGGTGGACGAAATCAGGTCCTATGGGACATGGTGCGAGCCAAGAACCTCGGTGTAAACAAGCAAAGAAAAGGGCATATTATCAATTCGGCAAAAAATCAGTTCGCTGCAAAAGCCTTCGCGGCAAAACAGGTCGCAGAAGTATAATAACCCGGACAAGAAAGTGGCATATTATCAGTTAGACAAAGAATCAGTTCGGGACAAAGGAACACTTGGGGAAAAAGATTATCTATTCCATTGCAAAAACAGGAGTACATTGGCCATCAGAAGGCACTTCAACAACACTCGAAGGCCCTGCCTCTCCTTCAGAGTCTGGCTCGCCATCTGCAGCATTGGCCATCTCCTGAGTTATGCGCGAGGTGGATATGGCACTAACATCGAGGTTGGGGTACGTGTTCCGGATCATCCACCGGCTCAGTTTGAACCCCCTTCTGTAAGAATCTACCATTAGATCATCAAAACGCGAAGAGGCAATGTAGTCTTCAACGGCCTTCTTCTTGGCGTCTTCAATGCCTTGGGAAAAAATCTGCGTTTTCTCCCTAATGTCCTCTTCAAGATACTTGACTTGATGCTGCAAATCCAACTTCAAGTCTGCCATGTGCTTAACAACGATCCCCATGGCCTCGGCATCACGCTGAGACCTCGCCTGCCTGGCCATTGTGACGCGAGCAGCCTCTTCGGCAGCATAAGTGGCCGCCTCAGCAGCTCGGGTATTCGTCTCTGTAGCATGGTAAGCCTCTTCAGTAGCATGAGCGGCAGCCTAAGCAGCTCGCGCCTGTCGCGAGCTACTCTCCACTTGGGCTGCTAAGGCATGAATTGAAGAATTCACCTACCAGAAGAAACAAGTGAGCAGTGACAGCAAAAGCGACAGAAAATGAAAAAGGCAAACGAAATCTGACTTACCACCATGGCATGTGTTACGGCGCGACAGGCGACCTGGTTCAAAGGAAGATCGGTCCATGCCGCGATCTCCTCAGGGAAAGTAGCCTCCCTACTCTTCTAAAGAGCGTAGTTCGGCGTCAACACGCTCCTGAACTCCCCTTGAGCTCCCGAACCCGAAGGCCCAGCCTGCGTATGAGTGGACCCAGAGTGAGCAGGAGCACTTGAGTATGCAGGAGTGCCCGTATAGGTGGTCTCAGCGTAAGGCACCCCAGCAGCTTCATGAATCGGAGTCACCTCGGGTTCCCTGGGCAGATCCTCCGGCGTGTTGTCTGGAACTTGAGGCTCCTCTTCCGGGGGCAGCTCGGTACGAGTTCGCTTGGCGACCCACTTCCTCCTCTTCATACCTTGGAACAGACGCCCCCCACGAGTTCTCTCTGCGTCCATCACACCTGCAGAAACGAGTTCGACATCAAAAAAAATAAAGGAACAAAGCAACAAGAAACCGCAGTACTAGAAACCTACCCGAACTCAGGTCGGCCGCAATAAACTTGGCCTCCGTTAAGTAGTGATGGCACTTTAAACCTTGCCGTGCCCATTGTCGGAGGCCCTTCACCGTCTCTTTGTCGAGAGTAACACCTGAATCAGGAGCGACCTCACCCCACACGGTCTGAAAGGGCCATATTTGTGCACTTCGCACACTAAAGTAGTCCCGCTTCCACGTCGGGACCTTATTAGGAAGATCGTACATAAGCTTAAAGCCCGGGCGAGGAGAAAGGTAATACGCCCATCTTCCCCCAAGAAGAGAACCCGCTTGTCTCTTGAGCATGAAGATGGAGGAGAATATCTCTAAATCTAAAGGGAAATTATGCTCGCAAAAAGGGGAGACTGTCCCCACCAGGTTCCGAATAGAGTTCGGATGAAGTTGGCCAATGGTGACACCGAAGTGGTTTATGACTTCGACGAGAAGGGGATGGAAAGGAAGTCGCAACCCCTAGTGAGCTGCTCTCGAAAAGTCACGATCTCATCAGGACCGTGTTCCCAAGGAAAGTTACCCAAAGGAAAAAAATATGCATACCCCCAGGCAGATTGTAAGACATAAGTATAGATTGAAGCCCCTCAGGCGTCATGGTCGAGGGACCGAACCTGTCTAGCATCCGACCTCGGTGAGAGGTAGATGCCAAACTGCCCGAAGCGGCTCGGCCTACTGGTTCATAGTCCTCGAGTTCCACCTCAGGATCACTGAGGCAGTCGGGCGATACAACTCAGTTTGTAGAACCTACGTCAGTCCTACTTGAAGAGTTGTCTGAGCTATCAAAGCTAGACATTGAGGAAAAGAGGTGGGTTCAGGAAAGTACTCACCGGAAGAAAGTTTTGAAGACTCCGGAGACGGGAACAAGCCAAAAAACCTTGGAGGCTATGTAACCAACCTAGGCGCGAAATGAAAAAACTTGGACGCGAGCTCAATAGGCAAACCGCAAAAGTGACAAATCGACTGGGGTCCCCCACTATTTATAGCTACAGTAACCAAGAATCAACCGTACAAATCAAAGACGATCCGACAGCCTACATTTGCGTTGACCGCACGTCCCCTGAGGTCGAGACGTGATTGGCGCACGTCTTTCCGAAAAAAGTGAAACATCGGTGCATGTCTTTTTGAAACCGACGTTGCGCTGACGCACGTCTTTCTGAAACTGATCGCGCCACACATCTCCTGACAAATGCCAGCGCACGTCCAGCAGTGGCACGTTTTTTTCAAGTTTGAGTGACCCGCTGTCACGTCCCAGCGGGGTGAATTTTTGAAATTCAAAACGCGCGCTGTCAACCATCAACATTTATTAGTAGGCACGTTTCTCGCCTTTCGGAAACCGAAGAACCCTCGCAAAAGCAACTCGCGCAGTCAAGGTTCAAAGGACAGGACAACTCCACCTACCACCTCGCAAAACTCCCTGTGCCAGGGCAAGACCCTTGCATGAGGAGTGGGGGGCAATTGATGAAGGAAGATTTGGCCCGACCTCACAGTTACGCGACACGTGGCCAAAACAACAGCTCGGCACAAAAGCAAGCCTAAGGCGCGAACACCAAGGGGAGACACCAGCGGACTGAACTCCCTACTAGGGGCCCGAACTCACCCTTGGCCCCAAACCAGAAAGTAATCCGAACTGGCCTACCTTGTAACAGTTCGGAATAAACCTCGCCGAACTGGCCAACCTTGTAACAGTTCGGAGTACACCTCGCCGAACTGGCCTGCCCTATACATACCTCCAAACTCAAGACTTCGCCTCGCTCACCACTCCGCATCACCTCTGGGCACCAAAACCAAACAAATCGTACCATGCCTGACACTGAGGAAGTCCGTACCTGAGGGCGCCGCACCGGACTAACTTGGGATCTGATGCTTGACGGCCGCACTCTAAACGGCCACCTGACACCGCCATCTCCAGTTAGGGAGACGGTTAGGCAGTGATGGTTGTCCCAGCAAAAAGGACGGCGACCGAATTGACAGATGCAAGGGTAATCATACCCGACCTGACAAGGGCCTCGGAGCGAGTGCGCGAAGTGATTATAAGAACCCCCTGCCCCCAACAAACAAGGTATGTGAACTTTGCGCTATCTGGTCTACAATTTGCCTTTGAGAGATTACTGACTTGAGATTCGGAGTTATCACATCGGGTTCCCCTCGGAGCTCTCTCATCTTCTCCGTTTCAGGCTCCCCGACGCCCTATCTTAGAGGCGAGTTCGTTGACAACTAAGACCGGCCGGATTGCGCTCCATCACTATCCAATAAAGTACTTAATTCAGTTCCAACTTTAAATTTTCAATCTATTATAATTTGCAAATTGAACATGTAGATCCCAATATGATGAAGTTAGAAGTTAGAAGATACTTTTATCACTTTCATTATATTCATGGCTTCAGTAAATTAGTGAATGGTAACAAAGTGATGGAATTTATTCTCAACCTAAATAACACATTATTAAAATTAGATAATTAATAAATAAACAAAAATCATACAAATTATAAAAAATGTCACTACTTAGTAATTTATTATCGTACCTATAATCAAAAGTGACGATCATCAGTAGCATAGGAAGTTACATACAAATTGAAAATTACTTAGATTAACATTAAATTGATCTCTCACGTAACAAAAATATCCATTCCAGCTCATCATAGTGGAGTAAGATTTTACATATTCATATTGCTCCAAGTGCATTGCTGATAGTGAATTTGAGACTGATAACTTGATCTATAATCATGTGAATCATATTGTTGTGTACTTTGTGTGTTGTATGAAGATGAATCATCAGTTTGCCTATCATCACATCCTCCACCAAAAAGCCAAAAACTCATAGCAAATAAAGTAGATATAGGAGCAGATTGAGCAGTAGTCATGTGGTTCATGATATATCCATAATCTAGAGATGATCTTAAATTCATGCTACCTATGCCTTGCATCATTTCTTTCCTAGGGTTAATATAGGTTTATTTCCACTCATTTTGTCTTTCATAACCATAATTGCCCATTAATTGTGAATCCCTACACCTAAGACGGCTTTGTTATTCACTAAAAGGCATTAGATCATATATTGGTGGTATATATTTAAAATATTCACCATTTCATTTTGACAACTTCTAGAATCAGCATCTTGATTGTTTCCGGTATTACCATGTCCATTACCAGCACCACTACCACAACCACCACCATCATCGTTGTCATCATCATCATTAACATTAGTTTTTTTTTCATCTATTTCTCTTGTTCTCTGACCCACTGATCAATAAATTCATTTAATGCCCTTAGATGTATATTTTTTCTTTGCCACCCATGACAATAATTGATCATTTTCATCATATATGTCATCAATGTTAATTGAGTCAAAATAACTTTCTCCATGCCTCCTATCTCTAATAAGATAAACAACCCTTAGTCTCAGACTGCAATGCACATATACCAATTTTTCTAGAGTCTGTTTCGTATGAATGGGGCCAAAGATACTTCAGTAGAGTTCACAACCACTAGATAAAGCAATTTGTGATAATACCTTTATTGCTATCATTTGAATATGTTGGGCATCTTAACCATACATCAACCACCATTCAGTTGAAAAATATAAAAAAATATTTTAGTATCATATATCATTAAAAAAAACTTAATAAAAGACTAATAATTCTAAACTATATTAGATATTTAGAACTCCATTATACCTCTGCCAGTCTCTTTATGCCAAGCTATCTCCAAATCCTTATAGTGCCTCACAGAATAATTTGACATTATTGTTATTTGAAATAACAAGTATTAATATTATTTGATAAAATCATCAAAACATATTATATAATTTATAAATTTGTAAAAACTAATGAACAATAAATAAACAAATAATAACTAATAATTGTATAAAAATTTACACTTACCTCTTCTATTGCAATGGCAACACTATCTTCATCAGGCTCAAACTTTACAACCACATTTTTTAAATAACTTAACAAATTTTCCATCAACACTAAGATCCATAGAATATTGAAATGTTGGATTCAAACAATATCTTGAAATTCAAAAAATATAATAATATTAATTATTATTTTTAAATATTTAGTTAGCATAAGGGATTGAATGTAAATAATATAAATGTAAAAATAACAAACCTACTTCGTGAATATTGTAAACGAGCTGTGAATTTCATATATTCTTTATGATGTGATGTTTATGATTTTCTTATGGGAATTTGGGCAAGTTTTTTATTGTTAAAACAACTCTCTACATTGCTTCATATATAATTCACATTATTACTGTTTTTCACCATCAACTATCTAAAGGATTTTAACAATGGGCTCAATCATATTCCCATATAGAAAAGTTACTCTAAAAAAATTGAGGTTACTGATTATTTTTTCAAAACTTTGCCTAATTGATATTTTACTTTGTTGCAACAATCTCCAATCATTTGAATCAATTATGGCTCTCAAAGTTGTTTTTTAAGAAATAAGACTTTGCAATGCAATGTAATAAATAGCAAATTTGGTGGACCCTGCATGTATTACTTCTTCGCCTTTTGTAAACTTCCTCATCAAGTTGAGAACTATGATATAATTATAGATGTAATTTGTAATTTTTCGCCCTTTTGCAATAAGACTACACACCTTAGGTAATTTTGAATTATCTTCTAACATCAAGCCAATACAACAAGTGCACATTGTGTCCAATATATGTGCTTTTTATTGCAATAGACTACACACCTTAGCATTTTCTTAACTACTTTGTAAGCATTTCCATTGTTAATTATGATTTGAACAACATTTTTGGACCAATTTCATCAATCATTGAATTCATCATTTTATACAAATATTATGCATTATGTCGCACATTTGATGCATCAATAAATTTGTGAAATATTGTTTGTCTATTGCAATAAATTATAAAATTTATGATGGACAATCTGTTTAACCATGTCCAACCATCACATGATAGAATTTGTGAAGCCCATAAGTGTCAGCCTTCTGATAGAATGTTTTGAAATGGTCATATAATTCAGTCATTTTTTCATTTAAAAATTTTGCCATCACCTCATAAATTGTAGGCCCTTCAAACATTTTCCTACATTAACTATTTGATCTATCATAACTTGATAATATGAGGAAATTGTTACATTTGCAGGAATGTGATTGTATAATAAAAATTTTGCAATTTCTTTTTTCATATTATGTCTAAAGTCTTTTTCATAGTGTTCCTTAATTTTTTTTTTCTGTGTAGCATTCTCTGTCTCTGTATAAATATCTCTCAATTTTTTCAATATTAGGAGTGTTCCAATTTGATAAATATTTTTTAAAGGGATTTAGTTTTGAAAATGCTCATTTAATACTCGGTGTACAGAATAATTTGCTTTTATTCATTGACAAGTATGCTCATGTTGAGCCATCATTCCCTAATACTCTGAATTTACTTCTTTGAAATCATTGTACTTGCTCATCTTCCCACTATGTAGCTCGTAATGCATGTCTTCCCATATTATATGTTCATTTTTTCTGTATCACCATCATCTATGTTAAAATATTAATACCTTGATTCTATATCATCCTCCTCTCCTAAATCATCATATCACCATCTCTAGGCCTCAATGTTCTTCTAATCATTTTGTTGTTGTTTTCTCAACATCTCTTGTTCTTTGAGATGTTTTTTAATCACCTTAAAAATTGTTTGTGGGCATATAGGGCAATTAACAACATTAGGACATCATCTTACTAAGTGATATTTCAAACATGTCACACAACCACCTTTCATAACATGCTCACAAAAGTTGCATTTCGTATGAAATCGATTCCAATAAACTATAATGCCATATTTCCAACCAATATCATCTTTTTCTTCTTTTGGGTGCCATGTCGAATAGTTAAATGGTCAAATTCTATATCACAACTCTCAAGTATGAGTGTGGCATAGATTCACAATGTTACACTATCATAATGCATATGCACAAAAAATAATTAGAATTTAGAAATGATGATTAATCATAAATCTAAGTATTTAACAAGTAATTAAATAAATTATATAACAGAAAAATTATGGACATAATAGATAAATTAAATTTTGAAAAATTAAAAAAGTAATAGAAAAATTGAATGGGTTTATGAACATAATAGATCAAATAATTATTTTGCTTGTTTCATTCTATAAACTAAATAATTACTTATTTTATTCAAATAATTATTTTACACATTTTATTCCAAAGATCAAATTAAAATTTGAAAAATTAAATATGTAACAGAAAATTTGAATGGATTTATGGACATAATAGATCAAAAAAATTTTTTACATGTTTCATTCTAAAAACTAAATAGTTATTTATTTTTATTCAAATAATTATTTTGCATATTTTATTCTAAAAATTAAACTAAAATTAAAAAATTAAATATGCAACAGAAACATTGAGTAGATTTATGGACAAAATCACATAATAGATCATCCATATGTTTATTATAATCTGTAAATATTTATTATTGGAATTTAGATCATAGAAAAAAATTATAGTAATAAATAAATATTTATAATCTAAAATAAAAAAAAAAACAGACTAAATTTTTCACACGATAGATCTTATTGAAGTAGACGAACACTTCATAAGAGATTAATTAGGAAAAGGGAGAAATTTGTACTCCGTATGTCAAATCCAAAAACTAACTTGTTGATGTTCTCACAATGGGATTTCCATACTTGAGGCATAATGAAATATGTCAAATCTGGGGACCCACTTGTAATTTTCTTTTTTATATATTGGTACATCATAATAATATAAAAGTGAAGTTGGGCATCACCAACCTAATCTTTGGACTGTCACACCTCTTTCTCCCCCTTCCCTTCTCCTCTCTTTTCTCTCTCTATTCATGTAAGACTACAAAATTATCATACCAAATTAACCAATTTTCACATGAAAACGAAACCAGACCAAACCGTAATTAGCTTGGCATAAACAATTTCTTCATCACTCTGATCTACCCTACTTAGCATCATTAGGTTACAATCATATTTTGGGATCAGTTGGTCCCTTTTGAGTGCTAATGTAAACTTGTCTCTAGATCCCCACCCATTTGCTATGGCCCACACATGCCCTTTCACTTGTCCTTTGGAGATCTACATTTGAACTTAGAGCAAATATACCACTAAATTTTGTGTCTTTTAGTATTGTGTGTCACTTGCTTGCTCCATGTTTCTTGATCCTTAAAGAGAAGTTTCTTCTTATGATGTCAACTTTTGCTTTTGAGCACTCACCAAAGAAATCCCCAAAGTCTTATGAGGTCCACCATCAACAAATAAAACAATAAATAAAAGTTTGTTTTTCTATTTAGCTCTTTTTGAAAAATTTGAAAGACTATGAAAGATAAAACTGTCACAAGGTATGTTTAAGTATGTTTTAAAACACCATGATATGTTTAAGTCTTTTACCCTTGTTTTTACTTACAACATTTTTAGTTTATTGATTTGAGTGAACAACTATTATTTAAAGTCATTCATAGTTGAAATAGCCATAGCTTAAAAAAGCATACATCCAAAATGTCTATAGAAATATCAAATAAATGTTTCTTGTCCTTAGGGTGAAGTTTAACCATTCTATCCAACAAGACCATTGTTTATGATGTGACAACAAACACCTTTAACCAATTTATATTGATCAACTTAAAACGTTTGAAGTTGAAAGAACAATTGTACCAAATTCAACTAAGTTGTTGGATGTGTGAAAGAAAACCTTTAAAATTGATATGAAAAAAAACCTTTATTATGTACCAAAGGATTAAGATATTGGTTGGGGCTAATTAATTGTTTAATGTCTCAACCTTTAATTGATTCAATTTAAACCTAAATTGATGCTTGTTTGTTAGGAATATATATTTACCATCTAATTACCAATGATCGTTGACAATTGGAGATGATCTACACTTGTATACAACACTACTTAGTTTACAATAATTAAAAAAGACGTAGCTTGGTCTTTTGCGATGTATATTTTGTATATTCATAAATTTATTGTAATGGACTTAGGTTCACTATGAGAATAAGTGAACATGTTCTCTATATTATCTTTGTGTTTATGTTATTTTTCATGGCATTAGAGTGGAAGGCTCTCCACATTTAAGACTAAGATTTGAAGTTTAAAATATGGGAAAAAAACACATCTTTTTCAATCTAGAACTTTCATCAAATTACAAGTTTGGTTTTTGTCAAACTTATGAATTCAAATTTTCTATTATGGCATTCACAAGTTTACCCTCTAATCAAAAGCTCTCAGTTAGTCCATCATTTTGAGTAAGAGGAGCCTAGCAGAATAATCAAAGACATTATAATGACATTCTTCTCACTTGTCAGTTGCTTGGAATGATAATTGAGCAAGTCATGGGTCTTGTGGTAAGCTATAATTATGCTTGACAAATATGGAATTCCCTTGGATATATATTTTTTGCTTCAACAAAGGATAAGGAAATGCATATCAGATTGCCAAGATGAAAAAGTGGAACAACTCACTTGATGAATATTTGTGGGAATTTAAATTGAAATGTGACTATCTTGCAACTATACACCAACCAATGGTAGACATGGACAAAGTTTTCCAGATTTTATGGGTTTTTGGCAATCAATATCAAGCTTATAATCTAGTTGTTTTATCAAACCCCTTTTATGTTGTTCAATCGGTATGTAATGGGTCTTTAACAATTAGAACAATAACTTGTTTTGTAAGAAGAAAAAAACGAAGGCACTCAAATTTGTTCAAGCCTTTGTAGCAAATAAAGAAATGTGTCATGGACACATGAACTCTAAGATGTACCATACAAACAAAATCCTCCACAAACCTCTCATTTACATAATAAGAATCATAACAATCCAAGTAATTTTCCTTATTGATTTGTAATGTTTCTAGTCATACATCATAGAGATGTTGAGACGGGTTTAACCATACTAATCAAAGTAAAGACTTACCCCAAGCTTTTGATACTATGTCACTAATCAAGATCCTATGTTTTATGCGGACACTGGAGCTATAACATACGATACTTGGATTTCCTACTAATCACATTATACTGCCCTTCCTGCTAACTCAATGATACGATGATAGTTGTCCCATCTTCGTATGACCTCTTATTACATGTAACAATTGCTGGAGTGGTAGAGATCATGAAAATGTTCTCCACAAATGAGAATACGTTCATAGTTGGAAGGTTATATGCAGTTGACCCACTGATAAAAAGGCGAGACTCAACAACCATGGGAAACTTAAGTCCCTCTGTTAATAGGCCTGTCAATAATACCCATAAACCTACAACCTGATCTGATATCCGATCTGATAATCTCATATTTTGGGTGAGGTAAATGTCATATTGAATCAGATTCGGATGACAGAAGTAGAGTCTGCTTAAAAATTGGATCGAACTCTGATTCACCCCTATCCGATTCGATAAAAATATAAGTTTGATTTATTTATAAATATAAATATATTTTATATTATATACTCTCATACATTAATGGGATAGATACAATTTCTTAGGGGTAAATGAGGAAATCTATTCCTCAAACCCCTAGTCAACCAGCCCTAAAATCCTAAACCCTCACTTAACACTTCAATAGTTGACATTTTCTTCTCACTTCTCCTCTCAGGTTGTCACCTAACTTGCCTTCTCATTTGCCAAGTTGTTGTTGTTCTCTCCTCTCTCAATTCTCATTATCTGCAATAACCAAGTCATCGTTGCCGTTCTTTTGTTATTGTCATCATCGTTCTTTTTTCGCATAGGTTTTCTTCTTGACAATAGAACTCTCATGCATCACTTTCTTCTTGACCATAGGTTTTCATTTGTTCTGAATAAATTATAGATTCTTTCAAAATTTTTGAAGTAAAATTTTAAATTTTATAGATTACATAATTGTTTCAAAGCATTTGAGTAAAAATTAATGATTATATGTTTTGTTTTAATGATATTACATTTAGCAATTGTGACCATTCAACTACTGAAATATGTAGCTTTAGTTAGAGTTAGATTAAAATCCAAAATCCAAAAAAAATCGAATAGATTCAAACTCATGTTCCCTATACATAATCCGATCGGAGTCGGATACAACCAACAACATGTCAAATCTTACTTGGATTTAGATGAATCCGATTCGATGACATGCCTATCATTCAACATGATCTTAAACCCAAATCTATCTTGACAATATCTAGTGAGTTTGACACCAAAGCCTTGGAAAAGAATCCCATGTTTGGATTTACCTTGTCTCTTAAGCCTTGAATGTTCCCTTTGTTAAAGCTAAAGATAATACAAATTGATGAATTTTCTATACACATTTGTGGTTAGAGTACGGGCAATAAATGGTTCCACAGATATATATTTTTTTTGTAGATTTTAGGATGGCTATGGACTAATTGATTGGATATTTAATTCAGTTTTGTTGTTCCTTCAATTTTCTATAAGCATTTAACTTCCCAGAATTTTGGAGGCTGTTAGTCCATTTATTTCATCAAATCCATTGTTACACAACACATTATTTGGTTAAATACTAAACCAACCCACTTGAAATTATAAAAAGAAAGTCTTATCCCCACCAAATTAAACAATTGATCTAGTGGGACACCTTGAACAACATTAATTAAACGATTGCCTAAAGTGATTGAAGTGAATAATCGTTGTATGCCAAACTCTACCAGTAGTTCGCAGTGGTGAAGTTGGTGGGGATGAGACTTGCAAGGGAGAGAAGAGGAATGGGCGGGAATGGTTTTTGGGAGTGAAAAATTAAAAATCATTATTATGATGTGATTTTTTTTTTTAAAATAAATTTATTTTTTTATTTTTTATTAATATAATGAAAAAGCAAACTGAACTTTTAACGCTGGGTTAGTTGAATGTTTGGAGTTGATTACGCTTAGGGAGAAAACAAACAACTTGGGATGTTTTATGCAAACAACCAAAGTTTTTTTCCGATCCCTATCTATTATACTCCCCAAAAAAGATTCGTATGAGACCAAACCCATGTTTGATAAATAAAGGCCATGTTTGGTTCACTGTTTTGGGCATCGTTCTCTTAATTCTTGCTCATTCTAGGCAAGAATGAATAACATTAGAGTGTTTAGTTACAAAATTCTTGCCAATGACCACGTTCTTTTTAGAATGAAATATCAACCCCATAGTACAAAATTTGACTAGCCTGCAGCATGAAAAATAATCATATATCTCATATTGCTCATTTCATTTTTTGATGAAACTCTACCTATAAAACTATTGTAATAGATATTCACTTTTGTGAAAGCACTTTTATAATATTACTTTTATGAAGGTAAAAATTGACTAGCCTATGGCATGAAAAATAATCATGTCTCATCTTGCTCGTTTCATTTTTTGAGGAAACTCTACCTATAAAACTGTTGTCATAGATGTTTACTTTTTGAGAAAGCATTTTTATAACAGTATTTTTACAAAAACGCTTTTATAAAAGTACTTTATACAAAAGCACTTTTATAAAATTACTTTTACATGAAAGCACTTTTATGAAAGTACTTTTACATTAAAACACTTTTATGGAAATACTTTTATAAAAACATTTTTACAGAAGTATTTTTACAAAAGCATTTTTATAAAAAGTACTTTACTAAAGCACTTTTATGGAAGCACTTTTATAAAAAGTACTTTACTAAAACACTTTTACAGAAGCACTTTTATGGAAGTACTTTTACGAAAGCACTTTTACAAAAGTACTTTTATAAAAGCACTTTTACGAAAGTACTTTTATGAAAGAACTTTTACGAAAGTACTTTTATGAAAGAACTTTTACGAAAGCACTTTACAAAAGTACTTTTATGAAAGCACTTTTACGGAAGTACTTTTTTACAAAAGCAATTTTATGAAAGTACTTTTATAAAAGCACTTTTACGAAACTACTTTTACAAAACATCTATGCCAATTGGTAAACATTGAGTATTGGAGGACCTAAGCTAGCGGTCTGTGAATACCGGATGTTAGCACTCGATTTTTGCTTTGTCCACCGCCTGAACCTCCATTTCACCCTGAACCTCCGATCAGACCCTTCTAACCTCTCTGAAACACCAAAAACCCTAAAAAACCCAAGTTTTACCCTAAAAGCCCTCAGATTCACCATGAAACTTATTTGATACCAATCTGATGGCCCCAATCGACCCCTACTTACACCTCAACCATTCGATCTTACATCTACGAAACCCATAACCTCCTGAAACACCTGCCCAAAAAGTTTCAACCCTAGATTCCCCCATTTGATCGTCCATAAAACAAAGATTCCACTTTAAAACATCCTATTGACCCAAATTCGTACAATCTTGACACTTTAAGATTGATGAGACCTCATTGTCAAATCCTGGACACTCCCAAATACCCACCTATAAAATTTCAACCCCAAACACCTTCATTTACCTTTAATCACACAAAGATTTTGTTTTAAGGCTCCAGATTGATCAGATTACAGATTTACCCGATCCGGGACCAATTGATTGAACCTAACCCTAACAATCACCTCAGACTACCCAAAAATCCTACCATGTGAAATTTCATCCAAAATATACCTTATTTGCCCCTTGATCACATAAAGATTCCATTTCAAGCCTCTAGATTAATCGAATAGAGCCCTCTCCAAATCTTTCCAATCCGGGCCTAGTTAGGCCAATCCAACCCTACCCTATGAAATCTCAACCTAAAACACCCTCATTTACTCTTTCATCCAAATAGATTCTGTTTCGGTCAATCTCATTAGTCCATACGCATCAAAACCCCTCTCAACCATCAAATCCATATCAACCCTCCATTTTTTGACCCGAAACCACCCATTATTGAACCAGGACCCCGGTCTGAGCCCTTGAACTGGTTTGACCCAATTTTCTCAAAATTACAAAAATACCCCAATTTTACCTAAATTTATAAAATTACCCCTTAGCCCTAATATAAAATTTAACCTAAACTCTTCATTTGCCCTAATTTGAAACCACTATTCATCTTCTCCCTCCCTTCGACATAGAGCGGTGGCGGCAAACTAGAAACCCCATTTTCTTCGCATCTTTGATCTCATTCAACCTCTTACATTCTTTCTTCTTCTCTTTATTTTTTTTCTTTATTTCTTCTTCTTCTTCTTCTTCCCCCTTTTCCTTTCTTTGTTTCGTTTATGCCGCTGCAATGACAGATTCGAACTCAACGACCGCTATTTTCACTTGACCCCCCCTCTCTCTATCTATCTTTCCTTCCCCTCACGTTCCTTCTCCTTCTTTATCTACCTCCCTCATCCTCTGTTTTTAGGTCGGTTCAAGCCACCACCATCGCTACAACTTCTAGTAGCGGCGATGGTTTATTTTCTCCTATTCTTTATCTCCCTCTTTCCTACTCTCTCATATTCTCTGTTTTTCCTAGTTTTCTCTTGCTTTGTTAAATAAGAAACCACTCAGTCATTCCCCTTGTTCACAGCACAGTCGAATGCCTGAAACCATTGTCGCTGCTTTGACTTCCGCTAGCAACGACAACCCTATAGCATCATCTATCTAAGGCCAAAATCCCAACCATACTACCTGGTATATTTAAGCTCACCATAAGATGACTATTGACTCATTGCACTTTGCGTAAGTCTGTCATAGCAATGTCTCGCTCAGAGGTGGGTTCATTCATCTATTTGCCTTAAGTTAAACATTGCCTTTCAATCTCAGCATTCGGTAGCAGACTAAGGCCCTCCTTGTTCCGCGAGCTTGAATCAAACAAGTTGAAGAGGTCATTCTCAGCTTGTTCGTACTTAGATGGTCCATAATCTGATCTTGACCCACCAAATACATCGGAATTACCTGGAGTTCATATTCGCAGCATCAAACATCTTGCCAAGATGTCATTAAGGTAAACTAAGACCGAACTTCCTCTGTATTTGCTTTGACAATGAGGACTCGAGGTTGGGGTGTAGACCGATGGAGTAGATTCCATCGATTAACTCTCGTAGGTCTTCTTCCCAACCCAATCCGATCTAAAATCTATTGCCTGCTCCATGTTTAGTTAGATTTTATAGTTGCATCAACAGAGTTCAGACTGTTATGGATCTTATTTTGTTCCTTTCTGCTTAGTTCTTATCTATGAGAAGTAGATCTTTCCTATGCTTACTGATATTTTGGTTATTCACCTAGATGTTTATTTCTCTTACTTATGATTTCATTTCCACTTGTTATAGGTTAGATTGTTTGTTAATGTTAACTTTGTCTTTGGAGATCAATATATGATAAAAAGGGATGCTGAAATTTATATTCGTTTTGAAATTTCAGTATTGATATGTGATTTTGTTTCAAAGTGATCATTTTGAAATGAAAAATAATAAAATAAAAATCTATAGAATTTACTTTCATATCGGTTTGCCCCAGCTACTTGTTTTCGTCATTAACATGTTGATTGATTAAGTGTATATTGTGTTTATGCTTATTTGGAATCACCATGTGGGCCCCACCTATTAGACCCGAGAGAGGGGTGCCTAACCCCTTTTCCTCTCCCATCTGAGTCTTACCAGACTAGTTAGTCAGTGACTCAGGCATTGAAGTCACTATCTAAACAAAAAGTGTTTTTGAAAATTAATCCTGAAGGTCCCATCACCTCATTTTCATCTATTTGATGGGTGGCGACTCCATTTCCAGCCCAAGTGGCAAAGTGAGCCATTTTTTGACGCTTACACCAACATAAATATTTTATTTGAAGAATGAAAATGAGTAACATAGGACACTTGTTAGTATGAAAATAATTCATTTTTAGGAAAAAAATGTTTGGTTCATAGCAATAATTTCTCATTCTGCCTATCTTATCCATTCTTTTTCATTTTATAATTTCATCATGGGTAAGAATGAGAATTGAACCAAACATGTGAAGGAATGAGAGATCCATCATATGGATAGTCGAACCCTATAGGTAGGTTGGGCGAAATTTCAAAAATTTCTCTCTCTCTCTCCCATGTGGGAATCACATTTCCTATTTTAGAAAACTGCATTTTCAATGATCAATTTTGAACCCTAAACCATACTAGATTTTAAACCAAGAGGTAGGAGAGGGATATACCTGATACAGAATAGTAGTGACTCCCAATGAAGGTGTTCACGGTTAAGGAGATCTCTAAATACTGCTCCCACTGAAGATGACACAGCGGGTGGAGCAGAATCAACATGGTGGTCCTTCAACAAGAACCTGATTCTTCACCAAGAATCTGATGGAGGGCGAGTGAGCATGACTTCATATTAGTTTTTCTCCAACAACCGATATGAAGAACCTTTATTGATCGCTCCTATAGCTGGAGATCGAACTAACAATGGCGGCAACAATAAGAGAAGGCAAGAGCAGAAGATGGCGTCAGTTAAACTACAATTGTCTTCTCTCTTGTATCAACAATCTGATGGGGTCAATTGGGGTTCACCCTCATCCTCTATTAATAGCCTTAAAGAGAGGTTCTTCTAATCCCATTAGGAGTTTCCTAATCCAAATATTGTATTTGGATCTGGACTCTCTTTAAGATATAAGAATAATCCATTATCTTATCTACAGATAAAGATCAACCCTCATAATCTAATTAGGAGTTTCCCGATCCAAATATTTATTTGGATTTGGACTCTCTGAGTGGATAGGGACAATCTCTTATCCTATCTGCTTATCCAAATCCCAGAACCGCCCATTTTTAATTAATCATATTAAACCAGTTCGAATTGGGCTTTAGGCCCATTAAGTCAATGTGCTCACTTATCCTCCAAACTGCTGCCCAGTTGGGTATCCTTGTATGGCATGAAACCCAAACATTGATCTATACATCAACCACATGGGTTCAGCCTAGCCGAATTCACTGTAGTGACAGTGAACCCTAGAGCCCATCACCATGGGCTCTTAATGGGCCCAACATTTACACTAAATGGTCATTGGGTCAAGCCACCTTATAAAAACCCAAGGACTGTGGGCAGATGCAAGATTAGCCCATCAGGTATTACCCTCAATGGTCTTACGCTTAACCTCTCAGCTCATAATGATCAAACACTGTCCGACAAGAGAATACCTCTCTTTCGACTGCAAGGAACAGTGCTGCGCTTTCTACTCACATGGATCTCGGAAATTAAAACATTTTGCAAATATTTTGAAACCATAATATATATATATATATATATATATATATATATATGTTTTGCAACACAAATTTCAATAGTTGAAATCTGCTGCCAGCAGCTTTGGTTTTCATCAGAGAGAGTGCATTCCTGATCATTCACTTTGTCCGACAAAGGGATTGATCCTGTCACTATGATCACCCACTCAGATGAATTCTCGGTCTGTCCCAACATACCCAGGTTTTGACCCCCTCTAAGGATCTCACTGATTGGCATATCAAAGACACCCCAATTCGATGCCTAGTGCAGTATCATAATCGAGTCTAAGGGTCGGGTGTAACATTCCAGTTTTGCCCATCTATCTCCAAGGTTCAGGGCAATACTGAAATTATGGTCCGGTTCAAGGTTTCAAGAAAACCCATACTGCATGTACCTTAGGTATCATTCTACCAGCTGAGATAAGCCACCCCAACCAACTTGGCAACACAATAGTGTCAGCCTTGGCAAGATAAATCTCCCTATATCTATCCAACAGTTGTGAAGATTATAAACTAACACGAGTCTCACATGTGTCATGTTTAAAGGTATTACACAGAAACACACCATAATAACATGAATCAAATATGCACTTTATTCATTTACATTAAATGTCATACGGTACATGATTCTGATTGGAGTTAAGGGCATACACTGTCTAACAACATGACCTAAGTGTTTGGTGAAAATGCATTTACTTCAAAAATAATGTGATAGGCTAAAACAATTAGGAAAGAAATCCCGACCCAAAATATTTAAAATAAGCACTCCCAAACTTAGCCGAAATATTGATTCTTGGGTAACAAATTAATGAACAAAATTCCAGATCGGACCACTTTTTAAACCCGGTTTCTATTTTTTCATTTACCCCAACCTAGACTTGTTCATGGTCCGAGTAGCATGATGGGTTGGCCCCACATGATCCATTCTTAGTCGAGCTTAGACTTGAATTTAAGGTCAATGGGCTTGGGCTCGAGCCCAAAGCACCTAGCTTAACTTTTTTTGGGTCGGACTCGTACTTCCTAAAAAATGCCCAATTCGAACCCGAGCCTGACTTGATAGTATATTATATAACAATAAATATATTTTATATAACAAAAAAACATATATGAAATATATTTTTTTCTTTGTTACCTTTCATTATTTTTAGGTTTTGAGGCATTTAATATAAATAAAACAGTTTTTCATAAAATAAGAAATCTTTTACCCTATTTTCTGTCCGGACTTCGGGCGGGTTTGAGGTTGCGCTTGATACGAGGGCCTGAATGTATTCTTTCAACGCAGAAACCAAAACCCGGCCCAGAAAGAGGTCTATCACTCTATATCAATCCCAACCTGGGGTGGGCCGACCAAGCCCGTCCGGTAAAGATTCCAAAGCATTTCCTGATTTCCTGCAGCGCAAGTTATTTCCTGGCTTGTAGAAATAAGCGTAGCTCCCCAAGCTTAATAGGCTAGTAGCTACCCTCACACCAACCAGCTCGACTCTCCTTCCTCTTCTTCATCACAACTTTTCTGTTCTAAGCTCTTAACATGACGACCGATCCTAAGGCTAATAATGGCGCAGCCCCAGAAGAGGCTACTCTGAAAGTCCCGTCCAAGGACCCGAAGAAGAAGAAGGATGAGAAAAAGGAGGAAGATCTCGTCAGTTGAAAACCCTAGTTTTCTTTTCTTCAGCCTTTTCTTCGAAATTTTGTTTTCGTTTTGAAACTTGACCGATCTAATGGGCATGTTTGTTCAAAATTACAGTCGGACGAGGACTTGGCGCTGAAGCAGCAATTGGAGCTGTATGTCGAAAGGGTTCAGGATTCGGATCCTGGTGTGCAGAAGCTCGCCCTAGAAAGCATGAGGTAGTTGGTTCCTAATCTCAAAACAAAGAAGAAAACTTTTTCGGTAGTTCTATTGGTAGTTGATGCACCTTTAGGTTTATGACCGACCTAAGAGGTAGGTCATCAGTTGGACTTCGGATGGATGAGCATTTTTTCTGTAGAAGAAGATTTTGTCTGTAAAAGTCCATATTTTTCTATGGCATTAGAGTTCCAGACATCATTATCGTATCAATGTGTCCAAAAACAGGATTTGATTTGTATACCCGACCCCTTATAGTTGGACAAGCTTTATTGAGTTGAGTTATAGAATCAATGTACTAAGCTTTATTGAGTTGTATTCAAAATAATTTGCTTTTAACCGAATTGACACGCAAAGTGGCAAGGATTAGCAACGGCCGGTTACAATTAAGGTAAACAGGGACCTGTCTTTCGGTTACTTTGTATGTAGGGTTAAACATCAAAAGGATGAGAACTTCCATTCCTAGAAATGAACACTTATTTGAAGAGTGTAAAAAGTACGATAGGAAAGCACAACTTTCTTTATTCCCGTGTTGTACGCAGAGTTGCATGTTAAGTGCTATATTCTGTAATTTGAAGGCAGTGATGTATGCATGAGATGAATGCTATTTCCTCATATAGTTTAATCAATACTCATTTTATTTAAACGTAGGCAGGAGATACGAACCTCAACAAGCTCCATGACTTCTGTTCCTAAGCCATTGAAATTTCTCCGTCCGCACTACGGAACCTTAAAGGCATACTATGAAACAATGGCGGATTCAGATCTGAAGGTTTGAACTGTCTGGATGGTTATTTGCAGTAGTTTTATTCCTACGGAGCTATTTCTTAAATGGTTCACATTCTTTCCCCCTTATTTACAGAAATACCTTGCTGATATACTTTCAGTTTTGGCCTTGACTATGTCAGCTGAAGGTGAACGGGTAAGTGGAGTTATTCTATAATGTTAGTTCTTGGAGTTACTTAATATTATTGATCCTATGTTCAGATTTTAAAATCCAAGGTCTAGAAAACTAATGCCCATTGTGGAGAATAAACACACTATTATCATGTTACCAAGGGAACTGTTTTTTTAACTCATTTTCTTCTTGTTGGTTTCTAATTCCTTATAAACTTTTCGAGCAGTAGTTATGAACTAAAATGGGGGGGGGGGAGATGACTATGAAAAGTAGCTTGGGAAGAGATACTTGTAATTATTCTCCTTTCAGTTTCTGGCCTTCTACTGGTCTGGCTATTCTTATACATTGATCTCTTTTACTCTTTATCGCTTTTATTCACTTACATTTTTGTTCCTTTTGCGCTGAATTTTAGTCACTCCGTCTATGTCCTTGGTCTTCTTGATAAAAGAATAATTATATAAAAACCTGCAGATCATTGCAATAGCATGTTTAGTTATGGGCGAGGGGTATTATGTTGCTTGTCTTGTCATTAGTTTTAGCTTCCATGATTCCATTGCATTACATATTGGTTATCTATACACTTTACCTACTCTTAGGTTATTAGTTGATTGGTTATTTTCTCTGTTGCTCCTGCAGGAAAGCCTGAAATACAGGTTATTGGGTTCAGAGGGAGACATCGGCTCATGGGGTCATGAGTATGTAAGGTGAGAGGGTCTTTTGATCCAGAAGAAAAGAGGAAAAAAACTGCTCAAGGGAGGGGTATCATATCTACTTATTACTATGGCTATGAACCAAGTATTTCCATGCACCAATTAATCCTTTTATTAAAATGATAAGGGAAAGCTGGGCTGTCCAGTTTTTCTCTTGACATGTTTATCACAATGATATAAAGTGGAAGGTCCTCAGTTACTCATTTTGGAAATGCCATCCTTATTAACGATGGACTTATTTTTTAATCAGGAACCTTGCTGGAGAAATTGCACAGGAGTATACAAAGCGGCAGGTTAGGCAATTTATCTTTTCAAACATGGCAGTTAATTTCCTTGATTATGTTATTTATAAGAGGCTTTATGTGAACAAGGGGAAGATAGTTTACAAATTACAAGGTTAGAAAAATCATATTCTTCCTTTTTTTTTTTTTAAATTATAGTGTTCATATTGCCAGTTATTTTTTCAAATATATTTTTGACATCATATGAGCTAGTATCATACGATTCGATGTATTCATTTCCCATATTGTTGTTTAATTTTTGATCATGTTGGGTTCTTTGGTTATCTGTATCTGTACTGATAGGGCATATATCTCTATTCAAGTAACTTGTATCTGGATATTTTCATTTATACTTATATTCTTCTATCAATACAAAAAATAAAGTGCAGATGGAAATGGTGAAGCACCTACATGTAACCATTATGTTAAAATCACAAGATTTTTTTCTCATTATTTAGTATGTTTTCCTTTGCCTTCATAACAGCAGATTGAGGAGGCGCCAATAGATGATCTTATGGAGCTTGTGCAACAAATTGTTGCATTCCATATGAAGGTATGATTGCTAAATTTTCTATTGAGCAGCTACGTATGAAGATCTACTATATGTTTCATTTGGAAGTTCAGTTTTTACATACTCTTTCTAAATGGTTTCATTTTTGCATTCTTTTTGTTTTACTTCCTGTTCCAGTGGACACAAGGTAGAATGCTTACTTCAGCATTATTTATATATTTACTTTGACCTTGTTTTGCAGCATAATGCTGAACCTGAAGCTGTAGACCTTTTAATGGAGGTTAGTACCTAATTTTCATTTCTTGTATCTTGTTTGTTATTAGTTGGAAAGGAATATACTAATATTTCAATTAATCCAGGTTGAAGATCTTGATCTGTTAGTTGAACACGTTGATGCTACAAATTTCAAAAGAACATGCTTGTACCTTACTAGTTCGGCCAGGTAACTGCATTTTGAAAATGAAAACTGTTTTCTCTTATTATTTGAAGGTTTAGCCTCAAAACCATTTCTTTCCATTGAGTTTATTGTTTTTGTTTTATATGTGAAATTTGATAAACCAATACCTGTGTTAACTATATCCTATATGCAATCTTTTGGATCAAGGTAAATGTGGGAATTAGGTATTTGAGTGAAGGTACTCCATTCTTTTAAAACCTTATTGTTTGGTGACATTGATAGTGAATTGCTTGTGAAATATCAAAGTTGGCCCTTTAAGCCATGGTGGGGTGGGCTGCACTCATATTCCCATATTTTATTGAATTTTTATTAATGTTCTTAGCTGGTTATTTGCTTCTTTATCCCTGGCAGTAAAACTAGAACACTTGGCTGATTGTCTTTGTTTTAAGACAATAAGGACTACAGCATCTTTAATTAATTTATTTTAATTTAAAATGATTTTATTCCATTGAGATTATTCTGGTGAATTGTAGTCTAGTATCAAATTTAGATATTTCTAATACCAACTAAGTATAGTTTAGGGTACTTGAACCTTGGATCTGTGATTGAACCCTGCCTTCGTTAATCCTAATCACTAACAGCTAACCATTGACCCATTACCCATCCAAAATTCAAAGAGTTTTTTTTTTTTTTTGTGTGTCAAGGATATAAATGCTAGTAGGGGAATAAATAGAGAACTTGAAAAAAAAATACAAAATCCGTACTATGATTTCATATATCCACATTGTTTTATTTAATTTCTCCATGAGCATTGCTAGTTCATTATACAAGGATAAGGGGAGTGAAGAGAAGGCAGCCAAAGGACCAGGTTACCCAAGACACCAAAAAGGGGAATTGAAAGGAAAAAGAAAATTATAATGGAAAGTGTTGTCTGTAAATCTGATCTGTCTAAACTCTTCTTTTGACTAATAAATCAGCCAGGAGTTGGTCAACCTTGAGATCGAAGAGGAGATACTCCAAGGCAGTGTTTTAAAAAGGTGTGCTTTGGCATGCCTAGGCTCTCGACTTTTACTTTGTGTCTCTCATCTATCTTTGTTGTAAATTACTATGTCCTAGGTTCTAGCTATGATTTTTAGAATTTAAACAGTTTAGCTTATTTAGGACTTGAACCTACAATGGTACAATTTCTGAGTTATTACTTATTAAGACGATGTTCTAACCAATTCAGCTAACATTTACTTGTTTCAGATTTAGATTCGTATATTTTTATATATCAAATTTTTTATTTTTTTGACAAACTCACTCTATTCAGGTGTATCACATTGTCTTGTGCCTCACACCTCAAGCTCTATGACCCCTTGCACTTTAGTTGCATTTCTTGCTTTCAGAGCACTTTGTCTCTGTATAAAATGGTCTTCATGGACGATTTGGCGTCCTTTATATCCATCCCAAAATAATTTTCAACCTCAATCTGCTCCATTCCAAGTGAAATGCAGAATCTCACCTTAAGGGAGAAAAGCTAGCAATTCGTCTTTTGAGGACTTGCCAATCTTAATATCACCTGAAAAATTTTCATTGTCATTAGAGATCAATGTTTTAAAATGTGGAGACATGATGTGTAGTTTCTTGTATAGTGCACAATAGAGCTGTATGCCTATACACTGCATACACCTCTATGCCGGGCGTATTCCTCAAGGGTCTGAATGCTTTTAGGCTGAAACTCCAGCACTTTTTAAAACGCTGTGAGAGATTCTAAAGAAACCCATATCCTGGTTTCCTAAGGAACAACCAATTCTGTTCAGTTTTATCAACTCAATCGAAAGAGTGGGGGGGTATTCTCACTATAAGAGGTGCTTGTTGGGTGTGCACTAGGGAGGAGTTCGGATTTTTCTCTTTTGATGATGTGTTGATCTTATTTGGAAAGATTGTTTAATATGGAGTTTTTTCCAGATCTGGAACCCTGTTTGTCAAGTAGGTTTCAAGTGTAATTTTGATGGCTCCTCCATTAGGAATCTGGGGCCTTCTGGAGTTGGAAGAGCTTTCTGATATCAGGAGGGGATTATATGGTATTCTTGGGTCCTACTGGAGATGTATATCTGTTTTGGGTGGATGTTTTGGCAGTTTATAGGGGCCCAATTGGTATTCATGTCATTCATGTGTGGAGGTGGAGCGTGGTTGTCGGGTTGTTATTTGCATGGACTATAGTTGGCTATGAAGGGCCTTAGTCTGACAGTCAAATCTGAACCCCTTCACCCTCTGGTGTGTTTATTTTTTTTTGTGCATCCTTCTTCAAAACCTTAACTTTACCTGATGCTAATAGTGAACTTTCTTTCTTTGTTAAAGAGGTTTGGAGTAAGCCTATTCCCCCCAGGGTTGGGAGTTTTTCTTGGGAAGTCTTTTTGGAAAGAATCAATACCTGCAATATGCTTCAAAGAAAGAGGCCTAATAGTTGTTTTCCCCCTCACTGGTGTGTCCTCTGTGAAGCTGATGGTGAGACTTGCTTTCACTTATCAATCTCCTGTTCTTTCGTTAAAGATATTTGGGATTGGTTTCTTTCTTTCTTTGTTTTGGTGTAGGTGGTCCCCCCACCCCCCAACACACACACAATGAGAAAACTTGTTGTTACCTCTACAAGTTTCAGTTTGCCAGAGAAGAGAGGAAGGATCATGTGGAGATGTGTGAGGGTTGCTAGATTATTTTTACACAAGAAGAGAACTAAATAAGCTATCATAGAGATGGTCTTCAATAGAGTTGTGCATTGGATTAAGACCTTGGAACTCTTTAAGGACTTTCCAATGGAAGATTTCTTAAGAGGCTGGAAAGAAGTTGCTTCATCAGTCCTGGTTAAGAATGCCTTAATTTCCTCTTGGACACCCTAAGCTGAACTTTGACAGGAGCAGTGTTGGAAATCCAAGGCCCTCAGGAATTGGAGGTGTTTTTAGGGATGAGGAAGGAAAGTTCATTGCCTTATTGGCTTATTCTCAGGCCCAATTGGAGAAGGTGGGTTCTCTAAGGGCTGAGCTAATGGCAGCTTTAGAAGGGGTAAAACGAGCAAAGGAGATGAGTATTTTTTTTGATCGATAACAGAAATCTTTATTAATGAATAATACTTGTGAAAATTAATTACAGAAAATAGGGAGGTAAACTATCTTAACACCCCAACATAAAAATGGCAACAAAATACTAAAAATGTGTCCAAAACAAAGAATCCTTAGCCACCCCTGGCTTAGCTAACCCATCAGCCATTGAGTTGGCTCTTCTCTTCACCCAGCTGTATTGCACCTCTAAGTCCTTACACAGCCAATTAAAATTTTTCTTCTCATTGCTGTAGCTCCACAAGCCACCTTCGAGTCCCCCTCAATCACTAAGCATCTAATGCTTAATTCTCTTGCTCTTTGGATTCCTTCAAGAACTGCTAGAATTTCGGCTCTAAGAGAGTCACCGTCTCCAATTAGCCCAAAGAACATGGCAGTAATATACCCCTCCTCATTCCTGAAAACACCTCCTATTCCAGGGGGCCCTGGATTCCTTAAATTACATCCATCAAACTTCAGTTTTATGAATCTGGTGGGAGGGCGGGGGTCCAAGTGGGACTATAGTTCCTTTTATACATAACAGCAGTAGCAACCTCTTTCCACTTTCTCAGCATGTCTGTCATAGAGAATTTAGAGAATATCTCCATTGATTTCAGCCAATGAGCAACCCTCGAAAGTATCAAGTCTGTTAGGTTTTCTGTGGTTCTTCCCTTATCTGAAAAAATTCGTGAATTTCTTTCTTCCCATATTGACCAGCACACTGCAGCTCTAATGCTTCTCCACATAATCTTCCCCCCTCTTAGGCCAACTAAAGAAAGAAGGAGAGAACAAGCATTGCACACTCCCGGGGGGATTCCATGTATACCCAAAAAGGGAAAACACCCACTCCCAAACAGTCTTAGTAACTGGGCAAGTAACTATAATATGATAACCCGTTTCCCCACCGGCTTTGCAAAGAATGCACCTATTGGGAAGTAAACAGCAGTTGGGCCTCTTTCTTTGAAGCAAGTCATTTTTGTTAACTCTTTCCAGGAAAATTTCCCAACAAAAACTACCAACCTGAGGAGGAATGGGTTTGCTCCAAATCTCTTTGACTGGGAATGACAGCCAAGCGGTGTAGTAGGTTGGACTAATGTCTCAAAAAACGAAGCACAAGAGAAAGAGCCGGATGAAGAAGGGGTTCAGATTCTGGTGTCTCCCTTACTAGGGTTCAAGAAAACATTTTCAAGGATGGTTAGCAAAGATGACATACAACCCAAATCTGTATCCCTTATTGCCCTTCTCAACCCTAGATTCCACCCAAACCTAGAAGAAGAATCAGATGGAACCAAGGAGGAAATGGGTTCATTTTTCAAATTTGACAAAGCAAACAATGATGGAAATTGGTCTTTTAGGGGTAGGTCCCCAACCCAAATTTGCTCCCAGAATTTTATTCGATTACCGGAGTTCAAATCGTACTTGATCCAAGGGGAGAAAACTGGAAGCAGATCATGAATGGCTTTTCACGGGGATGCGGCAGTAGTCCTTGCCAAAATTTCAGGATCCCAGTCATTCTCATCCAGCCCATGTATGCTAGCCACAATCTTCGTCCACAATTTGTCCCTTTCCAACAAGAATCTCCACAACCATTTCCCCAATAATGCCATTTTCCTTTTATTGATATTCCCAATCCCAAGCCCCCCTAGCTTCTTGTTCCTATTTACCACTTCCCACCTCACCCTATGGTCTTTCTTCTCCACTCCTGGTTACCATAAAAATCCCTCATTAATTTTTCTATCCTATTTGAGACCTTTGTAGGAATCTTATACACTGACATGAAGTAGGAAGGTTGGAAAGGGTAGACCTAATCAAGGTGATTCTCCCCCCAAGAGAGATAATTTTTCTTCCAAGAAGCAAGCATTTTCTCAAATCTCTCTACTACCGGGTTCCAAATACTTTCATTCTTGGGGTTATCTCCTAGGGGGAGGCCCAAATAAGTGATAAGCCACTTCGAGATAGCGCACCCTAACACACCTGCACAATCACTTACTTCCCTTTCCTCCAAATTCACTCCCACCACACAACTCTTATCAAAGTTCACTTTAAGATTAGATATCTGCTCAAAGAGTTATATTGCCAGTTTTAGGTTTCTAATCCATCTTATATCCCCACCCTCACAAAATATGATTGTGTCATCTGCAAACTGCAAGTGTGTAAGTGTTACTTCCCCCCTTCTGACTCTCCAACCTCTTATTGAGTATTTAGAATCGACTCTATGTATCAGTCTCCCCAGGACATCTGCAATCAGAGTAAAGAGAAAGGGGGAGAGCAGATCACCTTGTCTTATTCCTCATGACCGGAAAGAAATCCACCACAGTTCCATTCACCAATATCGACTAATGGCAACTCCTGATACAACCCCAGATCCATCTACACCATCTGTCTCCAAAACCAAAACTTTTCATTACCTCCACCAAGAAGGACCGGTCAACTAGGTCATAAGCCATCTCTAAGTCTAGTTTGCATACCACTCCCTTTTTCTTGGATTTCCTAAAATTCTCTAAGCTCTCATTTGCAATCAAAATTTGATCAGTGATTTGCCTTTCCTTCACAAAAGCTCCTTGATTGGGTGTGATAATGGCTGGAAGAACTTTCTTAATTCTTAGAGACAAGACTTTTGCAATTATCTTGTACAAACTTTTCACCAAACTAATCGGCCTAAAATCCCTTGGATGTGATGCCTCTTTCTTAGGGACCAATGCAATGAATGTGGAGTTTAAACCCGGATTAACGTTTCCCCTCCCGTGGAACTCCTAAAAAACCAACACTAGGTCCTTCACAATATCCCAACAATCCTGATAAAATGCCATTGTAAATCCATCTGGGCTTGGAGCTTTCGTTCTATCCATTGAAGGTACTGCTTCCTTTATCTCTTCTAAGTCAAAAGTTTTTTTCTAACCCCACTCTGGTTTCTAAACTAAGAGTTGGCCATTCCAGTCTCTCCACCCAAATCCTCTCATTTAGAGGCCTTCCAAAAATTGATTTAAAATGGGTTGCCAAAGCCTTTGCTATTTCTGTTGGTTGGAAAAGAACAACTCCATCAACTTCTAGCTTAGAAATGATATTCTTCCTTCTTCTAGTGTTTGCCACAGAGTGAAAAAATCTAGTGTTTTTGTCTCCCTCCTTTAACCATTTACATCTAGACTTTTGTCTCCAACTTATCTCTTCCTGCAATAAGAGATCCTCCAACTGCTTTCTAACTCTTCATCTCAATTCTCTGTCTTTTTCTCCAAAAGAACCCCTTTCCTCCTTCCTCAATTTGCTCTATTAAAATCTTCTTTCTTTCCTCCACTCTTCCAAATTTCAGATGGTTCCACTCCTTTATTTGAGATTTTAGGAATTGAATCTTTTTGTGGAATCTCATCCCCTCCCATTCAACTGACGGATTGTGTTGTTTCCACCATTCTTTGATCTTCTTTACGAATCCCGGATGGATCAACCGCATTTTCTCAAACCTTAAGGGAGCAGGTCCACCTCCTCTTAAGTCCTCCTTACACAACACTATCGGCCAATGGTCTGAAGTGAATCTAGGGAGTGCTCTAGAATTTAGGTTCCCCCAATGCTCCTCCCAATCTGTTGAGAACAAGAATCTATCTAACTTAGTGCAGATTGGGTTAGATTGAAGGTTGGGCCAAGTGTAGATGTTGCTTTGGATCGGGAATTCCTTAAGCTCAAAAGTATCCACAAATTGATTGAAATTTCTCATGCTGGTTGTCCCCCCCCCAACACACACACACACAAACACCAAGGTCCTTCCCATAGGCCCCTAATATCACTCAATTCTTCCCATAACCTCTTCCTCTTCCTATAGTCATTGGGGCCATATACATTTGTTAGTACATTCAAAACCATCTTCCACCTGCCTGAATTTCATAGAAATTGAATGATCCCCTATCAGTTCTTCCAAACATACCACCACATCTTCCTTCCACAATGTTATGATCCCACCCGAGGCTCCCCAAGATGGAGTAGCCACCCACTTTATCCCTTTAGAACACCAGACACTTCTTGCCCATCTACTATCAAAGTCCATTCTCTTGGACTCCTGGATTAACACCACATCCGGATTGAACTTCCTACTTACTTTTTTGATAGTTGCTCTCTTCCTTGCATTACCCAATCCCCTCACATTCCAGCTTTGAATTCTCATCTCAACTTTAGAATTTAACCCTAAAAAACCACCAGATATCTATTTGAATCCTTTCCTTCTATCCCCTCTCACCCCAAACTTATTATCCCCCTCGATATCTCTTTTTAATCTCTCCACTTCACTCAATTTTCTTTTCTTAATCTTGCTCTCCTCCTTTCTTTTTATTAGGGAAACTTTTAGATCATTTAGATTCTTCAGCTTACACCCCATCTTTCTAACAAATTCAGCTATCAAATCATCCTTCCTATTTTCATTTCTGTTCTTTCCATAAATAGCCCTCTCCGCCATTCTAACCTCCTCCTCCTCATTGCACACCAGCTCAGACCCATTTGTAACTCTCCTTTGTAGCTCATTTTTTTTTCGATTTCACCCATTATGCTCTCAATGATTCCCCATATTCTTTCTTCCCTTAAAGTTCCCTCCATCCTCACCTCTCCCCCCCTTCTTTCCTTGAGGACTCAGTGTGGCCTCCTCATGCTGGACTAGGAATGGAATCTGGAACAAGAGAAACAGAAGCCGCATCAGTAGCAAAAGCTAAATGAACAGGGTTAGCAGGGTTACCTGGTTTTGGCTGGGCAAGGGAATTGGGATTGTAGGCGGGCAGATGGTTGTCAGGCCCTGTGTGTCAAAATTGGAGTTTTCTGTCTCCTCGTTTTGGAGGGAAATATTCCCCGTCATTCTGTTTTCACAATGACTCCTCCCTTACCCAATTGTTTACCATTCTGTGATGTATTCTTGCTCAGTTCTGGGTTAACGTAAGCTAACACCTCAGTTTTCCGTACAGCACTAGCGCTTGAGAGAGGCTTTTCCAGTTCTGGGCACCAGAATTGCCCCCCACCTCTTTGATTGTGAGTCTCTCTGTTTTCAGCCTCTGTGTTGTGCATCTCTGCCTCCTTGTTCCCCTCTTGTTCTCCCACCAAATCTCCACGGAATAGGTGGTCCAAGTTTAGGGACTACCTGTTATAGTCCTCTCGAGATCCTTCATCTTCCAAGCTTCCAAAACTTGAGATGTCGTCTGAACTCTCCTCCTCAAAGTTGCTGTCTGAACCACAACTTATCCACCCTTGGTCTTCTACATCCCTCTCTTCTTTCTTATCCCTCAGGTAGCGCGGATTAGGGTGATCTGCTGCCCTACTTTCCTGTTCCTCAACACCCAGTCGAGGGACCCAACACAGAGATCGAGTTTCTCTCTCTGTTCGGCATTTTTCCTTTTGTTTCGGTTAATCTCTCTGCCGCCTCGAGTATTTGTAAGTTAATCTTAGAAGGTGACTCCAAATTAGAGGTGGGATGGTTGAATGAAGAGAGGAATGGCCTTTGGAATGACAGCAATGAAAGGAAAATGTTCAAGTGGTTAACACAAGACTTTGAAGTTAAAGTGGTGTGGGTCAAAAGAAGTACCAACCCCATAGCTGATGGGTTAACAAAGCAAGGGGTGAATATGGTTCTATGTTTTGGGCTCGATTGTAATTGCTGTTACTTCTGTATTTTGGTGCGGTTGAATTTCTACAGGGAGAGCTAAGAGAGTTTATCTCTCTCTTTTTTTGTTCCTGGCTTTGATATTTAATAAAGTTTACATTATTTATAAAAGAAATGAAGGGCCTCAGTCACTTTGTCATCACATCAGAGGTTAATTTTCTTACATCCAGAATGAACATATCATTCAAGTTGGTGCTGAAGTCACCCAATTTATTGGCTGATTCTCTAGCTTTGGCCCAGGGTAGTTAGGAGGTTGGAAGGTTTAAACTGTTTGGAGATCCTCTCTACCTAGATAGCATTAGATGCATTCTATGTTGTCTACCACTTTCATTTTTTTTTCCAATTAGTATTTGTTCTTCGTACTTTATGGATGATCTTGGTCTTGTCCTCTCTTGTTTTGAGAAGATTTATTTCTCAGGACCTATACTTTTTGGGGACTTAACAAATTACAAAAGCTGAGTTGTGCTAGCCAGGCCGATTGGGGACTAAGTCGGGGCAGATCCTTCAACTATAAAAATGTAGTGGTAATGGAAGAGGATTCCCAGGTAGTTGGTGCTTGGTTAAAGAACAAAAGTCAAGGCTTGTGGCAATGTTGAGATATTATGAAGGGAATAAGATGTCTGGCTAGGGAATGGAGAATTGCTTTCATCTGGGTCTAACGAACTCTGATTACTTGGGTAAGAGAGGGGATAAATTGGCTCTTGTTCTTGCTTACATTTCCCTTTTTCCCAAATGCTTCATGGCACTAACAAAAAGGTCTATTCTCTGAGCAACTTCTCACTTTATCCAAAAGCAGCTAGCTGCCAATAACTCATTCAGGAAAGGATGCTTGGAGAAGAGAATCAAAATCCCAAAAATGTTTGAACTGTCATGCCGGGTTCTACTCTTGTTAGCACAACAAACAAAGAGGTGATTCACTGATTGTTCTGTATATATCTTGTTATGGACTTTGGAACCACATCTCCAGAAGCTTTAGCTTTTGAAGGAGCTAAATGTTTCCTCATTGCCCTGTGTGGAAGGAGGCTCTTACGTAGGAGTCCAAAAAATGAACTTAGAAGGAACTAGAAGGGAAAAGTTACTAGCTGCAATAGAACATACTCTAAAGACCATACTTTGGGTAGAAATAAAGACACCATCAAGCATTTTGATGGGAGAACACTTCCAAAGCTTCCTTATCTCTATATCTTGGATTTTACTCGAGTTCCACTTATGATACGATTTAGACAAAACAAACAAAGATATCAAGATAATTCCTCTAATTCATGCATATCATAAGATTTTCTCTCAACAATGAGATGTGGACTTTATCATTGGCCTTCTAATTTGAGTGATTTTAAGAATGTTAAGTTCATTATCTTCACATGGGATTGCCATATAGCAGTAGCCCATCTCAAACTTTGGCATTGGTAATTTGATATTCTATCAAATATAGAGGGGTGCATTCCCTTATGCTACTAATTAGAAATTTTACCTCATTCAAAAAAAAATCCCATCCTTGTTTTTCTTTATTTTCCATTGCTATAGTGTTAATTGAACATCAACAAAATTGTTTTATCGGTTGCCTGGTTGGGGGAGGGGGGAAGAAAAGCTTTCATTGTGTAATCAACATTTATCTATAAGACCACATCTTAAGCAGAAAAACATGCAGGTTGGAAGTTAAAAATAGTGACTTGGTGCAAGTAGAATACTCTAAAAGAGCAAGAGAAAGGCCAAAGAAAATGCGCTCAGAAGTGGTAAAATATGATCCATGGGCTGACAATTTGATAGAAAACATGGCTTGTGATAGAGCATAGAACAGGATTTGTTTATCCAGTCCCACTAGTTGGGATTAATGTTTTTTTTTGTCGACAAGGTTGTACATTTTATTGTTAATAAAATCCTGTTCTTTTGTTGATAATCAGAAGGCAATACATTTAATTTGTAATTCCCCATTGAAATATCATGCAGCTATCTCCCTGGACCAGATGATATGTTAGTGCTGGACATAGCTTACATGATTTATCTTAAGTTTGAAGAGTACCCTAGTGCACTTAGGATTGCACTCTTCCTGGACAACTTGCAGGTATGAATTTCATAATCAAAATAAAATTGATTCCTCTCATAGTTTTGGGTTTGCTATTTGCATGGCTTAGGGTTCAATAGAATATTTTTGGATTATGGAAATTCTCTTTCCTAAACTTCTCTGAAAATTTTTAATATGAAGAAGACAGTTATTGTGGTTATGCATCCCTAATAACGTCAACTTATTGTACTATTCTTATACTTTTGTTATTTGTCCTTAACAGTATGTGAAGCAGATATTTACATCTTGTGATGATGTTCTGCTAAAGAAGCAGTTTTGTTATATTCTTGCTCGACATGTAAGTTTCTGAGTTTTCATAATTGGGTTCATATTTCCATGGCTGGTTTTCTATATATATTTTGCTTTGAGTATGATTCAGTTGTCATTGTCTAACTGATATATTTCTAGAATTTCTAGTGCTAGAATCACTGCTTTTATTCCTTGAAAAACCAAATCCAGCATAATTATTTAGGGGATCCCTTGTCCCACAAAGAATCATAGTACCATTTTGGTATGTTTTAGATTGGTTACAATACCACATAAATGGAACGATCCCTAAATGATTAAGAAATATGAAAAGTATTTCATTCATTTTAGTTCAGAAATGTTTATGCAATAATGGTTGGATCAACTGACCTTTCAGCTTTCTTAAAATCCTATTCAGGGAACTAAATTTTAGTCCTTGGCAACCCTTTATCGTATCATTTTTATTGGTAATTGATAACTTTGTTATTTGAAAAAGCTTAATTTACATTGATTGAAGGGCACTGAGTGCCCAAAGCAACTCTGGCTAGTATGAACAGAACTATCAATCCCATTATCATTTCATATGGAATATGGAAAACCAATAAAAATAAAAAGTTGAATAATTAAATTTGAATTGATTAGATAATTATTTCTTAGATTGAATGAATTTTGATTTTTTAATTCATTTTAATTGAATTTGAATGACAAATTGACAATATATTCCATTGAGTTGAGATAAGAAGACATCCTGTTTTTATAAAGGAGGCACACTCCTAGTGAGTAGGCCAAAAGTAATGTTTTCAGATCTTGTTTCACATATTGAGTTTCCACTGATGATTATGGCTGAGAAAAGTAAGAAAACAAGGTTTTGGAATGGACAAAATAGGTGGATTCCTTTGAACGGGAATATTTTGTAGATATTTAAAGGTGTGATGTCTACTTGCATGGCAGGCTATAACTTGTCTTCTGGATGGATATTTGATTGCTGAGAGTTCTTGATGCAGGGTGTTGCATTTGAACTTGATGAAGAGATGGTTGCAGACGATGATGACCGGGAAGCATTGCAGGATATTATCAACAACACCAAATTAAGTGAGGGATATCTTACTCTTGCTCGTGATATAGAAGTAATGGAGCCCAAATCCCCTGAGGATATATACAAGGTGCTTACTGACATTATACTAGAACCAACTTGCTTTTTGACTTTATTTTCTGCATGCTACTCCACATTATTTTTTGATCAGTCATGCTACTCCAAATTCTAAAAGTAAAAAAATCTCTTAGTTATTTTTCTGCCATCAATATATTCTAGGTTTGATTTTTGTGATATTTTTCTTCCTTCACACAAAAGGACTATCTTGGTTTTCTTTCTCTCCTTTATCTGTTAATATGATGGAAAAACTTAAATATCCATAATGCCACTCAAGTTTTTTTTTTTTTTGAATAAAGGCAAGGTTATATTATAATGACATAAACAGAATGGGTAGAAACCCCTTTTTGACAAGGCTTGGTAGTGTAGTGCCCTAAATTTAGAAGACCCCTTTTTGACTCTGAAGTGGAAGAATCTATGCTGTTATTTGTCAAATTTTCAAGCAGTGGAGATTAATTCAGATAGGCCTGACATGAGATGGTGGAAGAAATGAAGAAATGGTCGGTGTAGAGTGAAATCTTTTAACAAGGCTTTGGCTAGGAACTGGGTTGAGCAGACCTCAATTCAATGATTTTGGGGTAGTACGATTATTGTTAATATTGGGGTAGTCCAATTCCTCCAAAGGTTGAAGCATTTGCCTGGCTGGTGGCATTGAACAATATTCTTTCTCAGTTGAGCAGTTTAGATTGCCTACAAGTGTTACTTATGTGGTGTCAATTCTGAATCGTTTTTCATCTTTTCTTTGGCTGCCCTCATACAAAGTTTGTTTTGGGACATAGGGTTGGTTGTGCAAGTTGTTTGCTTATTAGATGAGTCTTAATCTTGGTCCTTGGATTGAAAGCATTATTCCCTCCCATCAGTACTAAATTAATAAACATGAATCTCATCCTTCTCCCCATATCTGGTTTCATATGCTTCTTCCTTCTTGTGGATGCTTTTGTTTTAGACACACCTTTTTAATCACCACCTTAAGACCATTCTTCACATCATCCTACATTACATTATTTGAAATATTAAAATGTCTATCAACTACTTGTGTTATATCTTAAAATATTTGTGTTAGTACAACACATGCTCTCTCTCTCTCTCTCTCTCACACACACACACACACACACACACACACACAAACATGCACATAGATCTCTCTCAATAAGGTATTGGAGTGCCTCATTGTAAGGCATAATTATTGCTTACACTTAAGCCTTGACATGTGTGGCATGACATGGGGCCTTCATTTCATATAAAGGTGTCATATTAAAGACCCAATAATTATTTTATTTAATTAATATGCTAAAATTCATGCTTTATTTACCAAATTATTAAAAACTTTTCTGACGCTCATGCTTATATCTCCTTCCTCTGCATATTTGTTGCATCTTTCATATTTCTCTGGATATTTATTAGTTCCCATTTTTAATTATATTGAAGTAAAAGCTTGAGAATTCAAAGGTCCTAAATTTTTAAAATCATGTATCAAATGTTTTTCTTTTTTCCTTCCTGTGTGCCATTTGACAAAAAAGATATACAATTCCATTATGCGCTCTTTATGTTTGACTTTCTTAGGTGCATTTGCTTGATGGCCGGGCAAGTGCTGGTGCGAGTGTCGACTCAGCGAGGCAGAACCTAGCCGCCACCTTTGTCAATGCTTTTGTGAATGCTGGTTTTGGCCAGGTAACTATCCAATTATGTAGTGATGTTGGTTTTTATGAATTTTGTTATCCACATGCTTAATGGATTTCCCTTTTCTTTTCATTTTGTAGGATAAGTTGATGACTGTTCCTGCCGAAGCTTCAAGTGGTGGTTCCACTGGAAGCTGGTTATTCAAGAATAAGGAACATGGGAAAACCAGTGCTGCAGCAAGTCTGGTATTTCTTTTTCTTCTCCACTGGGATATGCTTTTCTTGGTTATGACCTTTTCAACCCATAGTTAATGTTTAAAGTTTGGCTATTGTAGGGTATGATTCTGTTGTGGGATGTGGATTCTGGACTTGCACAGATTGATAAATACTTCCACAGCAATGACAACCATGTCATTGCAGGTGCATTATTAGGAGTTGGCATTGTCAACTGTGGTATTAAGAATGATTGTGATCCTGTAAGCAACAGTCTATTTTTATGCTAAAACTTATTTGAAGGCTGCCATTTCTTTGTTGTTATTATTATTATTGTTTTTTTTTTGTGTTTTTTAAACTCATCTGGAACATCTCCAGGCGTTGGCACTTCTAGGTGATTATGTAGGAAAAGATGATTCAAGTGTTCGAATTGGTGCAATAATGGGCCTTGGCCTCGCTTATGCAGGAACCCAAAATGAACAGGTGAAGTACCACCGCTTTTCACCCTTGGAGTGCTATTTTGTCCCTTAAAAGGATTTCCAAGCTCTACTTAAACTCTTAAGAGTAGGCTACCAAACTGTTAGGGTGATTCCTTATCACAAATGGATTAGAATTTGGTTCAAGGCATTTTCCTGTACATCCATTAAACACCCCTGCATTGAGATTATTGGTTGTTGAAGTTTTAACGATTCAAAACTAATTTGAATGGTTGTTGAACTATTTATTGTTTTTTGGATTTCTATTGATCACATATGCTGTTCCATTTTATGTCGACTTTCTTGTATTAACAGATAAGAAGGAAACTATCTCCAATTCTGGGAGATGCAAAATCTCCACTTGATGTGATTGCTTTCACTGCTATCTCATTGGGTTTGATTTATGTTGGCTCATGCAATGAAGAGGTTGCTCAGGCCATTATCTTTGCCTTAATGGATAGAAGTGATTCAGAATTGGGCGAGCCCCTCACTCGGCTTCTGCCTTTAGGCCTTGGCCTTCTATATCTTGGGAAGCAGGTAAATAAATTTAAACCTTGGTTTTCTTTTCTATTTTTTTTTTGCTATCCTTGTTTCCCCTTCCAATTTCTTAAATTTTAATGTTTTCTTTTTCTACTTGCTTATATTGTCTTGAAGTGACAAGAAACTCAAATAGGCCACAATACAAAGAATGGATGCCTTACGGTTCTTTGTCAATCTAATTGCTTTATTGTTTTACAGGAAAGTGTGGAAGCAACAGCTGAGGTGTCCAAAACTTTTAATGAAAAAATTAGGAAATATTGCGATATGACCCTACTATCTTGTGCCTATGCTGGAACTGGGAATGTACTCAAGGTCTTGTATCTGTCTGTTGGCCACATCTGCAGATTATTCTTAGCATGCAAAGCTGTTGACACTCTTTATTCGTACAGGTTCAAAATCTTCTGGGGCACTGTGCACAACATCTTGACAAGGGTGAGACACACCAGGGTCCTGCTGTTCTTGGAATTGCTATGGTAGCAATGGCTGAAGAATTGGGTCTTGAGATGGCCATTCGATCATTAGAACATTTATTACAATACGGAGAGCAGAACATCCGGAGGGCAGTTCCTTTAGCTCTTGGTCTCCTTTGCATATCCAATCCGAAGGTAAGCAATATGTGATACACATGTTTGTTGAATCTCATAGCATTCAACTGGGAAAAGGGATCTGGATTGAGTTTTGTTAGGTTGGTTTGGTAAATGTTGCATTAGTTTTTTAGAAAATTTTATTAAGCAATGTATAGTTGGAACCATCACTGGGTAATGGTCCTTTTAGATGTAGGGTTATCTTTAGATTAGTTCGATTCTTGTGTTATATATCTAGTCTTGTAGAACTATTTCTTCTTCACTCGTTTGTTGACTGGATATTGTTGGGCAGGTCAATGTTATGGATACGTTAAGTAGACTCAGTCATGATACAGATTCAGAAGTGGCAATGGTATGTGCTTTGCTATAACATTTTTGGAATCCAAACTTCTATCATTTTTCAGAACTCAATGTTTGTTGCTTCTACAGGCGGCCATCATATCGTTAGGTCTTATAGGTGCAGGCACAAACAATGCTCGAATTGCAGGCATGCTTCGCAACCTTTCGAGCTATTACTACAAAGAAGCTAGCCTGCTCTTCTGTGTAAGCTTCTCATTTCTCCTCCTTATTGGCTTTTTCTTGTGGTTGTCTGGGTGTTGCTAATTTTGCTTTGATTACATGGTTAGGTGCGGATTGCTCAAGGTCTTGTTCATTTGGGGAAGGGGTTGCTGACTCTTGCACCATACCATTCTGACCGGTTTTTGTTGTCGCCGTAAGTAAAGGACACTGCCTATGTACCATCTTTTGCCATTTGAATACTACATGACATTCTAAAGACTGGGAAAGAAAAGGATGGTGAATAGAAGAGCTGTCATATGACCCAATACTTGAGATTGTCAGTTGGTGTAACTCCAAAAAGGGAAGTGCAGGTTCAAACCTGTGGAACTGCAGGATTTCTGTGGTTTGGCTGGCGGGACACGTGCACCCTTCTTTGTCCTCACCATTGATCCCATAATGTTTACATACCCAATAAACACAAAAGAATAAAAGAGGGGGAAACTAGAGTATAAGTGATTAGAAAAATCAGTAGATCCTTCCTAATAACCTTTGATTAGTTAATACATTCCTCTAGATTTAAAGAGCAGCATAAAGTAGGTTTAGGGCAAGAAAATCTTGTTATTATGATTAATGCCAGTACTATTAATAGTTGTTTTATGATAAGGATGTGGCTAAAGGTTATAGATGGACCACCTATTTGTCTGGACTCTACAGGTTTAAAGGATCACAAATGCCTCTGCTTTGTCTAAGTATCTAACTTAAATTATTCCTGAGAACTAGAATAGTTCAACGGTTTCCATCTTTGAGCACTGCCTAACCCTGATGGTCTAGTTTGCCCAAATAGTAGCTTTGTTCTTTTCTTCGGAGGGTAGGAGACATTTCTATTAAGGATCCAGGAAAATGAACTGCGTTAGCATCTTTGGAATTGTGGTGTTCATGTTTGCAAAATCAACTATTGTAATGTTATTTTAATGGTTGGCACCATAGTCCCTAGTTATTAATGCATCTTGGTGCTTCTAGGTGATAATGGGAAGCCTAGTTGATTAGGTGGGTGGTGCCTATAGAATTTTACAAAAAAGAACCTTAGGCTCCATTTGGATAAACTTTTGAGCTTTGGGCTACCGAAGTGAGTCAAAAAGTGTTTTGAGCATTTGATTAAGAGCTGCTTCTGAAAACATGATAATCTGAATCCAGGGTACTTTCAGGCCCTAAAGCACAAAGCCTAAGACAAAGTGAGCGAAAGTTGGGGCTTTGTGCTTTAGGGCATTGAAAACACAAATTCTGAAGCTTATCCAACATAATAAGTATTCAATAGAGTAGTTGCATTGTCAACAATTGTTAGCAAATAAAGAAGGCTATAAATTTACACATAAAAAAGAGAGAAAAAGGGAAAAAAGAATTCCATTTAATTGTAGAAAAAATAAGGAAACTTTTTATCCCTATTTCTTTTGATCTTAATGGTAAAACCCTTGAAATAAGTCATAAGCAATATGCAAAATATATTTGGATAAAAAATGTTAAACATAAGTTATGATAGATCACCAATAAAAATATGACATGATTTTTTTTTTATCACTAACTGAAAAAACAAGGCATGATCTATTAAAACAAGAAGTAGTACGTAGCCACGGTAGCAATATTACAAGGTGCCGGTCTTGTGATTTTTGTTGCCTAGATGGTTACGCAAGTCAATTAAGACGTGGGGCTTCTCTATACAAATGATGGTGTTTTAGCAAGGTGCATCATGCCCATACCAAGGGCTCCTTGTTGCTTAGGTGTGATGCCTTGGACAACTTGGTTGGCACAACGATATATAGACAGGCCCCATTAATGATGATGCTGGGCTTTTATGCGGACCATGTGCTAGTAATGAATAGATTTATGATACAAAATCTTCTATTGAAGCTTTCGAGGAACTTGTTAATGATATAATTTCATGTATCCTTTCCCCTCCAGGACTGCACTTGCTGGATTATTAATCATGCTTCATGCTTGTCTTGATATGAAATCAATCATCTTGGGAAAATACCACTATGTCCAGTACTTTCTTGTTTTGGCAATGCAGGTACTATTATCTTCTTTGTCTTCTTCTCAGTTCGAGAGTTGAGACACAAATATTGCAATATTTCTTCTTGACGTGGTCGCTTCCAATCTAACATCTTATCAGAAGTTATTAATGTATTTTTCGTTGTTTGATGTTACAGCCGAGAATGCTGCTGGCTGTGGATGAAAATTTGAAACCTCTGTCTGTGCCGGTACGGGTGGGCCAAGCTGTTGATGTGGTTGGCCAGGCTGGTCGACCCAAGACCATAACAGGATTCCAAACACACTCAACCCCTGTTTTACTTGCAGCTGGTGATAGGGCTGAATTAGCTACAGAGAAGTAATCCACCCAATAAAATCAAGACTCTTACACAGTGCTGTTAGCATTTAATCATTTATTGCATGCTAATGAAGTCTCTGTTTTTGCAGGTACATTCCACTTTCACCCATCCTGGAAGGTTTTGTGATCTTGAAAGAGAACCCCGAGTACCGGGATGATCGTTGAACTTGATGTTTCCAGAAACCTTGTGAATTGTGATTACAATTTCATCAATCAGAAGTTTCCAACTTGGTGGGCATGGACCCTCTTGTGCGCGTCGCTAACAGGCAAGTGGCTGTCATTCCGGTGTGAAGTTGGGAGTATCTGGTGATCTCCCTGACCTTGTATCAACGGTTTTTAATTTACGCATACGTATGCTTGAAAAGGGAAGGGGCTAAAGGTTTTTAATTTATCCATACAAATGCTTTGGAAAGGAAGGTACTAAAGAGAGGAGAAAGGGGAAGACTTGGGGAAGGGGTTGTAATTTAAACACCGAGATTTCGACTTGCATCCAATTTCTCAACTTTTTTGTTTTATTTTTTTAACCTAGCAAGTTAAACCATTGATTGCTTCGTTAAACGCGTTAGATATTTACCATATCTGGTCGTCACCCTTTCTATGTTCCCGTCCGATTGGTATTCCAGGTTCATTTCCCAGGTCAATGTTAACCAAGATTGTCTGTTTCATTTCGTCTAGTGAGACGAGAGTAGAGACTAGGGTCCCTTACCATTATCGTTTGTTCATGTGGCCCGAATAAATTCCTGAAGCTTGTCTCATTATGACTCATCCGAGGGTGTCCGGTCAACAGTCAACACCCAATTTGGAAGGTGGAGGAAGCATCTCATATCTTAAAAGCCCGTGACCCCTGTTCTGGATAGTGGGTACAAAAGCAAAGCTAATCAAACTGATCCCAAAGAGATGATACCAGAAGTCTGGTGACTAAGTGAACTATGGTAGATGCTAGCAGTGGCACATGCTGATGTGCTAGCTGCAGGCTGTGATATTGGAGCACCTTGGAAGATTCTAGAAGGAGAATACCATTCTCTGACGCCAAGCGTTCCCACCGCTTAAATTCTGGCGTCCACTTGGACACCAAAGCAAAACAACGGAATTCTTTAATAAAGAGAGAATTTATTATAGAATAGTAGTATTTAAAAAAGAAGTATATAAAGAATTATCATTAAGCACTTCGGGACTATAAGGAGCAAGCACAAGTAAGCACTTGTGATTGTGAGCATCATCTTCGGCTTTGAATTGACATGGGTGCTAGAAAAGTTGAAATTGCAGGCAAGGAATTGGTAATTCACGAGCTTGACGACGTGAACGACCCGGACACGGGGCGCGCTCTGACCGGTTCCTGGGTCTGGGACTCCTCCCTCGTCCTATCCGACTGGATAGTGAACCATGGTCAGGAAGAGCTTAACCTGAATGGTCAGACTGTGGTCGAACTCGGTGCTGGAACTGGAATTCCCGGTTTGATGGCGGCACTACTGGGCGCTACCCGAGTTGTTCTTACCGATGTTGCACTGCTGCTTCCCGGGCTGAAGAGGAACGTGGAAGCTAACCAACTTGAGGACCGAGTGGAGGTAAGGGAGCTCGAATGGGGATCGGACAAGTCGTTGCAGAGTCAGGAGGGTGGAGAGTTGGAGGATGTGAACTTGGTGCTTATGTCAGACGTGTTCTACGACCCATCAGAGATGGCAGCGCTGGCTAAGACGCTGAGGAAGTTGTGTGGTGCGCACACGAGGATCTGGTCGGCAAGTGAGGTTCGGCCATGGACCAGCGATTGCCTGGACGAGTTGAGGAGTGAAGGGTTTGGTGTGATTGAGTTGCCGAGTGACTTCACTCCGTCCTCTTCGGCCTCAACGGCTACCGGAAGCCAACCGACGTTTTCTGTTTTCCATCTAATACCCCCAGACCCAGACCTAGACGTATACCTAGTCACTCAATGTAATTCGGAAATTGAATTTAGCCCACTAGACGTTTGATGTACAAGTCAGGTCCGTTACCATGATACAATGGCTGTCGCAGTGTAGCCTGTGGCTGGGCACCTCTCAATTCTCACCATTAAAAAACGATAGAAGGAAGGAGTGCCAGAAAATGTTCACAATGCTTTTTAAGTCGAGTAATATGCAGCTTTACTATGCAACTTTACAGTACCAGTGGCCAAGCAAATAAAATTTCCCCCAGAAAAAGTTAAGTAGAATTTGCGTTTACATTCATATCATTTCATTTCCATATGGCATGTATAAAAACAAATATTCTATCGGAAAATTCCATTGATACACTCAACACTGGATATTGGACTACAACTCGCATATGGATCCCTTGAAGAGTAGCATTCATCCGACATATATCGAAATTGCTTACCATTTCCCAATGATCAAAATTTCGATACAAATACAATACACCCCATATTGGGTGTATGATTTCTGATATATTTGTTTACAGTTAGTTATCGAAATTCATTTTCTTTTTAAAATAATATATAATTAAAATTAACGAAGTACCAATATTGATGCTTTCAACCATGCCAGTTGGAGGCGGAGAAATATATCATCTACCACTTTGTTTTCACCTTACTTTCCATGTATGTATTTTTATGTTGATTTAATTTTTTCTAAAGAAGTTGGAACTTCAACTCTTTCGCCAATGAAACTATAAAATGCCAGTTCGTCTATCGTGATTAAGAATTGATTTTGTTCTGGTTCATAGAACCGATTAATAATTGGTTTGGAACCATCGGCTCTGAACTACAGTATTTATATTTACCGAAGGAGTACATTCCTGAATTCTGGATAATTTCAAGTAGAGAACCCCTTTATTAGAATTGTCTGAAAAAGGCATAAAAATGTCTCAAATACCCATGCTTCCAAATTTTCTCTTTATAATAATCACTATCCCAAATCTTTTCAATCACTTTTTTGAAATTGATTTATTTTTCAAAATTGTTTTTGATATCAATTACTCAAAGGTGAAGCTGTAATTTTAATTTTTCTTTTTTTTTAAATTATTCATAAAACTGCAGTCTCAATAGTAATTATTTGGGTATTTTAGACATTTTTATGATTCTTTTTAGAAAATTCCACTAGAAGGGACTTATTTATAACTGTATTAAAAAGTTCAAAGGAGGTGATTGCAGTTATTAAACTTAAGGAGGTTTCAGGCTTTCAGCAATTTACCTCTTATTTTATTTTGGTAAAATAATTTGTTTCCGAAAGCGGCAAGTAAGGATGAAAAATCAGCTGAGCCTGCTGAGATCCTCGAATGGTTCATCTCTGCGACTTACTATTGCTTTTGAGTTTCGCCCGAGGAAAGTTGTGGCGAGCTGGTCTAATCTCTCTAATCACATTGGCGATATTCCGAACCAATCCATTGGGATAATGGGGGCATCAGCGTTGCTTGCTCGTATTCTGGTTCTATTACTTGGTACAATAACACAAGTGCAATTTTGCCAGCAACATTCCACATTTAGCTTGATTTCCTTCTCATGATTCATAACAATGGGATCACCCTATCTATAAACCAAAAATGGCAATTATGATGCATCTTTAAATCATGAAAATAAAAAGCAAAATAGAAATTATTAATATATTAAAGTCAAACAAAATTGTGAATCTTTTTTTTTTTTTATGCATTCTTGCTTACAAGCCATTCAGTTTCCATGAAATTGTATATGATAAAAAATATCCATTTGAACAAATTATAATTTATTTATATATATATATATATATATATATATATATATATATATATATATTAATACAAAAGGGGTGGCCTCCCCTTTCGCCAAATGGAATTAATTTAATTATTTATTAAATTTATCAATTATACTTACTAACCTTTATAAGTAAATTAATTTAATTACTGCTATCTATTTATTTTAATCCACTTTTAATAATGACTGATTATTACAGTAAATTTAATAAATATATAATTAATGATTATAATTAATAATTACTGTTATTATAAATATTGTTAATAACTAGATATTTACCTTAAATTAAAATTATAAATACTGTTAATAAATTTAGTAACCTGGTTTTAATAATTACTGTTTATTACAGTAATTTAATAAATATATAATTAGTGATACTGTTATTAATAAATTTAGTAACTATTGTTATATTAACTTTAATTTTACTTTAAATTAAAATTATAAATACTGTTATTAATAAATTTAGTAACTATTGTTATATTAAAAATAATTACAAATGTTATTAAAAGTATTGTTATTGATTATTTAATAAAATATTATAATTACTGACTATTACTAATAAATACCGTTAATTTAATTTAATTTTGGTAATTATTAATTTAATGAATATTGTTAAAAAATCCTATTCATAAATTTAATATTTACTGTTATATTAAAAATAACTAAATAATATTATTAAAACTATCATTAATGATTATTTAATAAAATATTATAATTACTTACTATTATTGCTAAATATTGTTAATAACGATTTGACAACCAACGGTTCGATCGTCCGGTTTGAACGGATGGTCCATTCTGACAATAAAAATTATAGGCAAAAAATTGAGTGTGAGATCCATTAAGTAGTATCATACGTGTTATGTCATTGGAGCGTGTGACTCATACGACCCAAAAACAGAACCGTTCTGGCCACCGATTTTTGGATCAACGGTTTGATCATTCAGTTCAAACGGATGGCCCATTCTGACAACAAAAAATTACAAGAAAATAATTATGGAACTGTTCTAGCTATCGGTTTTCGGGTCGACGATTTAATCGTCCGATTTGAACAGATGACCCATTCTGACAACAAAAATTATAGGAATAAAATTGAGTGTGAGGTCCATTAAGCAGTATCATACGTGTTATGTCATTCGAGTTAGACCTGTTCATGGGCCGGGCTCAGGCTTAGCTTTTGTCAAAATTCTAATGGGCCCGGCCTAAAGCTTGAGCTTGAGATAGCATAAAGTTGGGCTCAAATCCCGGCTCGTGAATGGGTCTAATTCGAGTGTGACTCATACGACCCGAAAATGGAACCGTTTTGGCCATCGGTTTTCAAGTCGATGGTTCGACTGTCCGGTTCGAACAAATGGCTCGTTTTGACAACAAAAATAAAAAAATAAAAAAATGGCCAAAAAAATTGAACAAGTCAACGAGTTGACGGTTCGACCATTGGGTCAATGGGTCGTTGACTGATTCAATTGTTTTTGGCCAGGGACTAGGATTGGGGTAAAACGGAACTGATTTCCTGGATGGTTTCCAGGCCGAAATGTCCATCTGTCCGGTTTAGTGACGGTTCGAAAACCATGGTTTTTATGCTTTTGGATTTTCACTATTCAAAGGTTTCTTCTATTGTGGGCTTTATTCGAACATGTGTAGTATATTCCTTTTTTTTTTCATGTTCATTTTCTGCTTTTGTTTTTGTTTTCTTTTTTTGTTTTTATTTTTATTTTTTGTGTTTGGTCTTCTTCTTTAAGATCCTCCAAAACGGTATAGGGTTTACTGCCATTTTATTTCTTCCCTTTTGTTTTTTTCTTTGGATTTCTTGTGCATTTTTTTTTTAATTTTCTTACAAGACGATTTGCTTTGTCTCTTTCTTTGATTGCATGTATGTTTAGTTCCGTTTCAAAGTGAAACTTTGGACTCGATTTTCTAGTTTTTTTCCTTGGTTTTTCCAGCTTGGTGGATTTACCACGTTTTTTTTTTTTTTTTTGTGTTTAAGGTCACTTTGGATTTAATTTTCAAGATTTTGGAATCCCTTGCAATGCCCACCCTTCCTATGACTACAACTACAAAGTTATTTTGTCTAATTATTGACACCTGGGAAAAATGACCCGAAAATAGAACCATTTTGGCCACCGGTTTCTAGGTCGATGGTTCGACCGTCTAGTTCGAACAGATGGCCTGTTTTGACAACAAAAATAAAAAATAAAAAATAATTAAAAATAAAAATGACAAAAAACCGTTGAATGGGTCGACAGTTAAAATGCCCGAGTCAATGGGTCATTGACTGATACAACGATTTTTGGCCAAGGATCAAGTTTGGGGTAAAATAGAACTGGTTGCTTGGATGTTTCCCAGGCTGAACAGTCCTACTGTCCAAGTCAACTGGGAGTTCTTGGTGTGAAACAAAGGACAACTATGAAGTAGAACTCAAAACTACGCTATGATCGTATTCTTTTATATAAGATGCTTTATTGAAGCAATATTTAAAAAACAAGCACATGATGATCTCTTTTAAGTCTTTATATGAATTTCAAGATTTGAGTACTTATAATTGCAAAATTCTTATTAAAAAACTATTGCCTTTTTCAATACAGCAAATAGCAATGTTAAAATTCCATTCCAGCCCCTACGAAGTAGGGCCTTTCCGCTAGTTTATTAATTAATTGAAAAAACCTATTTTATTTAGTAAAAAAGATTTTAAACATAAAATAAATCACAAAGTTAAAATTAAGAAAAAATATTTTCGTGTTAAAAAATAGGGTTCAACTATGATACCAAAAAAACTTACAACTTAAAAAGTTATATATAAAAATTGTATGCTTACTTATACATATCGTGTATAATATGATGGTAACACCCCAATCATTGTCTTTACTTATTTCCATTAAAAAAGTATAAATTGCTAAAACCTCCCCCGAAATTTTTGACCATTGCTGAGATTTCCCCTCAAGTTTGATAATAGCAATAACCTCCACTGAACAAAAGGCATGAAAATGTCCAAAATACCCATACAGTTATTTTTGAACAAAATATTTACTTTCTAAATTCTCTTCATATCAATCGCAAATCCAAGCCCTTCCAATTTCTTTTCTGAAATTGATTTATTTTCTAAATTTTCTCTTCATATCAATTGCTTAAAGGTAAATCTGCAACTTTAAACCTTTTTTTTTTGTTGATAAAATTTGTATTGTTTTTAGGCTTAATTGCTAAAAGCTCCCCTAAAGTTTTTCATTGTTGCTCAAACTTCTCTTGAAGTTTGGTAATTGCAATCACCTCCCATGAAATTTTTTACAAAGTTGCAAGTAGACCCCTCTGTTAGAATCCTCTAACAAGAGGCACAAAAATGTACAAAATACCCATGCAGTTATTTTTGACCAAAATGGTTTTCGTTCAAATTTTCTCGTCATATCAATTGCTGCCTCAATCCCTTCCAATCTTTTTTTTTTCCGAAATTGATTTATTTTTCAAATTTGCAACTCGTATCAATCACTCAAAGGCAAAATCACAACTTAAATTATCTTTTTTTGTTCATAAAATTTGTATTACTTTTATTTTAGAAACCAAACTCAATAGTAACTACATGCTTTTTTTGGACATTTTCGTGCCTCTTGTTAAAAATTTTAACAAAAAAGTTTACTACTGTGTCAAAAAGTCCATAAGAGATGATTGCAATTATAAAAGTTCAGGAGAATTTTCAGCAATTTACTCTTGTTTTTACTATAAAAACCAGCTTCAATATTAACTTCATGGTGATTGGTGGATATTTTCATTCCTTCGTGCAACTGTATCAGAAAATTGGAGATGATTGCAGTTACCAAAAATTAAGGGATGGTTTCAGCAACTGTTAAAATCGAGCTCTGAATTTGGTAATTGCAATCACCTTCGATTTCACATTAGCCACGTCGTTAACACCTGTATTTAAGCCATTATTCTCTACTATTAACCTCACTTTATAATTTTTATATTATAAATTTATAACTAAAAGATTTTTTTATATTAAAAAGTTAAAAAACTGCATTTCGAATGCCCCCTAAACCCATAACCCCCAAACTCTAGTGAAATTCAGCATCTGTCCCAAGTCTCCACAGCAACAATTGAAAACTTAACCTGTTAAAGTACCTTCATGCATTGTATCATGTATCCATTTTGGCCGCTGATTCGGCTCCCCTGCGCTGGCGGTGGCGTTGGTGCCGCTATTCGGTGCGAATCGATCATGAACAGGACTGCAAATCGATGAGAAAATGGTGGTGTCTTCGGGCTCTGTTCGACCGTAAATTGTCATTGAACAGGGCCGAGAATCGCCGTTTCTGTCCTGGGGCTGGTCATGAACAGGGACTCTCGTGATACCAGGCAACAAAACGGTGAAAAATCACTGAGAAATGCCACCGATGACATCGGTCCTTTCCGTGCCGTAACCCGAACTACGACACCCATTTCCCCATTTCCGTCTCCGAACTCCCTTGTAATAACATCTCGCCTAATACCCAGAAAAAAACAGACCTCAACCACCCCAGTTCGACCACCACCACAGAAACACAAAAGGTCAACAACCAGTTCTATTAAAACAAGCTCTAACGGTGAGAACACCGTCTTGATTAACCTCTGACTGGTCTCTAGATATATTGGCTTCCCACGTTGCCGAAGACCAGAAATGGGAAGGGAGGGAGGAAAGAAAGGATCAAAAGGTTAGGTTTTGTGTCAGTAACGAAGTTTTCAATAAAGCATTAAAATCCCGTCTTCGTTTAAGGCAGTGAAGGAGAGAGACAGAGGCCTATCTGTATTCTGATTTCTTCCTATGCTTTCCTTTCATTTAGAAAAGATCGAGACAACGAGAACCCTCGGTAGGTTTCATAAAGCAGAGAGGAGCGGAGAGGATGTTGGAGGACAAAGCTCTAATTGGCACAAACTGGAATCGATCAGTCTCGAGAGATTGAATGATCTGAGATTGACGGAAACGACTCTCCTAGTCCGGTTTTCGCAGGCGATTCCGGTCCAGTTGCTACATTGAACTCAACCCACCTCACCAAACTTTGCTTTGGATCGTTAATGGAAGATCTGAACCTGAGAAGCGAACCTCTGTCTTCAACTTGTAAATCGAGCTATGGTTCTTCGGCTGCTGCTACGAAACAACACCTTCGAGTTTCATTTATACGGAGAGGGGCAACCAACTATGGATTGGCCCACCAGATTGAAAATAGCTCTAGGCTCTGCAACTCGGGTCCAACACAGAAGCTTGTCTGAAAACATGAGCATCGGAGATTCAACGATTCAAGGTAGAATAAGTTGAAGCTCCATTTCGGGATGAACTTCTTCAGCTGCTGCTACAAAGTTGAAGTCCGAAGCGCAAGAAAATCCAGAAAGCTTCCATCTTATCTCTTGAAGCCTGACTGTTCGTGTTCGTTGACATTCACCACCGGTGGAGAAGTAGGCGACAGAGAAAAACAAAGTAGTAAAAAAGATGTCGTTGGATTATTCAGCACAGCATAAGCCTTCGATGAGGAACAAATTGTTGTTGTTGTATAGGTACAGTACAGGTCAGAATTGTCGTTGATTAGAAAAATCTCATTGAGAACCTCCGCCCTGATCTACGGGACCCTGGTCGGTCCAATGAACAAGAGGCTATTTCTCCATTAGTTACAAAGGCCAGATAAAAAAGATGAATTAAAATATATCTCCATCTTTTTGTTTGAACACTCACCGAGATTAGAGTTTGATACAAGAAATTTAAGGGTATTCTAACTCTCCAAGACTCTACCTCTTTCTTCCATAAATGAGTTCAGGTTGCTCCTCAAAAAGGAAAGAGCGGAGACGAAGCTTTACAGAGGTTGAAAAGGGGTGGTTATACATAAAAGTTCTGTTTTCCCTTTTAGAGGTGTAAATCGAGCCGTGCCACCTTTAGATCGGCCCGTTACAATATTCGCAGGCCATGTTAGGCTTGGCATGTCTTGGCATGTTCGGCCTAGGGTTTTAGCGGGTTGTGCCACCTGGTGCCCGCATGTCAGTACAACCCATATATATTATATATATTTATATAAATTATTATTATATAATAATATATTAATAAAATAAATATTTTTTAATTTTATTATACTAATTTATTTAATTATTGTATATATAAGTAATTGTATATATTAAAATTCATATAAAATTAAAATTTTAAGTTTTTTATCAATTTTTTTTAAATATAACTTTGGTATGATGCACAGCTCGACCCATTGGCCAATCTGGCCTGCGACATAATACAAGTTCATACGGGCCTGGGCCATGGGCCGTGCTGGGCTGGCCCCCAAATTATGGAGAGAGTGACAGCCCATGGGCTAGCACAGCACGTGCCGTGCAATTTCGGCCTGACACAACCCATTTTACACCTCTATCCTAATGTTATTAACATTTCTTTCCCATCCACCAGCAACAGTTGCGCTGTTGACGTGTTATCTCTTTTTTCTCTTTTATTTTGAAAATGTAAAGAAGAATAATAAGTAAAATAGTTTTTTTTTCTCTCCCTTTGACAGACGTTTATGGCAAGGAGGTTCTTGACAATTGTCAAAAAAAACTAGAAGGTACTAATGATATATTACAGTGAGATAAAATGACTAATCTCTCCCATTAAATGCACCCTTCCCCTACAACTATGCCCAGCAAAGGAGTCGTTAGCTTGCACCAGCCCTCTGAATTTTTTCTTTTCATTGTTGACTGTAACGTGCATATCCAGAATACATTACGTGTTAAAAGTTGTCTTTCCGGCAAGGTTCAAAATCCGGTATGCCAGTACCGGTAGAGGCATATTTTTAAACCTTTTTTTTTTTTAATTTTTTTCAAAACAAATTATGAGAGGCTGATTTAAAGCTCCTCCACCCCTGAACCGGTCAGAACCACGATACACCTTCTGTAGAAGCATATTGAGAAGCTCCCAAAACATTATGTATCAGCCGATATGGGCCCATACGTGTTAATTCTTTGAACCTTGTTTTCTGGTTCTCTTTGCCATACTGAAAATCTTCTCAACATTTTCTGAAATGGGAATTTAAATAAGAAAACAAAAATCTAAGGTAAATTATATTTGTCTACTTTATTTATTTATTAATTTTTTGGAAGTTTACTGATGAAAACAGTTGACAGTGTCGGAGAAGCAAAACGGACATTCTCCCTTAATAGAAAACCCCATTTCTTTACCTTACATTTCTCTCAACCAATATGTGTTGATGTTGATGTCATCAATTAGCAACAAATAAGGTAACATTCATACATAGGGTAATAAAGCAGTTCACCCGTTGTGCATCTCTCTTTCCATTATATCCAATTTCTAACACCCCACAACCAAAAGGAGTAAAAAGCAACAAAACGTAGACTGACGCTATCCTAAACCACCTGACCTATGCGAACCACAATTTCAAAACGAGTATTGTAATTGCACCCGCTTAGAAATTTAGTAGGAACAGCAAAAGAAAAGAATCACATTACACGTTATATTTACCACAACATCATGCAGCATACTCTATTGGGTTGCAGTGGCTTTGCCCCATATAACAACTCTAAAGACTGAAAGTCATCATCCTGATCACATTCCGAGGAGTGAAATCGTTAGCAAAAATATATATACGACAGATCACATAGGCACATAGGACGAGGCTACCACTCCCTGCGGCTGTACAAAACTTGCAATTGGAGCTGTGCTTTGTTAGACGTGGGAGGCTGACGAGGCCAATATGTATGTGGTGCTTCCTCAGGAGGTCTCAGTCAGCATTTCCCGGTATATATATACTAAGATCACCTGTAACCAGCCATTTCTAAGTGAACAATGAACCAACCCAGACCAAAACCCTTCAACCATCTATGCCATGTGATGCTCCCTCCTCTGAATAATTACTCTCTTAAAACAACATAAAACTTCAAGGGGGAACTGGGGTTATCCTTTTCTCAGCTTTGGCTGTGCTTCCCATGCTGCTCAGGAGTCAAAAACCCATGACCATTCATGAACTCACATTCCAAAGCCAACCACAAGTGTTATGGAGAGAAGCAAACAACCTCAAAAATGATCTCTTCCACACACAAGTGCAGATAAGTGGCAGACACGTCAGCACAACCAAGTTGCTGAATGCAAAGAGCATAACCCAACACTGTAAGGCCTCATGGCCTCTCAGCCATTGTAATGGAGCTTCTGATTCTGTGAGCCCTGACCCTGCTGCTGCTGTGGCACCTGCAGGCTTAGTGGCTGTGTGTTGTACTGGGTAAAGGACTGAGAGTAAAGAGGATTCATCATGCCCTGTGGAAGTAAAACAAAATTTTAGCCACCAGAAACTAAATCCAATGGACCAAATATCATCAATAGTACTATCAAACAAAACCTGGGATTGAAGTGGGTTAGGAGCACCCACACCAAAGTGTGCCTGAGAGGTATCATCTTGTGAAGGGTCATTGAACCCAACCTGGGTAAATAGACCCTGCAACCCATGAGGCATTGGAAGAAGCAAAGTATAAGAAAACTAAGCAAGTAAACTAAAGACAAGCCAAGAAAATTAGAAAAAGGATGCAAAATGACAATAAAAAAAGGAAAGAGAGCTTAAACAAACCTGAGATATGAAATCATTTCCAGTACCCAAATGAGAGTATCCAGCCTGTGAATTCTGGTTTAGAAAGCTTCCTGGGAAACCACCTTGTGTTCCTTGTGTAACATAATCAACACCATATCCACTTTGAGAAGCCTAAACAATAAAAATGTATCACATTACATAAGAAGGCAGAATTGGCAATTTCAGCAATATAAATAACGTTGACAGGTAATGTGTCAATGCAGTCACTTAACAGTAATAGTTATTTTCCAACTCAGGTTCCAACTATAAGACTCAATTTCATAGTTCTGTGGTGATCACTATCACAATGACCACCTTACCACATACATCTGGTTGGTAAATTTTCCCTCTTAGACTTACTAACCAATCTTTGGAAGCTTGATGTAGCTATTGCAGATCATTTTGAAAGTCCCATGCAAAGTAATTTAGATGATAGAAACCTAGTACCTTGAGCATAAACCAGTGTAGCAAACATAGAAAGGACAATTAATCCTCAAAGTTGTACCTGGGTGGAGAAGTCTGCGGTGTTGTATGCGACATGTGATCCCTGGCTTTTGAAGTCATCACCCAAGAAATCCTAATTGATTGTCATATGAGATAGATTGTCAATAAATGAGAATAAAGAATATCAACCATATATAAAAAACAGAATATGTACCTGTGACATGCCTCCAATAGAAAACCCGTCACGGAATGTCTGGCTTAGTCCTTGAACCGGCATCTATCAAGTGTAACATGACAATATCAGGACATTTTAACATTAGAAAAAAGGAAACATGAAAAATAATGCTACCAACCTGGGTCACAAGTCCAGATTGAGATAATGGACCACCAAATGAAGGCTGGCTATTCAGATTGTCCAGAGAAGGAAAATTGAAAGTAGACCCCAGACCACCAATGCTTTGTTGGGAACCTTGCTGATGTGAGAGGTGACCACCAATAGGACCACCTGCATTACCACGCCCAGCCCCAAAACCCCTGCTACCTGCTTGAGGGACCTGTGGAACAGCTCCAATTGGTCCATGAACAGCCCCACGAGTTGGAATTGCATAAGGCTGTGAATGTGGACCACCAGGAAATGGTGGAAGAGGAATTCGGGGAACAGGAAATCCAGCTGGATGGACACCAGGCTTTTGGGTTCCATTGGGTGCACCAAATGGCATATAAGAACCTGGATTTCAGGAAAGAGGACCTAAAATAAGTTGATGCATATTGTTTAGGTAGAAACTTAGCACTAGATACACACTGAGGACAAACAAAATTTGAATTTACAGATTCTTTGATAATGCTAGAGTTTAACTACAGTATGCACAAACAATTAATATGCTCCTAAAATCTCCGTGGTTTAAACAATATAAAGCAAATAAAACACCTTTAGAGCGGTTGCCTCTTTTATCAGAATTTGAGCTAGATGAACCGATGGACCCAAAGTTGTCATTTGGCACAACCCCTGGGCCATTACCAAAGAAAAGTCTGCGGTCGTTGTAGATCTGTTTTCATATCATCATATGGAGATACCTTAACACATAATCTCAAAATTTTTCAATACACTACTGCCAATCACAGAGCAAGACCATTTGAGAGACGCAATACCTTTTTTGGCTTTTGAAACTGAACCATACTCTGCTTCAAATTATTTAGAGGTCCTTCCACCAGGCACTCATGTTCCTGTAATCAAATGTTTAGCAGATTATAAATATAAAGAGCTTATTCAATATATATTACTCACACAAAAAGGTCAAGGGGTCAGTTGATTGGATAAATCATATTACAACCTAGGTAAGACAGTACATCCCTTAGATAATGAAAATACTGCACATGTCGATTTTTTTGAAATACTTGTAATATGTGCTTACATTATACTTTTTATTATAAATAATTACTTTACCTTCCCTCTCTCTCTCTCTCAAAAAAAAAAAAAAAGATAATGAAAACATTGCTGAAAACTTATTGAGAAAGGGATGCATCCCAGTGTTTTAAAAGTGCAAGGAGCTTTTTTGTCCTGAGGCACATGGTGCGAGGCAGGAGTCAGGGCGGACACCTTTTTGAAGTAAGGTGCAAATTTTTTAAAATGCATACTTAAATTTTAAACTAAATGTTTTAAAAAGCCTATTAGCTCGAATAAAAATACATAAACATAAACGTATACAAGCACTCAACAATTCAAACATGTGAAACTTTCAATCTCTTTATTTATTTCCCAATCACATTACTCTAATTCTACAAGCTACTTTTTATTGAGCCCCTAGAGGCAAGCCCAAATTAGTACATGCTAGGGTCTTAAATTCTTAATCTGTACTCAAAATTTGTTTTATACTTTAGTTTTATTTCCCTATCTTTTATAAAATGTCTTGCATTAGGAAGAATGAAATGAACAATATGGTAGATCCCAGGCGGATAACCCACCATCAGATCACTGGGCCCATACTGTTCAGGAAACCCAGGCCCGGACAGGTCGTGAAGCCCATGCAGCACCAGAGCAGCCCATGCAAAGCTTTACAAACCCCCACTGCGTTTTGTTTACAACCACAGGCCACGTCGTGACCACCCACATGCATAGCTCGTGGTAATGATGAGCTGATAAGTGAGAAAGCCTATATAAGGCCTACAGGTAGAACAGAAGGCTCAGAAAAAATCATAACCAACTTATTCCCTTCCCTATTTCTCTTCTTTCCCTCTCTCTTAATTCTGTTTCTGGAGGAAGGAGCTCCCTCGAAGAAGCTCCTTAACAAAAGGGGATTCTAGGAGCCCCTGGGCCAGTCACCATGTTTAAAAAAGTACAAAAAGTGCATAATTTAACAAAGGCACACACTTGGGTTGATCCCGCCGGGCATAGGCCTAGGTGCCTGGGCATGGGCACATTTGGTGCATGAAGGAGAAAGAGGAATGGAGAGGGACAGCCCATTAATCAGTAATTGGCCAGCCAATTAAATATTTGTTTTAATAAATAGCTTTATAATTTTTTTTTTATGAATAAACAGCTTTATGGTTAACAGTACTAGTAAAAGTCTAAGTTTTAAGTTTCTGTAGAAGCCAGTATTAGTTTCCTATTGCAAGCCAGTTTCAGTTTCCTAATACAAATCAGTTTCTTTTTATATTCAGGTTTTATGAGAGGGAGAGGCCTATTGTGATCGACTCTTCCCTATTATAAAAGGTGGGATTAGTAAAGCCTTTATCGCTTACAAGCACACTTAAAGAAAGTTGAGCATAATGTAGAACTAGAACAGGTATGGCTGTCAACAAATAAATCATACTCAACCACTTTATACCCCAATTGAATTTGTGTGTCTGTATCATGCTGAATATAATGTTATTCTGCTGACGCCTAACCAATTATGTGGCTTTTCATAAAGAGGTCAATAACACTAATCAATTGCAAATAAAAATAAAACAATTACACTTTACCTTCTCTCTCTCTCAAAAAAAAAAAAAAACTGTTCAATTGCAAAAACCCTTCTTGTTCCACATTAAGCTAAGCATTCTCTGAATGGACAACACAAGGATACAACATTTGACAGAAAATAACACCTACTCACTCAAATTGTCACAGTCTAACAGATAGGCACATTCAGCTTCTCAAGTAACGCAATGCCCTCCTCAAGTTACTTGAAATGGGAAACCAATTACATGACAGACAAGAGATAGCATTATTCAGAAGAAAAAAGATATGGTACCTTGTAGTGGGTCAATAAACTATTCCACAATGGCTGTTTGCTCAAGACTTTAGGATTTCCCAAGATAACAATACCATAGCGAGCTCGTGTAAGAGCAACATTGAGCCTGCGCGGATCATTAAGGAATCCTATGCCCTGAAAATTTATTCCAAGAAAGAAATATAAGACCGAAGTTATTGTGTAAAATAAAAACAAAATGTAGCAAAATCACAAAAGAGCATAATTGTGGTAAAACAAATATAATCTAGTCAGAAATAATATTCTGTAAAAACACTAGGAATTGAAGCATTTGGTTTTAACCTATATGAGGCAAACACAGAAATTAAAGCATTTGGTTTTAACCTAAAAGGAAACACTAACTAACAAGTTCCTTCTCAGCAATCCTGCATAACAAATCACAAAGAAACTACAAAAATGAAAATATCCCAACTACCCCCTTTTTCTCTTAGATGTGTTGTATTGAAAACATTTTCAACTCAATAAGAAAAATTCATCAGCCAAGAATAGGCCAATGTTGTAGTCATCAAAATCATATGTTTACAATACAACTCAATGTTCAAAACTGTGAATCTGAAGGGTTTCAATTTGAACCTTACATGTGAATTCTTTTCTGCAAGAAGCTTATGATTACTGTTTGAATCTTGTGATTGAATTCAAGAATCTTACAATTTATATGATTCATGCAGTTCAAATTAATTCTATCAAGTCCTAGTTTTCTACTTCTTCATTCTTCTGTTTCTTTTAATTTTCTTTGTGGGACTCCTGTTTAAAAAAACCTTGTAAGAATAAGGTTATTTAATACATAGTTAGAAATTTTATTGAGTTTATTTTCCATCACATGTAGGTGATATTGCCATTGTATGTGGGTTAATTGGCATTCAAGTTTGAATTGATGCAAGTAATCTGTCCACAATAAATTTTCTTTAAACCCAACTGCCAAAAGACAAATTTAAATAATGTATTTAGTTGATCCCAAACCTTACCCACACCTGCATACATCTAAATACATACAAGGAAAGATCCAAATCTTACCCAGACCCTCAAACAAGAAGAAAGTCCCAATACAACCCCTCAGTACCAATACCACCCACTAATCCCCCAACTATATTACATGTGTGCCTAGAAGCATCTGTTATCTCTAAACCCCTTGATTAGCTAAACTGCCCACCAAGCTGTTAGCAGATCTTCTGACCCATCTAATTTGTGCATTCATATCTTTTGAAAGCCATTTAAAGCACCTAAGTTCGTTCCTCAGGTGCCAAATCACCCCTATTTGCTCGGAGAACCCCCTATTTGCTAATGTTGTTCATTCATTCATTGCAATAAAATATCTTCTTAAAAGGCAATGAAAGTTATAGAATCATTATTTTTTATGTGAGAAATAAGAACTTTAAACCCTAACATAGACTTGTTTGGGCTTGCCTCGAGGGGTGTGGTACAAAGGCAACTCATAGAATCAAGAATGCAATGTGTTTTACATCACATTAGCTACTAGAAACAATGCAATTAAGGAGAAAAAGAGATTGTGGGTTTTATATGCTTGAAAATGCTTTATATGTTTGCTTTTATAATGAATACACTTTGCATGTTATGTTATATGTATTTTAATTTTAGATAATAGGTTTTTTAAAACATTTATTTTAAAATTTAAGTTTATATTTTTTATTAACATTATGTTTAATATTTTTTGAATTTTTTGCATTCTTTTAAAATTTTTGGCATTTTTTTGAATTTTCTGACTTTTTTTTTTGTAATTTTGTGCCTTGCTTAAAAAGGCGTGCACCTCATGTGCAAATTGGCCCTTGCACTTTTTTTGCACCCTGTGCTTTTAAAACACTGATTGCAAGAAACCAAAAGAGCAGATTTTGACATTAAGTGGGCAAGGAGTGAATGGAGAGATAAGGGGATTAGTTGGGCGGCTCTGCCTTCCTAGACCTGCAGGGGGTGTTGTGACAATGTGGAAGAATGAAGTACTTGTAGGTAGGGAGGAGCTGATAGACCAATTTTTAGTCTCCTTGAAGTTTAGACAAGTGGAGGATGGATTCAAATGGGTATTAACCAATGTCTATGGACTGAATGATTATTGAGAGAGGAGGAAGTTATGGGAAGAACTGGCTGATATTAGGGGATTGTGGGAAGGGCATTGGTGTTTAGGAGGTGATTTCAATGTAATCAGATTCTTGGAGGAAAAAAATAGTCCTAGGCAGAGGTCGACCACGAGTATGAGGAAATTTAATCAATTTGTGGATGCCTACAAACTTAAAGAGATCCCATTGTCACATAGTTGTTTTACTTGGTCCAATCTCCAAGTGAATCCAATTTGCTCCAAGTTGGACAAATTCTTATTTTCAAATGACTGGGAAGAACATTGGGGGAATTTGAACTCTAGAGCACTTCCAAGGGTGACATCCGACACTGGCCTATTATAATTTGTAAGGAGGAGGTGAGAAATGTAGGTTTTGCTCCTTTTAGATTTGAAAACATGTGGTTAGGACACCTAGGATTCATTAAGAAAGTCAAAGAATGGTGATTAGAGAGCAATCCAACAATGGAATGGAGTGGAACGTGGTTTCACAAAAAGTTCCAATATCCAAAAGTTAGAATCAAGGATTTGAATCTCTTAGAGTTTGGGAGACTAAGAGGAAAGGAAGCAAATAGTGACAGCACAAATTGAGGTCCTAGATAGCAAGGAAGGGCGGGGTTGTCTTACAGAAGAGGATAAGGAGCAAAGATGGAAATTGCGCAAACAGTTAGAGGACTATCTTCATTAGGAGGAAATAAGTTGGAGACAAAAGTCAAGGTGTACTGTGTAAGTGGCTGAAAGAGGGGGATAAGAATACCCAGTTTTTTCAATGTTGTGGCACATGGAAGAAGAAGGAATTATATCTCAAGTCCGGAGAATGAAAGGGCAACAGTTTCCAATCAAAGAGAAATTGCAGGGGCCTTTGCAGATCATTTTAGGTTTATTTTTAGAAGACCCCTAAACAATAGGGTGTGGCTTGAGGGGTTGGAATGGCCAACATTGCAACTAGAGGATAATAGGGAATGGTTGGGAAGGAAATTCAACTTGGAAGAGATAAAAGAGGCAGTGTTCTCTATGGACATATCAAAGGCACCAAGCCCAGATGGTTTTACGATGGCTTTTTATCAGGATTATTGGGAGATATTAAAAGAGGGCCTAAGGCTGGTTTTTGATGAATTCCATTCTAGAGGAGTGACTAACCGTGGGCAAAATTCCACATTCATTGCCTTGGTTCCCAAGAAAAGAAATGCAAATCACCCGGAGGACTATGGGTTGATCAGCCTAGTTAACAACCTTTATAAGATCATCACTAAAGTGCCATCCATTAGAATTAGGAAGGTGATCCCAACAATCATAGCAAATAACCAAGGAGCTTTTCTAAAGGGGAGGCAAATAACAAATTGGATACTTATGGCAAATGAGAGTTTGGAGGATTTCAAGAAATCCAAGAAAAAAGGGGTGGTTTGCAAATTGGATTTGGAAAAGGCTTATGACTTGGTTGATTGGTTTTTCCCGTTAAAGGTGATGATCAACTTTGGGTTTGGAGACAAGTGGTGCAAGTGGGTGATGGGCTGCATCAGGAATTGCCATTACTCTATATTGGTGAATGGGACAGTGGTAGACTTCTTTCCAGCTTTGAGAGGGATTAGACAAGGAGATCACCTTTCCCCTTTCTTATTTACTTTGGTTGCAGAAGTTTTGGGGAGATTAATTTCTAGAGCAAATTCCAGGGATTTAATAAGAGGTTGGAGAGTTGGAAGGGAGAATGTATCACTCACACACTTGCAATTTGTAAATGACAATACTTTTTTGTGAAGGAGGGGATCTCAATAGGATTAGAAACCTGAAGCTCACTATACAACTCTTTGAGCAAATGTCAAACCTTAAAGTGAATTTTGAAAAGAGTTGTATAGTTGGAGTTCATATGGGGGGAGGGGGCGGTTGTCTAAGTGTGCAGACAGTGTGTAGTATCTAATTGGCCCTTAAACTACCTTGGTTTGCCATTGGGAGATAATCCTCAGAAAAATGAGTTTTGGGTTCCAGTTGTGAAGATGTTTGAAAAGAGACTTGCAACTTGGAAGAAGAATTATTTGTCTCTAAGAGGGAGAATCACTCTAATCAGGTCAACATTAGCTAATCTTCTTGTCTACTTTTTGTCAGTCTTTAAGATTCCGGTTAGGGTGGCTAGTAGTTTAGAAAAACTAACGAGAGACTTTCTCTAGGAGCCGGGGGAAGAGAAGAAGGACCATAGGGCTAGGTGGGAGATTGTGTGTAGGAGCAAGATGGAAGGAGGTTTGGGTATTGGGAACATAAGGAATAGGAATTTGGCACTACTAGGGAAATGGTTGTGGAGATTCTCATTGGAGAAAGAAAAACTTTGGGTGAAGATAGTGGGTAGTATTCATGGGGTTGCAGACAATGGATGGGATTCTGGCAAGGACTACAAGAGCATCTCCAAGGAAAGCTATTCAAGCTATTTTTCCCTTGTTTTCTCCATGGATTAGGTATGACTTGCACTCAAGCAACCTCATTAATTTTTGAGAACATGTTTGGGTCGGGGATTCTTCTTTAAAAGACCAATTCTCGAGTCTTTTTGCTCTCTCCACACTTAAAAATGAACCGGTTTCTTCCTTGTACCTTCTAACTCATCTTCTAGGTTCAACTAGAACTTGGGTTTGAGAAGAGAAATCAGGGACACAGAGTTAGACTGTATTTTATCCTTGTTATCCATTCTTGAAGGGGTCTTTCTAGAGCCAACAAAGGCAGATAGTAGAATTTGGACACTCACTCCCTCGGGTTCTTTCACCTGTGCTTCTTTCTTCAAATCCCTAATACAACCTTCTTTTGTTGGATTGCCCTTCCCTGTTAAAGAGGTGTGATGCCATCCTATACCTCCAAAGGTTGGGAGTCTCTGTTGGGAAGCCTTTCTAGAAAGAGTTAATACAGGAGATTTACTTCAAAGAAAAAGACCCAATAACTTTTTATCTCCCCATTGGTGTGCCCTTTGTAAAGCTGATGGTGAGTCCGAATATCATTTACTAATTTACTATCAGTTTACTAAAGTCATTTGGGAATGGTTTACTTTTTTGTTTGGGTGCAGGTGGACCCCCTTTGAATGTGCAAAGCTTATTCACTTCCATACCTAACTGGCCAACAAAAAGGGCTAAGATAATGTGGAGATGTATTAGGGCTACAGTTTGTTGGACTGTTTGGGAGGAGAAATTCATGGATTTTTCAAAAAAGGAGAGCAGCCTGGAAGTAATTTTGGAGGTCATCCATATTAGGGTGATACATTGGTTGAAAACTTTGGCCTTGTTTGCAGAATTCTTAATTGATGAGTTGCTAAGAAACTAGAAGGAAATCACAGAATTAGCTTCAGCTAAGAAGGCCTCAAGCTCTTGTTGGATTACTCCACCTCACGGTTTTAATAAACTGAATTTTGATGGCAGCATTATGGGTAATCCAAGGCCATCCAGAATAGGGGGAGCAATAAGAGATGAGAAACGGAATCTGTTATCTATGTTTTCTGGTCCAATAAGGATGAGAGATTCATTGAGGGTTGAGATACTAGCAGTTCTTGAAGGGGTACAAAGGGTTAAGGACATGCATAGTAATAAGTTGATGATAGAAGGAGATTATGAAGTTGTGGTGAACTGGCTAAAAGAAGACAACTCTAGGCTTTGGAATTATAACAATGAATATAGGAAATTTAAGTGGCTAAGTAGATTGAAATTCAATGCACATGGGTAAAGAGAAGTGCAAACTCATTGGCAGATGGTCTAGCTGCCTTGCTTTGGGCTGTGTTGTAATTGCTTTACTTTTGGTGTTCACTGGTTGTATTCAGGAGTTAAGATTGTTTAGCTCCCTTGCTTTGTAATTTTCATAATCTTAATACAATTCACTATTATTGATTAAAAAAAACTGAATTAGAGAAGTACAAAAGAAAGGGAGAGATAAACTCTCCTAACTATCCCCAAATAAATTCAAAAGGTTACAACAAAGCCCAAAATAATTGGCTTCTTCCTACCCCTTCTTTGGCTAGTGCATTGGCAAAACAATTAGAATCTTTTTTCACCCAAATCAGGCTCCCTTCCATTCCCTGTGTTACCATTTAAACCTTCTGTTTTCATTAATGTAGTCCCACCAACCCAGATCCTCTTCCTTTTGTAGCCAGATGATAACAAATTTTGAATCCCTTTCAATTATCAATTTCCGAATATTCATCTCCTCAACCCCTTCCAAAGCAGCTAAAATTTCACCCATCAAAGAGTCTCCCACACCAATCAGTCCTGAGAAAAGGCTGATTATTCTTCCTTCCCCATTTCTGAAAACTCCTCCAATTCCTGAGGGGTCCCCGGATTTCCTTCACTGCCATCATCAAAGTTTGGTTTGATAAAACCACTGGTAGGAGACCAAATTGGCCTTGATTCAACCTTATTAGGAGCACAATCAGCCACAACCTTCCAATTTTTCAACAAACCTGTAGCAGAAATATCCTCAAATAATTTTAATGTTTTCACACAATAGACCACTCACTATTATGACTTCAATTAGAACATCCTAGTGATTTAAAAGGAGTGCCTCAGGCACGCCTAGGCGCACATGCGAGGCGCATTTTAGGGTAGGCCCCTCGCCAGGTCCTAGATGCAACCCTTTCAAAAGGTGCACGCCTGGTGCGCCTTGCGCCTCAACCCAGGTGCACACCTTTTGAAAATTTGATGCCTTTTTGCTTTTTTTAAGTCGAGCGGATGGGCTGAGGGCTCCGCCCCAGGGGTGTGGCACAAAGGCGGCTCGTAGAATCAAGAATGTAATATGTCACATTAACTACTTGAAGTAATGTAATTGAGAAAAAAAAAAGAGTGGGTTTTATATGATTGAAAATGTTTTATATGTTTGGTTTTATTTTTAAATTCTTATTTGAGCACGCTTTACATGTTATGTTTATGTATTTTAATTTTAGATAATAGGTTTTTTAAAGCATTTATTTTAAAATTTAAGTTCATACTTTTATTAATATTATATTAATAAAATTTTTAATTCTTTTAATTTTTTTAATTTTTTTTAATTTTTAGCATTTTTTTATTTTTGCGCCTTACTTAAAAAGGCGCACACCTCACCTTGTGCCTCAGGTGCAAATTGACCCATGCGCCTTGTGCTTTTAAAAAACTGGAACATCCCTACCTATTTCTGCAAAAGTTCTTTACTTTCTCTTGTCCCATATTTTCCAACATACTGCAGCCCTGATACGCCTCCATAAAGTTTGTCCCCTCTTCTTGTACCAGCTAACAAAAGAAGGGTCAAACAGGTTTTGTATATTTGACACAGGGTTTCACCTACACCCAAACAAAGGAAAGAAATCAATCCCAAATTAAAGATACCAAGGGGCTGGAGATTAATAAGTGATGGTAGGACTCACCATCAGCCCTACACAGTAGACACCAATGAGGGGATAAACACCACTTAGGTCTCTTTCTTTGGAGAAAACCCTCTCAAGATCTTGGAGCAAAGATAAGGCACTATCTAATTCAAAGTTATGCAATCCTCTTCTAAGCCCCAAGTCTCAATCAAGCCCTGAACTTGCACTGGATGGAACCACAAAAGAAGAAATAGTCTCACCTCTTCGGTTAGAAATTGCAAAAAGGGAGGAGAGTTGCTCTTTTAGAGGTGAGTTGCCTAACCAGATGTGATCCCAAAATTTTACAAGGTTACCAGAATAAGGATTATACCTGATATGAGACAGAAACGAAGACAGAATACCATGAATATCCTTCCAAGGTGAAGCTCTTGTTGCCCTAGACAACACTCCAGCATCCCAACCATCAACTGCAATCCCATTACTAATGATTACTTTTGCCCACAACTTGCCTCTATCAATTTGCAACCTCCAGAGCCACTTAGCTAGCAAGCAACATTCCTTTCCTGAATATTCCTTAAACCAAGCTCACAAAATATTTTGCTTTTCCTAACCACATCCCAACTCACTCTGTGGTCCTTTTTCTCCTCCCCTGGCTCCCACAAGAAATCCCTCATCATCTTTTCTAACCTCTTGCTAATCCCTTCTAGAATTCTAAACACTGACAAGAAATAAACTAGCAAGTTGGCTAGAGTAAGTAATTTTTCTTCCAGGAAGCCAACTTTTTATTAAATCTCTCTATTACCAGATTCCAAAAGTTGCTACCTCTAGGAGTATCCCCCAAAGGCATTCCTACATATAATTCATTGACCATTGAGAAACCATGCATTCCAAGATTACTGCTGCCTCTGGAATTCCCATATCCTCCATATTCAACCCCACAATGCAACTCTTATCCCAATTGATTTTTAGAATTTCACATTCTCTCAAAAATAGTAACAATCATCTTCATGTTTTACACCCAACTAAGTTCACCACCATCACGTAAGAGAATTGTATCATCAGCAAACTGCGAGTGAAAGGAATCTCCTCTCTGCCTACTCTCCAACCTCTTATTAGATTTCTAGCATCATTCCTAGAGATTATCCTACCAAGAACGCCGACTATTAATGTAAACAAGAAGGGGGAGAGGGGACTCACCACAGTTCCAATCACCAAAATAGTGTAGTGGTAAGTCCAAATGCACTCTAAAATCCATTTATACCACCAATCACGAAACCTAGTTGGGTGTAAAACATGAAGAATCCCAAAATCAATCAAGTCCAATTTACACACCAAACCATTCTTACCAGATCCCTTGAAATCTTCAACACTTAATTTGATCTGTAATTTGCCCTCCCTTTACAAAAGCACGTTGAGAAGGAGAGATTAAGAAAGGAAGAAAAACCTTGATTCTTCATAACACCACTTAGCAATGATTTTATACAAGTTATTTACTGAACTGATCCGTCTGAAATCTTTTGGACTCACTACATCAGCTCTTTTTGGAATTAGAGCAATAAAGGCGGAATTGAACCCCAATTAATCACACCACTCAAGAATTCAATAAAGACCTACAAATCAACTTTCAACACATCCCAACAATCTTGATGGAAAGCCATTGTGAACCTGCCATGACATGGAGATTTGGATCTATCCATAGAAAATATCATTTCCTTAATCTCCTCCAGCTCAAAGCTTCTTTCCAACCACTTCATAGAATCTTCTAGTAATTTATCCCACTCTAGACCATCAATCCACACTCTTTTATCCGAAGGCCTCTTAAAACTAGCTTTAAAATGATCCACAAAAGCTTGGGCAATCTCACTATGACGGATCAGGGATAATCCATCCACCACCAATTTTGAAATAAATTTTTTTCTACTCCTTAGGTCAAGTGTTTCTTGATTTCTGTCTCTAGCTTATTTATTCTTTAAGTAACAAGTCCATCTCTCCTCCTTATCCCTCTCTCCAAAGGTCCCCAAAGCTTCGCTTGCGTCCAAATGCTGAATATTCCAAAGTGCTGAATATTTTGGCTTTAATTCCACTCCTTAATTCTGGCTTTAAATCCCTTCAACCCATTCGATTTGGTTATGAATCAGCCGGGGGCTAAATATTCCACTCCTTAATTCTTCCGAAGTGCTGAATATTCCACTCCTTAATTCTGGCTTTAATTTCTTTCAATCCATTCAAATTGGTTATGAATCGGCTGGGGGCTAACCCAAACCCAGTCCATTGACACTCTTAACTGAAGGTATGGCTCTAATTATCCCATATGGGGAAGGGAATGTATAGGTATCTCCTTGGGTAATGTCTAAATTGTTAAGCAAAGGAGAGATTGGGGGGATTTCTTTTAAGAGAATGGAGGGGGCAACAAGGAAGCTTCTGAACACTCAATATGGTCCAATTATTAATATGGGCTGGAGCATAAGATGATGGGAGCTGGAATGCTGTCCAGCATTTCTTTGGTAGTAAATAAATACTGTTTTTTAGATATGATAATTTGCCGAGTTTTGAGAGGAAACTTAATGTTCATAATAAACAGAACTACTATTTTTTTAAATTAATATGCATGCTGATTGGAATATAAAACTAGAGAAACACCCTAAGATATAGTTTTTTTTTTATAAAAGCGTTATCACCCAGGTATCACCTAAGCACCCAGTTAGGTGACTAAGGTGCTCAACTGTCATGTTGCCTAGACAGCTTGACAACCATGGTCCTAAATAAACACTTCCTATAAACCTATTAAAAACTGGTTGACCCTTAGTTTACAAGTGCTTACATTAAAGTCCACATTCCAATACTCTAACACCGTCTATGAACATGTCTAACAGTGAAACTGAAGAAAGAGAACACTTGTAGCATAGTTGTCAAGGTGACGCCTAGGCGACAAGACGCCCCATATTCGCCAAGCAGTTTTGTATTTGTGTTATATAATACTTTTGTATTCCTAATTTTTTGAGATTATAATTATAAAATAGACAATATTAAAATAAAATATTCATTTTGTGTATTTATATACTAATTTCTTTTTATTATTTTCTTATTTGTCAGGGTTTAATCAACACAAACATAGCTAACTGCTGTATTGAACCCTCAAAGACTTTAAAACTTGAACCAATAGGTAAGGAATAACTTAAAATTTTGTCTAATCAACACATTTTGTTCTTCCACCTTTTCTTTATTTTTCTTCATATTTTTCTTCTTCTTCTTCCACCTTTCCTTTTCTTCTTTTCCTATAACAAAAATCGGGATTCAACCCTATATTTTTTATTTTATTTTATTTTCTTTATTCTTTTTCTTCTCATGAATATGTTGATTTTCTATACTTGCCTAGGCACCCGCCTAGGTGACAAGGTGTCCCCTTTCACCTAGCCTCACCTTGGCACCTTGAAAACTATGACTTGTGGGTTGTGGGTTAACAGAATTCCTTGAAAAAGCAAATAGTTCTAATTTAATGATTCAAGACCATTTAAATTTTGTACAGGAATATCAGAAATGTTTGACTCTCTCAGTGCACATTGAGTTAATTCTCTAAATGTCTATAGTTAATCAATATCTAACCCATCTCCCAGTAAATGGATCAAATGGTTTAACGGTTCTTCAGCTATCCTAGTTCACATGCTATTGGCTATGTTAAAATCTTTAATTGACTGGCCAGGTCAACAAAAGGTTGAAAACACTATTCAAAAGTAAATGCTCTAACAATTCTGGCATGTTTAATTGTGTGTACAAACTTGCATACAACTGCCACATGTCTTACGAAACTCATTCTTAATGTGCTATGAACTATAAATTAAGGATATAGAGGGCATCAACAGACGTCAAGAGGGCATGATTGAACCCACCCCCCTCCCCAATAAAAAAAAAATAAAGAATATTAGGTTATAATGAAAAACAAGAGACTCCCTCCTTCCCTCAGAAACTTGAAATTCAAATCAGGAGGTATTATACAAACAGCAGGTGTTGGACCACTATATTTCTCTTCTTTTTCTCCATACCTTTTTAATCTGAACTTTCATCTAGTAAAAAAATATATGCTGATCTGAATTTCATTTTTACCAACCATATATACTGACATTCTAGTGGAATCATCTAAGGTTTATTAAGCAAAATAGCATATAATCCAATATATTTATATTAACAACATAGACTGACCGAAATTAACAATCTTTTCACCAACATCATGTATTTCTGATATTACATAGACTTGTTCCAGTCTGTGGAGCCCTTCTCCAACACAAGCTCAGAAAAATCTAATTATCACTCACACATGAACAAATTTTGGAAAATAAAGTTTTTTGACAATTTCTAAAAATTACATAGAAATTATAAAACCACTATAGCAATTAGTGTTATTTAAAAGTCTGAAGTATAATGAAAGAACGCAGGGACCCACCTGATGCTCATTACTCCTAACACAGGACAAAATAATATAATCTTTCTCTCTTCCCTGAAAGGAATCCACACTAGCAACCTAACAAGAACAAAGAAATATGTTGAAGCAATGAATAACTATTAAATGAAAACCAGGCTTCAAGCGATAATAATTTCTAGAATTAACCTCAATTTCCTTGTAAAGCTGCTGTCTGAGAGCACCATTCCTTGACATATAGTTCACTATATAGGCTCGCTGCCCTTCATATGGTGTTATAACTCCAATCTATAAATGTTGAAAAAAAAACTGAAAATTAATCAAAACTATCCAAAGAAGTTCACAAAGTTAAAAATCAAAGAATTTTGAAATTCCATCTGAAATTATTTAAACTAAAAATCAGGTACTTCAACTCCACTCTTTTCAAGAAGAATTTTATGAGAAGCATAGCAAAAATCTTCACAAAGTTAAAACCCAAGTTCAAAAGACAACAAGATACCTGGCTAGGAACAACACCACTCCTCAAGAAAGTAGTAACAATTTTTTCAACATTTGCAGCCTCAGTCCTATTTAAGTATGAAGTTCCACTTGCACTTATCTCCTCTTGTCCCATCTGTGTGCCAAGTATAAAATAAACAAGAAACACTAATAATTACTACAATAAGTAACAATCGGAAACTAGAATTTTAAGAAACATCGGGATACAATTTATAAACTACCTGAACATAAAAGAACATGGGACGATTTGGCACAGGCCAAGGAAAATCAATCCCTGACGATTGCCTTTCATTGATGGTCACTCCATTTTGAAGTGTACCTTCATAGAAGCTGTTAGAAGGAAACTCTGAAAGGGATGGATGCATACGGTATTGCACCTACAATTGAGAGTAAAATTAGAACTGACAGTAAAAATTATTCTGGTACTAAGAGTCGCATCATAAATACAATTCTAAAAAAGACAGATGGAGGAAGGGACAGAAAGCAGGGAAAAAAAAGAGGGAAAATTGGTATAAGTGTAGTGTAACTAATAGAAGGAAAATGCATCATGCAACTCTAAAAATGCCAACATATCACAGAAAAAAGTTATTACAATAAATATTTACCATTCACAATATCTATGTTATTAAACATATGAGTAAAGCTAGTCTACAGTTCATACAAGGAAGAACATTGGGGAGAAAGGACATGAACAAGTAACCCTGATGGCATAAAATCTCATTAAGTTAAACCAACTCAGTTGACTTTAAGATCAATCTTACAAGCAATTTTGTATTAGAAGAAATTGATTTTAGATGGCATTTATTAACAATAATAAATCCAAACCCATTTCTGACACGCTGGCATGAGTAGATAAACCTAGATGGCATTTGCCTAAATTCCCCTTCTTCAGTTGCTAATTATTATTTGGCATGCAATTGATCTATTAAATATTTATCATGTCATATTATTGCATTTGAAATAATGGAATTAATTGAGTTAATAAGATATTGTATTTAGATATGATTATTTGCTATTTTTTGGGAGGATAATTTTCTTAGTAAAAAGCTTTACTGTTTTTTCAATTTATATGAATGCTGATTGTCTTGTATTATTAAGAACTAACCTAGAACTTAGTTTTTTCTTCATTGTAAAATTCTATCACCTAGGCAAAGTCTATGTCCCACCTAGATGACTGGGTACTCCACTATTGCCTAGATGCCTTAACAACTATGGCCTAAGCTAGAAGTACGGGAAACAATCCAAGGAACATGAAGAAAAAACAATCCCAGAAAATTGCCACATCACTCCAAACTAGAAAGATGAGAAGGAAACCTATGAACATAAAACCAGACAATACATGAATAAAAGAGCAATCTTACCTGCAATCTAAATGGTTTCACACCAAGAAGCACAAGACGCTCAAAGAGGGATTGAGCTAATCCTGCACGAGCTGCCTTCTTGCACATGATGACTGGACCAAGTTGACAATGGTCTCCAACAAGAACAACCTAGTTTAAAAAGAAATATCATTAGATAGCTTAAGTGATAAAGGAATTTCAGGATAAGGCATGTTGGATCAGCAACTACCTGTTTCACGCCAAGCACTAAAGGAATGAGACATTCAGGCTCTGTCGCCTGGGTAGACTCATCAATAAGAACCTGAAAGCAGAAAAGATTCCATGAACCAACTATAGAAACATGACAATATTAACAGTGTTATTGATAAAAAAGAAAAACTGGCGTGTAACCATGTACAATGAACATCTTGCATCCCAAGGTTGACCTAATCTGACTAGCCACCCATTTTATCTTACATTTCCCCTCAAGGGATTACACCTCAATGCAAGGAAGCCCTATTGACATGACACCTCCTATGGCAAGCCCACCTGCTTGGTGATTGGCAGATCTTGGAATGCAATCATAACTTATGTTCAACTCCTCAGCCAAGACTCTGACTTTCCACGACTGTAGAAACATGGAATTGCACATTGATATGTTTTCATATGTTCATGCAAGTCAAAGTTATCAACCTGGCGGAATCTAAAATTTGCTAATCGAGGATCCCCAGCTCCAACACATGTACAACAGATGACATCAGCACTCTGGGATATTTCCCTCTCAGTTGCCCTTTTCAAGGCTTTGTACTTCTTCTCATCACTGCTAGATAGCTCCCCTGTGAAAAGGAAATAGAAAACAAAGGGAAATACAGTTAAAACACAAACAACTGTTAATCATACAGCAGTTTAACAACTAGACTTTTGAACTTTGGCCTCTCTGATTTCCCTCAACATAACTTTGGACCATGGTATGCATGCTTCTATTTAATCCATGAAGTATCCAAAAAAAAAGAGTACTAGCAAAATCCTTGGTAATGTTCTCAAAGAGAACTATTTTACCCTGCACATATGCATCTAATCCATGAAATGTTAAAAAACCCTATTTTGGGGGAAAGTATAAGCAAAACACCAGGGCATGCTCTCAAAGAGAAATCTATTCCATTCACAACCAAAGTAAATTCCTAAGCTACAAAATACAAAAAAGGCAATGGCATACAAATTTAGCAGATATGCCTACAATTAACGGTGGCCCACAGAAGCTAACTAAAAAAGCTGTACCTTGTTCATCCTTGAGTTGCTGCAGCTTATGAAGTTCGCTCTTTTCAGATGTATCAAGATGTCGGACCTGTAGTCACAAGACTTGTGTTAGTATGGGAAGCCTATAATGCTAATCACAACCAAAACATTCATCATATTATGACTGAGTGTGCAAATCAATCACAGACCTGATAGTGCAAAGTTAAATGCTCAACAGGAGAGCTTACAGCTTCCCTCGATTTAGCACAAAGCCTAACAACCTGAAAAGTAAGGGGATAACATAGATCAGTGAAAAAAGAAGACCAAATAAATGCTTAAACAAAAAAAAACACATAAACAGGCAACGTACAATTAAAAACACATAAAGTACTTGATCCTGGCAGAATTTACCACAAGGTTGCATTCAGAGAATAAATCCTTTCAATCAAATAGCAGGAAAAACCAACACTACCAATAAAAGAATATGATAAATTTAACTCAATCACAACCTACAAGAAGAATATGAAGGGAGAAACGAAAAGCCTAATAAAAAACCATTTGAAATATATTTGGTATGGTGGTTTTGAACCCAACCCTAACCCTAACCCAATTAGGGGTATAACAAACCCATCCATAATGAGTCAGGGGGAGCTGGTACCTAATAATCCACCTCGTTAACACCCTTGTTCACCTCTAACTCAATATAAATTAAATTTATTAACTATTTAATTAATATCAAATTACTACCTCTCTCAACAAGTAATCGAAGGGGGAAATTAACCATAGAAGATCTAGGAATAATTTTCCAACTAAACCACATTTACCAATATAACTAAAATGCCAATAAACAACAGGACTGGATTACACAAGGAATTATTACCAGGTTGCCAGAATTGCTTTGAACAAATTCCAAACCTTGTCCTAAAGAAAATTTCATATAAACATAAAAACCTAAATCCAGATTTGCAGGCAAGGGAACCAGGTTTTGCAGTGCTTCTTTGGACCATCCACCATCCAGGAATCCAAAAAAATAGTCATGTAATGAAGACTAATGTGAACAGGATTCGTCTGATGAGTTGGTGAAAAACTAACAGGAAAAAATAAAAAGGGGGGGCAATATGGCAAGGCTTTTATACATCTGTACTTGCAACAAGAGACAAGTCTTTTCCCTCCACCACTGTAGTATTAAGTGCAAGAAAAAGTTGCCTGTGAAATAGAATTAGAAAGACAGAGGTGCTTTTCTCACTATTGTCATAAAATTATGAAAGAGAAGTAAACTTCAACTAATGTCCATTTGGTCCATGTACAAAGAACAAAGTAATCTAAATATTGCTGCTCTAGATATGACCATGAAGTATTTCTATCATCACATTTATGGCTTATTATATTTATGGAAAGTAGGTAACAGCTAATGTCATAAAGTCAGCCAGCTTTGACTAGGAAGTCTGCAGAACAGCCACTCTCGGTATTAACCTACCATATTGATAGTTGTTGAAAATTGATTGTTATTGATCATATTTACCTTCAACCCAGTTGCACTGATCTTTTCAGCAAGTTGATCTACAGCAACATTACTTGGAGCGCAAACCAACACCTGGATAATTAAGTAAAATCAACAATCATAAAGTGCAAATAAACAAAGGCACAAGTAATTGTTGGGGGGAAAGGGAGGTGGGAAGAAGGAACATGCAAGTAAATTCAATTACCTGCCCTTGTCCTTGTTTAGCCATGTGGTATACAATAGCTGCGGAAGTAACAGTTTTTCCTGTGCCAGGAGGCCCTTGTATTAAACTAATTGGTTTCTGTAGTACACTCTTTACAGCAAAAACCTGCAAGTACATGATGAAAGTTAGGAATTTCCAAATAAATTACTTCTAAAACGGGAGATCTGCAAAACAATCTAGAAATGGAAAAATGAAGAAGAATCAGTGAATATTTCATATAGGAGAAAAAAAGAACCACTAACATTTTGCACCTGGAAGAAATATATGGGTATGCACAGCATGGGCGAAGAGGTCAAGTGAAAGGTAATACTGATACGAATACAGAAACAATGATGTATGAACCAAGTGTAACACACAAAGTGGAAGTTACTTAATGTTGAAAGGGAGCAGCATATACACTGAAATTTATTTAACGTTAAGATGAAAGGTTGAGTTTATCAATAGAGGCTCCAAATAATTCCTTGAAGAGTATATAACATCTGCAGTAAACAACAGAGTTGGCTTTGTTTAATGCACAATGTCACTTCAACATCTTGAGCCACCAACAAATAAAAGTTCTCCCACAAATAGAAAAGAAATAACAGTGACAATCAAAAGTTTCTATATTAAAATGGTATGGAATGAATAAAAATTCCTAGGATAACACAAAGGTGCCAAGGGCAACCCCAGGCCAACAAAGGAACTCCAATATGCATCAATACTTAAAAGATATAAAAAATACAAAATGGGAACTATTCAAAAGAAAATGTTATGTTAAAAAGAGCTGCTTTTTATTTGGGTTTCATGATTCAACGGGCGGTCCCAGTTTGAGTCTTACAACACTAAGAAAATGAACATGTCAGGAATCCATTATAGCTAGTAAGTAGAAACTAGGGGTGTAGACGATATTCAGAAATCCAATTTTGAATTTGAGATTCAGCATAATCAAATAAAATTCAAACATGAGTCAATTTGATTCAATAAGTATTCAACCGATTATATATATATATAATATATATATATATATATATATATATATATATATATATATATATATAGACACAGACAGACACAGACAGACACAGACAGACACAGACACACAGACACACACAGACACACACACACACACACACACACACACACACACATATATATAATCAATAACAATTTATAATCATTATTACTTTATTAGCTGTCAGTCTTCTTTTTTATCTTGTTTTTTCATATTTGGTCTTCGTACATGCCAACTTTTCCTCTAAAGAACTGATGGTCACTTAATGTCTCAAGTAACCCATACCTTTTGGGTAAACAGGAATCTCTCTCCTTGTACCTTCTCCATTTTCATCCCTCAGTTAGGTCTCACTATTCTCTGCAGGATACAACCCACCTGCCTAATTCAAAGCAATCTGCATCCCCATGGTTTAACTTAACAGTATCACCAATGGATCCCCCAGCTGAGGCTTGGAAAAAGCAAGCAAACCATCGAATAAGGGATAGTCCTCGTCAACATTGAAATTTTGAAATGTTTGAGGTGGTGGGCATGCATGTAGCTGTGAAGAGTTTACTGGTGTTACAGATGCGAGGAATCCCTCCCTCGGCCCCTAATCCCCCATTTTTCTTCCATGCTTTCTTGCCATGTTGGCACTCGCCAGTGACCGCATCTGTTGTGGCTTTTAACTTCTCCCATTGATGCCAACATCACCTTCCATCCTTGGCAACAGAACAGATGTAAGATAGCAAAGGGTTAAGTGTTTTTCTCTTCGTCCCACTTCAAATCTCCCTTCCATATCACAGAGCATTATCAACGTTACCGAGCTACAAAGCATTCACTTGAGAAACACATAGTTTTCCTCCATTGAGAGAAGCAAAGAGTCTCTTGAACTTTACGGCTGTAACAGTACAGAGGTAAGTTAATCTGACTTGAATCCCAAACTCTAGCCTTTATCACAGTTAACTGAATTTGATTCAAATTTGGTATTCGATCAATCACATGAAATTGATTTCAGATTGTCATTTAAAACTCCGTTAAATGTTGAATCAAATTCAAATAGCCTTTTGCTTAATTGGAGTCGAATTTAAATGTGGTCAGAATTGATTTGAATTCATCCGTTTACACCCCTACTTATAACTTGTTATTAATCCCCGAAAACTCCACAATCATTTTTAGAGGCCCCACAATTGTATCAACTCAAGTCCCTAAAGAATGGGGAATCTTCCATGAAACATATATCCTACACCCACACCCAAAATGGTTCCAGTAAGTCATACTCTCTTGTTGAGGAACTATCTAAGATTTTGTCTCTTGAAAATCCAGAGCATCTTTTTGGACTAGTAACTAGATTTTAATAAAGAAAATATGCAATATCACAAGCAATAATAGTCAAGTACATAGTCAAATGGACATAATGGACATGCCTGAGATGCATTAAGTTCTGGAAGGCCTGGTGCACCAAAACGACGAGGTAGTGTATTACGAACCACCTGAGCCTCAACTTCATGACCTAGCAAGTGATGATATATGTACCTGCATGAGAGAAATCATTAGTAGATTTTCAAGTGATGATATTCAGTGCCACAGCATAATCAGAAGATGGATTCTATTAAGACCTCATTACAAATAAAGATATTGTTATTTTCTTCAATCAGTGAAAAAAACATGTTATTAGAGGTTTTAAAAAACATAATACATCATGATTGTGGCAAACACCCAATTCTTGTAGGCTCGATTCCTTTACAATCAGTTCCCTGTATTCATCTCTCCCCAAAACAACTAGTTCCCCGTATTCCTTGTTCAGCAAAAAAGCATCTGCCACTGTGCTAGCCCTCCAAGGTGTCCAATGGAAGGCGGTGCTTGGTTTATCTTCCGAGTGTCTAATCTCCCTCATGTAGTACCTATACTTCCAAGTTCATTTCCTAACATATCTAAGCCAACCCACTATAACATACAACCTTAAATAACTCTCAACAATGATATATTTGTAATTGAGTGTTCTGGCCAACCCTAATCCATGTACCATTGCCATGAGTTCTGCCCTTGTTGGATCTCCATACTATCATTCCATTAGAACTTCTAAATATACCACTAACAATGCCAAATGGTTATGAGGTTCAATCAGTCATGCCATTGGGTCATCGACTGATAGACCGAGTCAACAGTTTTGTTGCAGGTAAATGGTTCAGGGTGAAATGGACCCAGAAATCAGGTAATTGATCAACTGATTCAAAACAGTGAACACAAAACAGAGTAGTGTACTTTTTCCCAAGGTACAAGTTTCTTTAAAATTTATCTGCAATTAGGTTCAAGAAATCCATATGCCACTTTGACTTCCTCTTCCCCTATCTTTACCAAAAAAAATGGTATACATCAACTGGAAATAGGAAAATAACAATTAGGTTCAAGAATTCCTGATCCTCATCCCTTTGATTATCCCAAACCTACCTGCTCTAGAAATAGGAAAATAACAATGTCCATAGTTAAGGCGAATAACAAGAATCATACCAGTCTTACCTCAAAAATAATAAGGTGCCACCTTACATGGAGGTCAACAAAGATTCACAAAATAAAGAACTATGAAATAGGAAAACATGAATAAAAAAGAGGCAAAAATTGAACAAAAACCAATATATTATAACCAAAGATGCTTGAGGTACACTGTAATCCATAGAAAGTACATGGAATAGAGAACCAATACTAGGCACCCACCCACTAACACTTGTTTCATCCACTGCAAAAGTTTTCATTGCACCCTGCATCCGATCAAAACTTGTACTTTTCCAAACAAAATCAACGCTGAAACCATGGTTCACATCAACAGGTACACCCTGCATGCAACATTAGCAATGAGTACTTGAAAAAAAAAAAATCTAGCAAAACCAAAGCCAACTCCAATAGCTTTAACAAATTGAATCCCATTCCATATGGCTCTTTTTTCAATTGTCTTATTCAAGTTTTATTTTCATTGTTCTGATGCTCTCTGCCTATTTAAGTTTTAATTGTTTCTTTGTCTTCAATTATTGTTCAACTTATCTTGCCATTTGGCAATGGCTATCTCCTCCCAATGTTAAAACATTTGTTTGGATAGCTACTCTCATAGGTATCAAGACTCAATCTGTGATACCAGAAAGGAATGATACCTGAAAAACTTTAACCAATCAAAAATCCACGTGAACGTGAATTTAAACCAGTCGAATGGTTACCAAGTGGATGTTACGGACCAATTAGTTATCAGTTTTATACGTATGATAGCTTTTTGGTATTCATAATTAGACTCTTACTTTCATCATGTCAAGAAGAAACAATAGAATTTCAAAAGCAATTACAAGTTAGGTTTGTGGGAGCTAGAGATCCCTAAATTAGAGGCTAGCATCTGTGACCTGTCCCCTCCCTTCTCTAAATACAAGTGTTCACCTTACAATTGTCCCTAAAAGTGTGCAATCCATGTTCACCCCTTGTTTAGCCATTATATCAGCCAACCTATTTTCTGAAAGGAGGTTACCATACCACTAGCCACGTATCTAATATCCCTCACAATGTACTTGTATTCCATGAACCACCCCCCCTGCTATCATTTCTTGGCCATCCCACAATCCCCGCCCGTACAAGCATAAGCATCCCTTTGCCAACTAAAATAGAATCATTAATGTATGGGAACCTAGAGATAAATTCAGCTTCATGTGTGAAAATATGAAATAATCAGTTTTTCTAGATAAAAGAAAATTTTATTAAAAAAGAGAAAATACAAGTATATTAGTATACAAGCACTATACTCCAACAATTTGACCAACCTCCCACCCACAGTGCAGAGCACAATTCAAAAGCCAAAACAAAAACAGGCCTAAACCATGAAATTATCACAACACCAACACTACAACTCTGAAGCTTCAACTCAGCATACAACCTAAACTTAAACTTAAAACCCAAAGCAAATAAAATGAGAAGACAGTCACAAACTTCATATAAGAAAATAATATAGATACAACCACTCATTGGGCATCAGAGACAGAAAGATCATCAGAAGAAACCTCCACTCAGTAGAACACAACGTCACAAGACCCCTAACAAGTAACAATTAACTTCCAGTTACATCAAAATTTACCCTCACACTCATCAATCCAAACTGTGATGATAGATCCTCATATCCATGATCAACATTTTTACTTCTCTCTCGAAATAAATCTATAAACACCTTACGGGTGAACCCTTCTAATCAACAAAAGTGTCCAGCATTTGCTTACCTGCACTTCTTTCTTTCTTTTTTTGATACAGGGTTTTGGTGGATTCTTCCTACTTTCTTTCTCCTGGTCAATCAAGTACAAGCTCTCTTTGCTGACTGGCATATAGCAAATCTGGAGGCTGAAAATTTTCCTTTATCCAATTGGGGTTACACCAAGTTGGGGGGCTGAATTTATAGACAGCCCATAAGGGAGATCCTCAAACACAACAAGGGAGATTGGTGCATGCTTCAAATGGACAAGGAGATCAGCTAATGGTTTAGCTGACATGTTGGCTAAACAAGGGACTGTAAGGGAGAGAATGTTCTGGGCAGTTTTGTAAGAAAGATTACTGGGGGCTCAACACTCTAGAAAGTTATTCTTAAGTTGTATTAATGAAGTTACTGTTTCCAATATAAAAGGAAAAAAAAAAAAGGTCGTACAAGTTTCTGGCTCCATTTATCAAATTTGAATAAGAGTTATTTCTTGAACCAAGAGATCCATGAATCAGGATCCTGATGCATATAAATTCAAATGGTCCAATGTAGGGCTAGCAAATTTGACCCCAACCCATTTGACTCACCAACTTGGAACACCCATTTGAATAAAGGGTGAATATAGGTCGAGTGATCCATTAGGATAAGGGGAAAAAGGCCGGGGTACCTGCTGGGTCATGAGGAACTTGGGTTGAGTTAGTGTTCAATCTGTTCGAAGTTTTCTTTACCCTCCAATCCCCTTCTTGATGGTTGATTTAGGGTTCAATCTGTTTGAAGTTGTCTTCCCCTCTAGTCCTCTTCTTGATCGTCACGTCTGTCATTGAAGCAACCTTCATTGCCAAAAACTTCACATCTGCCATTGTCTTCGAATCAAAGCTTCAGGTATTTCTCACCACAACCCAAGGAGTAGGGAGATGGCAATGATTGAGGTTCAAAGTCTTGTATTCACCAGTGACAAGAACTGATGTTCAAAGCCTGTTCTTCACCAACGATCAACACAATTTTCTTCTTTCCAACGGCTCTTGTTCCTTTTTCCCAAAGCATAAACTTCAAGCAATGTGAGGAATATTTGCTCCATCTTTGATCATACACATCAGGTAGGCTTTTCTCCACTCCCTTCTATTCAAGCATTTAAACTCTGTTTCCTTCTACTATTTCTTCTTCTGCCTATAATACACATCAGGCGGCCTTCGTTTTTATTTTATTTTATCATTCTTTGTATTTTGTGCAATTTTGGAATGCAATACAACATTGAACAACAGTTGATTTGATCAGTTTTTATGCAATTACAAGGGACACTCAAATCAGCTAATTGTATCATTTTTTCTGTTTTTTTGGTGTAACATATATTAATTTTTTATCTTCTTTGTTTTACTGCAATTTTTTCTTTTTTCTGAACTGTAGGTTTTCTTCAATTTTTTTTATTATTTTCTGCAATTTTTGCTTTTTTGGTTGAAATGTATAATTTTTGAAATTTTATCATTTTAGGCATTTTTATGCAATTTCTGATGTTTACTTGAGATATATATTTATTTTTATCATTTTGTCTTTTTCTATTTGTATCATTTAATATATTTTAATTCTACTTTTTGGCTATATATATATATATATATATATATATATATATATATATATATATATATGTATGTATGTATGTATATTGTATTCTACATTTTCTGTAATTTTTGTTTTTTAACTGAAGTATATTTTGTTTAAATTGTTATCATTTTACGTATTTTTTCAATTTCTACTTTTGATCTGATACCCAAAACTTTTTTCTCATTATAGATGATTTATATAATTTTAAATATTCAGAGTTTGGATGGGTCAATATGGGTGGGTGAGGGTCAGGTGTGTTTTTTTTTTTTTTTGATAAATGAATGGTATTTTATTAAATAGAGATAGAAATAGTACAAGCATGAAGCACCCTAAGAGGAGGCACGAGGTGTTACCTCCCCTTAAAGGTGGTTCCAAACCCAACTCTTTTCAAATTGCAGTTACAAATTAGCCAAAAACAGAGAATCCCTTGAAGCCCCTTGTTTAGCTAAAGAATTTGCCAAAGCAGTTGCCGATTTACTAACCCACTGAAAGCTAACTAACATGACTCTCATAAGCCATTTGACATTTTTGATGATGTCCCTATATCCCCAAACAACAGTTTCTGGGTCCAACATTCATCCCACTATCACCTTAGAGTCTCCTTCAACTATCAAATTAGTCACTACAAGTTGGTTGGAAAGTTGTAGTCTTGCACCACAGCTAATATCTCAGCCCTTGTAGAGTCTCCATAACCCACTGGACCTGAGAATAAGGACAGAATGCTGCCATCCTTATTCTTCGAGATCCCTCCTATACCCAAAGGTCCTGGATTGCCTTGACTGCTCCCATCAAAGTTCAACTTTTCAACTCCTTCCGGAGGGGGTAACCAACTTGCTTGTGTTCTATTTTTCTTGGATGATGTGGAGGCCACTGCTGCCCAACTCCTTCAAAGATCATCACTAGAGTAATCCGCAAAGAGATCAGTAGTTTTTAGCCAAAGGATTGCCTTTGTCAGTATACAATCCTTTATTTCAGCAATGCTTATCTACTTCTCCTGGAAAATTCTAGCATTTCTTTCCCCCCAAATGGTCCATAAGAGGGCTGCCCTAATACATTTCCACATTACTTTCCCTCTCTTTGTTGGCCAACCAAAAAAAGACGGATCAAAAAGCAGATTTACTTCAGGAGGCAGGTTCCACCTGTACCCAAACAGTATAAAAACCCAATTCCAAATATTTACTGTAAAAGAGCAAGAAATCAGTAGGTGATAACAGTCCTCATTCTGCACTTAAAATAAAATGAACCAATTGGGGGACAAGCATGAATAAGGTCTCTTTTTTTGTACATTGTCCACAGTATTAATTTTTCGCTTCATATCCACAGTATTAATTTTACCATAATACACTTCTCAACAAAAACCAACAATTTTAGGTGGAATTGACCATGACCAGACTTCCTTAACTGGGAACAACAAAGGGGGAGGAGAAGAGCAAAGGGACTTAATTGGTTTAGGAGGGTCCAAACAAACAGAATCAAGTAAAAGTAAGAGCTCAGAGGCAAAAACCGATTCCTCATCCCTCGACCCTCTACGGAACCCAAAATCCCAAATAAGAGACAATGAGAAAATGGGGGGAGAAAGAAACCTCAAAACAGGCTCCTTTTATAGAGGGAAATAGAAAAAAGGGAGAGATAGAGGTCTTTTAACGGTTTGTTGCCCACCCAAACATCTTCCCAAAAAAGCACAAAATTACCATTCCAGACATCATACCTTACGAACTTGAGAAATTTTGGGTGGATGCCAAAAATCGCCTTCCAAGGTGTGGTGAGTGTGGCCCATTGAGATACCCCGGCATCCCAACTAGATTCAGAACAACCATGGATACTAGCCACCACCTCATGCCACAATCTCTCTCTTTCTAGAAGCCACCTCCATAACCACTTGCCCAAAAGAGCTTCATTCTTATTTACTAGGTTCCCTAACCCTAAGCCCCCTTCCCCTTGTTCCTTGCTTCGACTCACCACCTCCCATCTAATCAAATGATCCTTTTTATCTATGCACCTAGTTCCCACAAAAAATCCCTCATCAACTTTTCCATCTTCTTGGCTTCCCTAACAGGTATCCCAAAAACATACAAAAAGTAGATGGGTAACTTTGCAAGTGTGGCCCTAATCAAAGTTATTCTAACCCCCAGAGAGAGATAGTTCCTTTTCCAGATCACTAGCCTTTTTTCAAACTTCTCTACCACCGGGATCCAAAACCTACTTTCCTTGGGATTTGCACCTAGGGGAAGTCCTATATAGGTCAAGGGCCAAGCAGAAATAGGGCACTCTAAGCAGGCAGCAATAGACACCAACTCCCTTCCCTCCAAATTTAGCCCCACCACACAACTCTTCTCAAGATTTATTTTTAGGTTTGAGACATTCTCGAAGAGGATTATTAGATTCCTTGCCCTCAAAAAATCGCATCACTCACAAAAGATTATGATATCATCTGCAAACTGAAGGTGAGTAACCGAAACTTGATTTCTTCCTTATCTCCATCCTCTTATCAATCCAACCCTGTCTAATTTTGACAAAAGTCTACTAAAAACATCAACAACCAATGTAAACGGAAAGGGGACAATGGATCACCTTGTCTCAAGCCCCTACATGCAGGGAAAAAATCCTTTACTACTCCATTTACTAAAACTAAGTAATGGCAAGACGCCAAGCACTATCCACTTGCACCATCTATCCCCAAAACCACACTTTCTGAGCAACTCTAGCAAAAAACTCCAATCCACTAAATCGTAGGCCTTTTCAAGATCCAATTTGCAAACAAAACCTTACCTACCCAATCTTATCATCTCTTCCACACTTTCATTTGCTATTAAAATTTGGTCAACTATTTGTCTACCATGAACAAAAGCACCTTAAGCTTGACTTATGATGGGGGGAAGAGCCTTTTTGATCCTCAAAGATAAGACCTTTGCCAGTATCTTATAGATGCTTGCTACCAAGCTGATTGGCCTAAAGTCTTTGGGATGTTTGGCCTCTTTCTTCTTAGGGACTAGGGCTAGGAAAGTGGCATTTACTCCACGGCTAATGACAGGTTGTTCCTCAAATTCTTTGAAAACTTCTAGCAAGTCTCCTTTAATTATGTTCTAACAGTCTTGAAAGAAAGCCATAGTAAAGCCATCTAGCCCTGCTACCTTAGATCTATCCATTGAAAAAATTGCTTGTCGGATTTCTTCCTCCTCAAAACTCCTTTCCAACCACAATTTCATCTCTTTAGACAATGTAGGCCAATCCAACCCAGCCAACTCCACTCGACTAGCTAGAGGTTTCCTTAACATAGATTTGAAGTGCGTTACAAAACAATTGGCCATCTCCTCTCACAAAAGAACCTCCTCTGATTCCTTTTTCAACCTCCACCTTAATTCTCTTTCCTAAGTATTCATGGTTCGTTGAGATTCCTTCTCATCCAGGTCTTCTATTTGGGTCATCGGATTGGATTTTTGTTCCTCTATTCTCCCAAAAAGGTCCCTATTCCATTGTCTTAAGTTCCCCCTCAATCTACTCAACTTCTTATGAAACCTTACCCCTTTCCACTGAGAGTCAAGTGTGTTATGACCCACTAACATTGTAGATTAGTGGGTCAATATGGATGGAATGGTACTCAACCCACACCCAACCCAACCCAGCCATTTGCCACCCCTAGTCCAATGAGAGAAAGAATTTCCACTAACATCTAGAACATTTCGCTTCTGAACAGAAGAGGCCTTTTCAAGTAATGTTCAATCAATTATGTATCAATATTCGTTGATTGGTCTGAGGCTATCGACAAACAAGAGAATCCTTCAGAGTTCAGAGCATGGCAGAATCAAAGGCTTCAGAATGGGTTAACAAGTGTAACTATACAGTAAAAGATTCAAATGAAGGTGGAGAATTTTCTTCCGGTCCAACCATATATTCGCCCTTACTATAAATATGTCTAAATTTGTAAAGTGCATTTATTGGGTTCTTTATGTTCAACTTGTATTAATATAACCACCCAAGGGAATTCCAAGAAAAAGCTGTGGGAATACATAAGTAGAGGAGAACTCAAAGGTCAAATTCTTTTTTGACTAGCTATTAACTAATTGTGAGTGAAGAAGCATTCATGTTTCCAGTGAATTAGTGACCTGGGTAGGTCATGAAAACTGGATAGGTTGTTGAAACCCGACCAGTTTTCAATGGTTCTGCTGGGTTTGACCAGTTCTACCATTTTTTCAAAAACTTGAAAACCATGACATTTAAAAACCGACATGCCTTCTGATCTGGGTTGACCAATCCAACCATCCGGTCCAATCCAAGTCTTACAACACTATGCCTACGTGTCAGCTCTCATGTTTTCTACGATGATGAATTTCCAAAGATTACAACTAAAGAAGAACCAACATATAAATGGGATAGGCTCCTTGCTTAGACTTTTCTCACTTCATGAAAGAATACCTTTTTTTTGTAAAAAAGGTTAAAAGAATACATTTGATTAGGAATACTTTATTTAGATGTGTAATGCATGCTTAAAGGCCAAAAGGCCATCACCCAATGCCGGTCCAGTTCCTAGATGTTTAAAGGGAACCCTAAAAATGTGGTATTGTTTTCATGACACTTTTTTTTATCAGAAACGGTAACTTTCATTAGACATTTTAAGAGAATACATTGTCACCACCCAGTCAAGGGTGTTTACCCCAAGAAAAGTATTTTCTGATTACAGAACAGCCCAAAACAAGTTTTCCCTGAAAGTTCCTTGCTTTACAAGGGTGTCGGCTAGTCCACTCGCTGACCTCCTTGTCCACTTGAACAATGCCCCAACCTCCCTAGCTAAGCAGTTTATTTCCCTCATGAATTGTCGATGTACCCAGGCCCCCAAGTTATGGGGCTGAAACCACCCAATTAATAGTTTAGAGTCCCCTTCTACCTCAATCTGGTGTAAGCCCCATTGTTTTCGCCAATCTTAGACCTTGTAGCAAGGCCATAACCTCTGCTCTCAAAGAGTCTCCATCGCCTATCAGACCTGAATACAATACAACCAGTCTGCCCTCCCTGTCTCTGAAAGTTCCTCCACCCCAGAGGGACCTGGGTTTCCTAAGGAACTCCGATCAAAGTTCAGCTTCACCCATTGATGTGCAGGAGGATCCATTTCTCCTTTAACACAAACCTCAATGAGGAAGAGTTTGCCACAATGTACCATCATCTAAACAAATCATCAGTTGAATAATCTTTAAATAAAGGGGATGCTTTAAGCCAATGAATGACCTTGGTAGATATGCAGTCAATAATTTGCTCCTTAGATCTTTCAGAACCCTGCAAGATCCTATTGTTTCTTTCTTCCCAGATTGATCACAAAACAGTTGCTCTTGCTGCTCTCCACATTGCTCTCCCCTTCTTCTTTGGAGGTCTAAAGAAGTTCGGATCAAAGAGTCTTACTACATCCGAAGGAGGGGTCCACCTGCATCCAAAGAGAGAGGAAAACCAATTCCAGACAAAGGCTACAAAAGGACAGGATATAAATAAGTGTGTAGTGGTCTCGCCACAGGCCAAGAAGAGGCTACACGGGGGGTGAAAGGCAATAGTTTGGCCTTCTTTTTTGCAGCATATCTAAGGTATTGATTTTCTGGAGTACTACCTCCCAGCAAAAGGCCCTTATTTTTGGGGGTACAAGGTTACACCAAACCTCCTTTGTTGGGAAGGTTCCTGTCAAGTTAGATGAATGGAGAAGAGCATTATAAAAAGAGGCACTAGTGAAAAACCCAGAAGGAGAGGCTGACCAAACTCTACTATCCAAGCAAGACTGATCAAGGAACAGAGTATTAAGAAGGGCAATCAGATCATCAACCATACCCATTTTAGACTCCCTCAACCCCCTCCTCAAACCCAAATCCCAAGAGTTACCTTTCAGATAGATAGAGGAAATGGTTTTTTCTTTCAACAAAAGAGAGTAAATGGACGGGAATCTATCCTTGAGGGAGACACCCTCAAACCAGACATCTTCCTAGAATCGAATTTTAATCCCTACACGAGCATCAAGTCTGATAAACGGAAGAAATGAGGGTAAAACGCCATGGATAGATTTCCAAGGAGATGACCGGGACGCCCTAGGGTCAAGACCAATATCCCACCTGTTTTTTGCCACCCCGTGTATACTCACTATCACTTTGTGCCACAAGTTGTCCTGTTCCAGAGGTAGTCTCCATAACCACTTTCCCAACAAGGCTGTATTCCTTAGCTTTATGTTTCCTTAACCCAATCCTCCACTATCTCTACTTCTAGAGACCACCTCCCACTTCACCAAGTGATCTTTCTTTGTATCCCCTGGTTCCCATAAGAAACCCATCATTAATTTCTCCAGTTTAAAAGCCACACTAGTGGGGATCTTGAAGATAGAAAGGAAATAAATTGGTAGGCTTGCCAAAGTTGATTTTATTAGGGTATTTCTTCCTCCCAGAGAGATGTAATTTATCTTCCATCCATTTAGCCTCTTTGAGAATCTTTCCAAAACTAGGTACCATAAGCTTTCTGACTTTGGATTCCCTCCTAAAGGTAATCCTAGATACTCTAATGGCCAATCACCAGCTTCACATCCCAACACTCTAGCAAGGATTCCTACCTCTTCCAATTTATTAACCCCTATCACACAGCTCTTTCCCCAATTAATTTTGAGATTAGAGGCCTTTTCAAATTGATTTACCAACCTCTTCAAATTGATTAAATCCTCTTGCTCCCCTCCACAAAAAACAATAATATCATCTGCAAATTGAAGATGAGTAACCACCACTACGTCCCTCCCAATTCTCCAACCTCTGATCAAATTATTAGAATCACCCCTAGCAATTAAAACATTTAAGACATCAGCTACTAGGGTGGAAAGGAAGGGGAAAAGGGGATCCCCTTGTCTAAGACCCCTCTTAGCTTGGAAAAAGTCCCTAGCTACCCCATTAACCAAGATGGAATAATGACAAGAGGAGATACATCCCTTTATCCATTTACACCACCTCACCCCAAAGCCTCTACGCCTCAAAACTTCTAGAAGAAACTCCCAGTCCACCAAATCATAGGCTTTCTCAAGATCAAGCTTACAAACCATGCGTTTCTCCTTTTTCCTACCCTTATACTCATTTGCAATGAGGATTTGATCTATTATTTTCTTCCAAAAATGAAAGCACCTTGGTTTGGAGAGATTAAGCAAGGGAGGACTTTCTTAATCCTTTTGGTAAAACCTTGGAAATGATTTTATACAAGCTTCCCACCAGGCTTATAGGTCGATAGTCTTTCGGGTGGGATGCTTCTGGCTTCTTGGGGATTAAAGCAACAAAGGTTGCATTGGCTCCAAAGTTGAACTTGTCTCTCTCAAAAAATTCAGCAAACACTTCCAAAAGATCAACACTAATAATCTCCCAACAATCTTGATAGAAGGCCATTGTGAAACCGTCTGGACCGGGTGCTTTAGACCTTTCCATAGAGAAAATTGCTCTTTTTATTTCCTGGGTCTCAAAAGGTTTTTCTAGATCCGCCAAAAGATCCTCAGACACCAAGGCTTGTGCTATATCATCTTCCCTATTTAAAATTTGTCCGTCCCACTCCAATTGGGATATAAAATTCTTTCTCTTTCTTCCGTTGGCCAACAAATGGAAAAACTAGTGTACTCGTCTCCTTCCTTTAACCACCTACATCTTGATTTTTGCCTCCAACTAATCTCCTCTTTTCTCAAAATCTCCTCCAATTCTTGCTTGAGCCTCCATCTCTCTGCCCTCTCTTCCGCCCTTATTCTTCTATCCTCTTCAAGACCATCTAGTTGTTCTAATTTGTGAACAATCCAATTTCTCCTTTCTTCTAATCTTCCAAACACCTCCCTATTCCAATCCTTAATCTTGGCTTTCAGCCTTTGTAGCTTCTTATAAAATCTATAGCCCTTCCACCTAAACTCCACTTGATCCTCCTCCCACCAAAGTTTCACCCTTGAAATATATTCAGGGTGAAGTAACCACATATTCTCAAATCTAAAAGGACATGGTCCTCCTCTCACCCTTTCTTGAGACAGTCTAATTGGGCAGTGATCTGAGGTAGTTCTTTGTAAGGCTCTGGATACCATCTCCCCCAAGACTTCCTCCTAATCTAAAGAGACAAGAAATATGTCCAACTTACAACAAATCGGTACCTCTTGGAAGTTTGACCACGTAAAGTTGGCTTGTAAAAGGGGCATGCCTCTCGATCCAAAGGAATCCACAAAAAGATTGAAGTTTCTCATACTTGAGGTAATCCTATGGTTGGGGTTATTAGTTTCATGCAAGAATCTGATCACATTAAAGTCTCCCCCCAGGCACCAAGGTCCATCCCAGATTTCTCTAATAGTTGCGAGCTCCTCCCACAAGTCCCCCCTCTCTCTGTAAGACGTAGGGCCATAAACATTAGTCAACACCCACACTAGACCATCCTCCTTTCTCTTCAACTTGATAGAGACCATAAAATTTCCAATTAATTCCTCCGAGCACTCCAATCCTTCATTCTTCCACAACGTTATAATTCTCCCTGAAGACCCTAAAGATTGTGGAAAGGTCCAACTCAATCCTCTGGCAGACCAGAAACTTCTTACCCACCTTCTATCTACATCGGCCACCTTTGACTCTTGAATCAGTACTATGTCTAGCTTCTCTATTCTCAAACACTCCTTGATCGCTCTTCTTTTCCTAGAGCTCCCCAAACCTCTTACATTCCAGCTTATTATCTTCATTATCAACAGGCTGAAGCACCCTTGGGATAAATCCTTCTCTTTACTATCTCCCCTTCCTCCCTAGAGCCCCCTTATCATAATCCACTTCACACTTCAGTCTTTCCACTTCACTTAATTTCTTCTTTCTTTTCCTTCCTAAATCATCTAACTTTTTTGCTGGATCTCTGGGGTTTTCCTGGTCTAGTCCCTTTTTCTGCAACCTTTCTTGACTTCCTCTTACAAGCAACTTTTTCTTCACCCTTCCCTTTCTCCTCTAAAGGTGAGGGACTCGGAGTGTCACCCTCCTTATCCTTTTCTTGAAGATCACCTAGCTCCTCCGATTCAAGAGCTCTAAATAACACCATTATCAGCTCCCAGATTCTTTCCCCTTCCTCCTCCTTACTCTCCTCACCCTCCACACCTCCCACTACCTCTGTTTTTGTCAAGGAGTTACTTGAGTTGGCAGAAAACTGAGAAGGGATGGTTTCACCTGTAACCAAGGAAACACCAGGGCAAGAAGATGAATTAGTATCAACAAAAACTGAGAAACAAACAGTACCTTGAGGAGGAGGACACCCTAAAGGAATTGGTTGACCCTGGACACCCAAAAGAGGAGGAGTGCTGGGATTAGTGTTGCCGCAATCAGCCCTTAGAATGCTAGTTTGGGGAGAAGGGTACGTTGTAGTTTGGAGTTTGCCCCACTGCACTCACTTTCATCCTGCTCTTGGAGTTTTCTTGCAACAGGTTCCGCTCTCCCTTGGGTTTGGGTCTTCCCCTCATTTAGAATAGTGCTCTCTTTTCCAAGGTTGTCTGGTTCCTCTTCCATAGACCTTTCTCTTAAAACAGGCACCTCAGTTTCAAAAAGCAGCCTCAGCCCCACATCATCCGCAACCCCTAGCTTGGCTGAATATTTGCTTCCCACATTTCCTATGCTGGACTCTTCAGTAGGTTCTTCATCCTCTGAAAAATCTTCATCGAGACTAACCCATCCCGAATAAAAAACTTCATCTTTTTCTTTGTCCCGAGCATATCTCGGATTCGGCCTCTCCGGGCTTGTGGAGTAGGAGACTAGCCTCGACTTCCAGACCCAGGCTTCTTCCAGAGATGCTGAAATCTTCGATCCAGAAGAGATAATGGGACGAAGATAAACGGCTTTTTTGGTCTGCCAAAGCCTTGGTTTTATTATTGATCACAAGTTCACTTAAGTAGTCACATGATTTTAACTTGGATGGCCCATCTTCCTGTTGAAGATCGACTGGGCCAGGCCCAATAACACCAACAGCTTCGGTGTGGCCAAAATTGTCCAAGACAGGCCCACAATCTTTTATAACTCCCTCCACTGCCACTTGTTTGCCTAAAGCACCACGTGTCAACCTTATTTCTGAAACTTGTCTCACCTTTGGTCCAGTGTCAACCTTAATAACACCTGTTCCACTCAAAAAGATTTTGTCTTTCCCTGGTAAGCAAGCAACCTTAATCTGTTCAGACCTCTGTTGACCACCACCTGTCATTGAGCAGAGAAGTTTTCGTGTCTGGGTTCCCAACTGTCCTTTCTCAGAGCCTAGAGCAGTCATCTGGGCATAAGTTTTGAATTGAGCCGTTGGAGTCAGACCCAGTGATCCTGTTTTGCTATTAGAGGAAGGAAGCTGTAAGACTTCCTTTCCCACACTGAGTTCCAGAGTTCCCTTTTTTCTGAAACTTCTAATCCCCTTCTGTGATTCCTTTCTTTGGCTGAAAAAGGAGCTGCTTTTGTCCACGTCATCATCTTCTTCACCAAGATCTCCCTCCTTCCACCAAGAAGCTTCAATGGAGGTGGCAATCCAGGCTCTGTACTCCACTCCACCTGTTTGAAATTCTATCAGGCGCGGAATCAGATCTGGCTTTGCACCTGACAAAGTTATTACAGCTGCTCTCAAATTAGAGTCATTGAAGGACTCCATTTCACCCCCCACACAGCTTAGCAATTCTTCTAAATACCTCCTCTGACCAGAGGTGGAACGGAAAACCCAAGATTTTGAGTTCGATAAACAAATTTGGATCCACAGTCTTGGAGTTACTCAGGGGGGACCATCTTTGGACCATTGCCAAACCTTGCTTTGTCTCTACCGAAGTTGCTACGAACTCCTGTTTACCAAGAGGCAAAGAGATCAAAGCCTTTCTTCCATCAAAAGGATCTAACCTCACATCACCTGAGAGTTTGAGCACCTGTTTTAACTCGTCCCTCATGCTGTTCCAGTCTTTCACTAAGTCCTTTGCAACAAACACCAGTTTATCCTCACAATCTTCTTTGGGCCTGTTCACCCAAACTTTCGGCTTACCCAGGTTTGTAGCTATCTGTAAATCATCTTCTTCACCAGATTGCAATTTTGTCTCCCTGCTTGTTGAACTTAACTCCACCTTCTTCGTCAAAAGACTCATATCTTGAGCCTCTTTTTTATCCCTTTTCTTTTCGCTAGTCAACCTTAGGTAATCTTGTAGAACTTGCTCCACCATAGTCCAACCTGAAGCTCTCCTCCCTTCAGGGAAACATGTCAGTTGTTTTAATCCTTCTCCGTAGTGTTCAAGTATTCCAACATACCTGCCCTTTCCATTTTCTCTTCTTTCTGCAAAGTACTTCCTACCTCTTTCCACATGACAGCTCTTCCATTCTCTTTGAGTTGTTGAGTTTAAAACTCCTTTCAACACTCCAAGCAACCACAGCACTGCTCTTCCAGATAGGATTAAAGAACCTTTCCTTAATTCAACTATCTTCAAAGCCTCTTCTCCTCTGGTCCAAATTTCCTCTAGGACAAAGGTTTTCGCTTCTATTTTCAAGGTCTTCTTCCATCTTCAAGGTTTTCGCTTCTTCCATCTTCAACTATCTTCATGACACTTTTTCCAGCTTGGTTTTTATTGGACTTAAAGTTAAAACAACTTATAAATGGGATTGGCTCCTTGCTTAGACTTTTCTCACTTCATGAAAGAATACTTTCTTTTGTAAAAATGGTTAAAAGAATACATTTGATTAGGAATACTTTATTCAGATGTGTCATGGATGCTTAAAGGCCAAAAGGCCATCACCCAATGCCGGTCCAGTTCCTAGATGTTTAAAGGGAACCCTAAAATTGTGGTATTGTTTTCATGACCCTTGGGTCTACTTCACATTTTTTGCCTTTTCAATAAACCCTGTCATACCGGTGCAAAATAATAAAACTAATTACTAACATTACCTGGCTGGCACGGAGCTCAAGAGCAACCTCTTCTTGTGCAGTCAACTTGATCTAAAACACAACCAAAGCATATAATGAGCACCTATATGAGATAGAACCATAACTTACATTGTGAAGAAAAATACTGTAATTAACATATCATGTACTTCATTTCACAAATTCACTATTACAAATCAAATAAATTAAAAAACCAAATTTTTATTAAAAGGCTTATATTCAGATGGAAAAAGAGCATACCACATGCCCCACAGACTGCCATGCTGGATGAGTTGCATCACCTGAATAACGAAGCCGCAACTCATCACCAGGTACCAGCCGCAATTCATTATCTTCCTATTAGTGAATAAAAAGAAGAAAAAAAATCAACAAAGTAAAAGCATAACCTGATTAAAAATACCTAGAGGACAATGTGTAAAATTTTGGATATGGGAGAAAAAAGCAATAGAGGAACACTTTTACTACCTTTGGGAAGACAAAGTATGCAATGCGTTTCTTGTTGAGACCAATATCCCACCGTATGGTTACATTGTCTTTACTCTGTGATTCCTTCATCATCTGCAACAAAATTGCAGTAATATTATAATCAGAAATTTTCATGGAAGCTCATTTCATTGATGGATGGAAAGAATAAAGAAAAACAACTTCAGGTAGCATATAATTTGCATTTAGAAAAAAGGAAAATAGACTACAGCTTACAAATACAAGGCACTCAATTTCAAAAATTAAAAATATATAGAGAGAGAGATTTTGAAGTTGGAATCATTGAGTAGACCAAAATAAAATGGATACTTACTTTATCATAATCAGCTTCAAGTTTGACAAGTGGTGCAAATACATTTTGATACTGCAAAACAGATAGAAAATGTGGAACATGAGACCTCTCTAATTAGAGGCAGATAGATGGTAGAATTGGTTAGATTCCACCACAACTTAGTGCATGACATACTTATAAAGTTGAAGTGTTGAACAATAACTGTTGACATAAATATTTGCTTTTACTAAAAATTATGGCTTCTTAACCCAGACACCTGATATGCATCTTCATATTTCAAGGCTACAGGTTGAGGTTCGTCATCCACTCCAGGTTTCTCAAGATCTTCAAGAGTGGCATCAGGGTTAGTTTTCCAAAGCTCTTCCACCTTATTTATCTGTTGAGCACTAATTTGGCGTGCTCTCAATTGCTCCTGTTCAGATGGGATCTGCAAAGTGCAAGAAATAAGTCAATGCCGAAAACCTCAATTCGAAGTAATCTCACAGGAAAGGAAAAAAAAACTGGATAAATCCAACAACAATAAATAACCAACCTTCACAAGCCACTGCAAGAAACACCTATCATCAATAAGAGGACACCACTGGCTCAAGTCCCAGTTCATATCCTTCAATGCATTGACACTCAAACAAGGTTCTCTACAAAGAAGAACAACAACACTCTCTGTCTTCGCAGAAATAAATCCAAGAAGAAACACATTTCTGCAACCACAGTTGTAGCATTCAAGAATTGTTTCTCCCAAAGGACTGTCTTTATGAAGACAAACTTCCTTGTGTTTTGCTCTAACCTAACATGTTCAAAAAAAAAAAGCAGAGTAAAAGGTAGGAAGTCAAGGAGGTTTTGTCATATGCAAGAAAAATCACCCCAAGCTTTATTACAGAAAAAGGACAGGAGTTCTAAAATAAGAAACAATATATAATTTCTTAATCTGCCATGTGTTGGATAACAACAACAACAACAACAACAACAACAACAATAATAATAGCAAACGAATAGACGTTAGAAACATTTATCAAAAAAAATGAATAAACGCTAGAAATTTCCACAAAACATGGATAACAACAACAGCAATAATAATAATAGTAAATGAATAGTTTGGATGTTTATAGTTACAGAAAGAATAAAAGATATCCCTTTCATAGGAACACTTTTTTTGATAGTTTAAAGATAATTTCATTAACCAAAGAAGATAAGATGTTAGAATTCCCTTGGAGAGGTGCGAGGCAAGAAAGTCAGTGAGACAAGAAAAACAAGAAAGTCAGTGAGATAAGAAAAACAAGAAAAAATTTACAAAGTTTTCCAAAAGATCTCTTCCCTAGATACCCCTTGTTTGGCAAGAAAGTCAGCGAAAGCATCTGCCAAGCTACCCAGGCACATTGTCTCAAATACACAATAAAGAGAAGCAGGATTTAATTCTAGTAAATTAAGAGCTGTGTTCTCCAGTAGAGTTGGTCTCTACTAGTCCCCTGTATTGCTAGTTGCTACTTGCTAGGGAGCGGCCATCCCATTTGCTGATCCCGACACCCACTCAAGAGTTGTGTTAAGCTCCTTTTCTATGCTTCTTACTTCTCTTGTCAAACATCTGTGTTTACTTGGAGCTTGACAGTTCTATTTTAGCCAGCCTTTTTTTATCAATAACATCAATTTTATTCATCTGAGAAGAAAGTGGTAATTACAGACTGTTAAAACAGTTTAAATTCATGAGAGATAAAAACTCTTATCCCTCCCCACGAAACCCCAAATCCCTTACAATTGTGCCCAAAACAATGAATCTCTCCCCACCCCTTGCTTAGCTAATGAATCAGCTGTGGCATTTGCACTCCGATTGACCCACCCTATCCTTACTTCCCATAGTTGTCAAGGTGACGCCTAGGCAACAAGGCACCCTTTGAGGCTCGCCTCGCCTAATTGCCTAACCGTTTTCTACTTCCTACTATAAAATACTTTTCTATTCATTCTTTTTTGAGAATATAATTATAAAATAGACATTATTAAACTAAAAATAATCATTTTGTGTGTTTATATACTAATTTCTTTTTATTATTTTCTTATTTATTAGGGTTTAATCAATACAACCATTGCTAAATGCTGTATTGAACCCTCAGACTTCAAAACCTGAACCAACAAGTAAGGAAGAACTAAAAATTTTATCTAATCAGCATATTTTCCTCTTCCATATATTCTTCTTCTTCTTCTTCTTCTTCTTCTTCTTCTTCTACCAATACTTATTATTTTCTTCTTTTCCTATAACAAAAATAAGGGTTCAGCCCCTATATTTTTTGAATTTTATTTTCCTTCTTCCTTTTCTTCTCATGAATATGTTGACTTTCTATACTTTAATATGAAATTTATACTTTTCTTATGAAAATCACGAATAAATGTTAAAGAAATATGGTTATGGTACCTAGGGAACTACCCTAGGATCTATGTTTTTAACATAAAAAATCCATCGCCTAGGCGCGACTAGGTGACAAGGCGCCCCCCAGTCGCCTAGCCTCACCTTGGTGCCTTGAAAACTATGTTACTTCCATGTCTCTAGTTAACCATCTGAATTTCTTCCTTTCATTATTGTACATCCACATCTTCATTCCCTCATCCTGTAGCCAGTTTATCACCAGTTTTGAATCTCCCTCCACACTTAGCTTGTTGATGTGTAGGGTTTTCACCCTTTGTATGCCTTCCATTACAGTCATGACTTCTGCCCTCAATGAGTCTCCTTCCCCTGCCGGCCCAGACTATAGTGCAATAAGTCTGACCTTTCATCTCTAAATACACCTCCAATGCTGGAGGGACCTGGATTCCCTTTGCTACTACCATCAAAATTTAATTTAATAAAGCCCCTGTCCGGTGGGCTCCAATGATGAATTGTGACAGCCTTAACAGTAGAAGAATCTGCCATTGCCTTCCAGTTCCTCAATATATCAGTTGCTGAAACGCTAGAGAAATCTTTCAGGGACTTCAGCCAGTGCACCACTTTTAGCCAGCCTATTATTGCCCTTGTCTCCTTGAGTCGCTTTCCACAATAAAGTCTCTATATCCCATTAGCCTTCTCAACCTTAAACCCTGAATTGCTGCTAGAACTTCAGCCTCTAATTCCTTTGTTCTGTTGGTCCCGAGGATATAGCTTTCGCTTCTCCTTCATGATGCATAAACACTCCCTCACTCCTGAAGTTCCTGGATTGCCTAGGCTACATCCACCAAAATTTAAGTAGTTCCTTTGGGGTGGATTCCTGTGCAATTGGTTCTAGCTGAAGATAACAATGACACTTGTTGTCATCCCATTGTGATGTCCTCAATAGAGCATGCATCAAAGATAGATATTGTTTTCACCCGATATACCACCTTCATTTTTATGTTCTCCATCGAGGTTTCCTTGGTATGTGTTTCCAGTCTAAAGATTCTTGCATTCATTCCAAAATGAACCAAAAGATAGCTGCTCTTGTACATTTCCAGTTTTCCACAGTATCCTTCTTCTCTTCATTGGGCATAAAATATGTCATTAGAAAAATCTCACATTTTGGGGAGTTGTGCACTTGCATTCAAGAAGAATCCAAAAATCCTCCATATAGAAGAAGAATAAGAGAAGGAGAATAACAAATGAATGATAGTTTCACCAATCACCATTAGCCATGCACGAAAGATGACCATAGGGTAAAATGCACCACTTCTGTCTCCTTTTACAAAGGACCCCACATGTATTGATAGTTTGATCTTTTGATATAATACCTCCCAACAGAAGATCCTAATATTTGGTCGAATTTGTCCCTTCCAAATGTCCTTTCCCTAAAAATCTCTAATGGCCAAATGTGATGGGACAATGGACTGAAAAAAAAAAGGAGGCACATGTCAAAGTACCGAAGGAGTTGGCTGTCCAAATTCTACTATCCAAGATAGACACCTAAAATGCCATGCCAACAAGAAGAGTTATTAATTCCAAAGCCAAATTCCTTTCACATTCCCTTAATCCTTGCTAGACCTGTTCATGGGCCAGGTGGCCAGATAGGCCGGGCTTTCACATAAAAGCCCAGCCCGAGTCTATGCACAACCTAATAATGTTTTTATAATATAATATTATATGTATATATATATATATATATATATATATATATATATATATTCTTTGTTTCTCTTCTCTTTTCAAGTCAAAGTGAGATATTTAAGTATTTTTTGGTTTTGGTGTCATTTAATATAAATAAATCAGTTTTATTATTGGATAAAAATTAAAAAAAAATCTTAAAATCTTCTTGCCCAACTTCTTGGTCAAGCTTTAGGCTTCAGGCTTTATACAAGGCTCGGGCTCAGGCTCAAGATCTAGGCCCGGTGGTCAGGTCGGGCTTAAGCTCAGGCCTAACATGTTTTATTAATATAGAGGCAA